>NC_052245.1:4810682-5130675 GCF_013401445.1 Tripterygium wilfordii
GCACAGATGAAGATCACACAACCAATATAAAAACTAAAAGACAACAAGGCAGTCAATCAAAGCCTGCATCCTTCTTTTTGAGGTACAGTGCAAACTTATTAAATGGAATTCCCAACAATTTTGACAATCAAATCAATACATGTGGAAAACCCGGGCAGTAAAATTCTATAAGATTTCAGGATAGCAATTAGGTAAACAGGCATACGCTAACCCGTTGTCACTGCATTCAAGAATGTAAAGCACTAGCACTACTATTCTCTATTTTATTTTGCATAAAGTTTCATCTCTTAAAATTATTCGAAAAAGTATCATTAGAATACAATTTTTGAAAGCAGCACCACCGGAAGCAGTACAATACCTCAGGTGAACCAGGTGCAATTCCAATCAAAACCAACCACTTCTCTGTGGGATCGCATCGATAGTTTATTATCTGATTGTTTGCCAAATTTGCTGTTCTCTCAAACACCTTTGCAGGTTCAGAATCCCCTACACGTGATAACCAGTAGAATAAATAACATGAACAACATTTGAGCATGCCAAGTGTGCTAACATCACACATAAATCCATTCCCCAGAATCAGAAACCGTAAGAATCCTAAGAAATAGAACCTCAAGAAAGTAACTTAGTTGTCTAAAGAAAAAGGTCTCTTTTACCTTCAATTGACCAATGATATACAGATGTCTGTGTGACTAGGCCCAACATCTTTGGTGTGATCCACTTCCAAAAGACAATCTATACATGAAACATTGAAACTTAGCCCAACAAACAAAAGTAATCATTTCCCATTATGAAAATAATTTCTTCCATTATCTTCGGGTACATAGCAGTCTGGAATGTGGCTATGGGTTTATGGTAGTTGAACCAAAACATTAACAATGGGAAAAACAAGCTTACCCCCGAGCCCACAACCAGTGGCGGTAATGTACATCAACTCATTTTAAATAAAATAAACAAATAAGCTTTTAAAGATCCTCACCTGCTCAGGCATCTGATGTGATTTCACCTTCGCCTTCATCTCAATGTTAAATATCTGTAAGTGATCTTGGGTAGTTCCCGGAAGTTGAGCTACATTCAAAAAAGACAAAATAAAATTACCTTATAAATATAAAAGAAATAACAACGTCATAGTATGAATTCCCCCATACCCAGGAACTTCTCAATATAGTTATGCGATTAGTATTTTATATGAAATTTCTTTCTTTTAGGAACAATTAAAATTCTATTCAACAAAATGGTACAAGTTAACAAAGAAACTCTGCTCACAAGCACTCAGTATACTCAAAATGTGAACTAAAGAAATACCTGAAAGAAATGTGAACCAAAACAACAATAACAGTATGACAAAAAGTACAAGCTTGGCCAGATGAATATCAGACCAGTAATATATATTTTTACCAATGTCACCATCATATTATCACCACCAGCATTGCAATCAAGGTCCAAATAACAGAATCAGAATGGGAAAAGGATGAGAGTCCAGAAAGAAAAATTGAGCACCACATTACACAGGATTTCTATAAAGAGATTAGTTAACAACTTAACATTCTCTGGAAATGAACAGGAAAGTTAATATTTCAGCAGACAAACTACCTCCTTAATAGATAAACTACATTCTATAACTGTAAGATTCCTATATCCCAGCCCACCCACCCCACCACCAAAAGTAGAAAAACTTCCCCATGGAGTTTAATGCATCGTTGTTATGCATAAACCACAACAAGGAGGAATAAATACCCATGACTTACCATAAGGATGTACCAATCAGCAAACTATATTAGCATACAGTCGGACTACCAAGTATGACTTAAGCTGACATTTGGTAGGCGAATTCCACCCGGAAAGTGAATGATGAATGATCAATTCCAGGTAAACCAGGAATTCCATTGTTCGGTTGCAATGCGGACAAATGAACAGAATTCTCAGTTCTCAGTTGCGCTAATTTCAGGAATTCAAGGTTCCAGACTCAAAGTCCAGAATGCACAATTCTGGTTTTTTATGGAATTGTCACCACAAGTCAAATGACCTCAAAGCCCTTATATTTATTTTTCAGCCTTTCACACTAAGTATACACTATAAAATGTCATATTATTATATATTAATTTTGCATATGAAATTATATATATTAAACTAAAATGTCATTCAATACAAAATATACCTATATATATATAAAAAAAAAACCCATGTTAACATCAGTCGGTAATTACATGTTATATCGTCGACGTCACATTAATTCATTGCTTGTGTAAGAGGAGAGGGAAACTTGTCTTTCAATTCATATTCTTTCCATTCCCAAATGCATTATTGCACATCAAACATAGGAATTCAAATTTCCATCGTAATTCCTTGATGTATGATGTATCACATCATGAATTCTTTTACCATTCTCGTTCCCCTTTTAGTTTCGATTCCCATTCCCATTTGCAACCAAATACTGTGCAAGCAGAGATACAGGTCATTATAACACTAATTTACAAATAAGACTCTTTCCAGCCCAATGCAGCGAACAGTAACCTATTCTTTGGGTAACCGAGAACAACTCAACAGGCGTGCCCTTTGGACAGCGCACTAAGCCCAAAATCGGGCCGGCTAGGTATGCGCAAATCCGCTCGACAGATTAGTTGGGCTAAGGCCTAGCACAAACCACTTGAAAATAGCTATGTCAGCTTAGAATCAAACTCCCAACCTTGCGCAAGATTCTACGCCCTAAGTATGGAAAGATAACCAGCTAGGCTATCAACAAGTGGTTTAGCTAACGGTAACTACTTGAGAGCAAAAACTGATAAGACAAATAAAATATAAGGATGCCCGAAAAAATCCCTATTCCAACTAGTTGTTCATATAAGAACCAAAGTGTACTTACAAGCAAATATATCTTGTTAGCTCATGTGCTAAGGTGACAGTAAGGATCATCCATGATCCAACTAGATATAAATCAAAAAGTAAAATTCAACAAACAGCAACAGAAAGAATACAAATCCATAACAGCTGAATGCAGATACACAATCCCAACGAAAATGAATTAACCTACCTTTCAGAGCAAGGATTCCTGAGTTTGGATTCATGAGAGCTGAATCTGCCGTAATAGGCCTCCTCAAAGGCTGCATTGGCATATTCATGTCAATAATGACAACGCTATTCTGAGGGGCTGTTTCCCGTACACAAATATATTTATCGGATTCCATCGTAACATTTGTAAATGTGATAAATTGCTGACTAATCCCGACGCTTGGCAACTGCAAATACATCAGATCGCACAAACTCACAATTCAGCTCCTCAGTAATGCATGGAATATTAAAGAACGCGAACAAATTAGAGTATGCGTCAATGATAACAAGATTTTTGCAGAGCTAAGATTCATAACAACTCTGACACACACTAAGCTTCGCGAACACAATAAATATCGAAAATCGAACTGAATCACAACAAGTCATGACACTCAGTACTAAAACATACTGATCTTAAACTACTAAGATTCTGCAATAACAATTTCGGTATTCCACACAATTACATATCTTAATTCAGCTAATAAAAAGGAAAAATAAATGGAGCGAGCAAAAAAAGCAAATAGCTAACGAGCAAACGAGAGAACACTTACAGTTAAGACCTCTTTCATGGCAATCGGGGCGTTCGCGGCAGCCATGGTTGCTCAGGGAGACTTCTGAATATCGACAAATCAGATCTGCGGAATTCTCAATAGAAAGTCAAAACCAAAACTCAAAATCGGGGATTCAAATCGCTGCGAGATCCCGAGCAGCGACGGAACCCTAAAACTCTTGCTCAAGCAAAGACACAAAGATCTACAGGGGGAAAAGAAGAAAAAGAGAGGGACATGAGAGAGTAGTGACAGGAAATGGAATGAAATATTCAAATATCAAATAACAAAAAGCAGAGATCTCAACTTTAAATATTTTAAAAAAAATATATTATCCTACAACAGAAAGTACGTGTTTAAGTGTGGGCTTTGCGGTGTTTATGGTAAATTGGTAATGCGTTTATTACATTATTGATAAAAATTGCCTTAATTTGGTTTTATGGGTCGGGTATGGGGCCCGGTCTTGATAAGCATTTCGGGTTGTAATAAGTTTTATCGCCAAAACCCAAAATACGTGTAGTTATGAAGGGATTTTAATCAAATGCCTAATATTGAAAACTCACCAAATTTTAAAAAAAAATCAATTAAAAATAATTGACTTCCTTTCCATATAACTTAATTGAAGATTAGTCATTGTATTTTTAAGATACAAATTACTGAATTTTGTAATTAATTTATAGTTTGAATTCATAGACGCCGTAAAAAAAAATATTCGTCCCAAAAATACTTAACCTATTAGCTGAAAAATATGAAGAACAGTGTTAATCTCGTAGCAAAACCTTTTATTGCGTAATTTTAAATTTTCTTTCTATTACAAAGAATAATATGGCATGGTTTGTGTGGTGAGATCATGGAATAATACAACAGTTTTAGTTGGACAAAATATATCTATAATAGAAAAAGGGGGAAAAAATTGGAAGATCTCATCATTCAAGTGGAAGATCATTTGTGGAAGCATACAAATAACTTTTACTATTGGTGTTGACTCAGTGTCCATGTATGGATGGATTTTACGTGGAAGACAATATAAAGTTTTTTTTCTCCATGGTCATCGATTAGAATTGACATGTATAGGAACCCCCACTACACAACTTGTAGAAACCAATGCCTAACAAATATTATAGTAGTTCGTAGACTGGTAAGAAAAGTTGAGTGACAATGCACTTACAGAGCATTTGATTGCTAATCCAATGAGTGTGAGTGCGAGTGTGAGTGTGAGTGTGAGTGTGAGGCGAGCTTGAGGCTAGTGTGTGTCAGGTGAGTATGAGGTGAACATTATTATGTTTGTTATGAAATGAAAAATGAGCATGAGTTTTAGAATTTTAATTGTACAATTTCCATACTACCCAATTTTTTGTACAAAAAATAAGAATAGATTAATTTAATGGTTGTGATTACTTCTTAACAAGGGGTATAATAGTATTTTGAGTATCAAACTCATTCTCCCCCTGTGGAGGTTAGCCAATCTCACCATTTTAGTGAGGTTTGCTAATCTCATAAGGAGAGAATAAGGATGGGATGAGTTTGGGATTCCACCCTCCCAAACTTAACCAAACGAGGAAATGAGTGATTCTTACCATCAGCTCGCCTCATTCCCCCCTCAAAATGTCAACCAAATGTCTCGTTAGATAAAATGTGTTACCCACCCAAGTAATCACATAGGAGATTAGAGGAAAAACCAAAAGAAAGACTAAATTTGTGAATTTTCACTGTGTATTGCAACTTCTGTGATAAGTACAACCCTAGAATTGATACATCAACCTCTCTCTTGCACGAAGAATCCTAACATATTCTATCACGATCAGGGCAAAAGTTTTCATCTTATAGTCGCACTGACATACTCTTGGTGGAGAGCCATCGATAGTGTGTATGGAGGGAATAGGTGGTGATGATCTACAATCAGTAAGAATGGAGGCATCTGAAGTCATATGGTGAGAGGCTCCAGAGTCAAAAATCCAAGAAAGAGACATACCAGTGGCAAAGTAGGCAGAGGAACTACCAGAATTAGAGGAGACAGACATCTAATCCATACGCTATTGAACCTTCTAAAGCTGTTGTTGAATGCTCAGAGATCAATAAAAGGCAGAGGAGTGACAGAGGCAGTGGAGGCACGGCGACCACAACCACGGGGTCCCACTTGTGCTCTGGATGGAGCTTCCAGCAGTCATCCATAGTATGACCGACCCTTATACAATAGGAGCATGTAGGTCTGCCTGAGGAAGATGGAGGAGCTGTCAAAGTACTAGTAGGAGCTACGACGAGTACATCAGAGAAATTGGAAGGTACTGGAGGTGGCCTGATGTCACCAAGTGTCCAAAGATGAGTATCCTTTGCAACCAACTCTACAACCACAATCTCCAAACTGGAAGTGGGGTGGCGATGGATAAGCTGACCAACCATAGGGCAAAACTCAAAATGAAGGGCCATCAAGAACTCATATAGATGTCACCTATCCCATAAAATGCCATGCCCATATTCGCGAAGCGTGAACGCAAACACAACATACGTGCACCTCACGTGTTACATCATAAGTCATTATGATCTCACTCAAAATTTCAACAGCATCTCCCCATAAATTGGGTAACCCAACTTGTAACAGAACAAAGCAAACAACATCTAACACTATCAAAAGTCAATCGACCCTTAGGGTCCACAGTCAAGCACACATCCCATCATTGTCATCAGACACACAGTAGTCACAGGACACTACTCTCGGCCCACCAAACACAATCTACATCCAAAGCATAAGTAGAACTCCCCGTACAACAACTTACTCACACAACTATGGCATGCAACCAACAAGTCATACATATATATCCATATTTATAATACACATTCAGACACACATCAAAATACAAATCCAGGCCACCACCATCACGCGCCCTCCTTCCGATCCTTAGCCTGTGCACTAGATCCTATCTCATCTGTGGGGAGGGAAGGTAGATAGGGTGAGCAGAAGGCTTAGTAGGGATAAAATAATAGAGCACAAGTAAAGAATAATAAGGCTGAAAGGTAATAACGTATAATCGATGCAATAATATGCAATGCAATATAACAAATGCATCCGATCAACCCAACCAAAGCTCCATATACGCCTCCAATGACACCCAAGTCGACAAATCAGATTCCCACCCTACGATGATAAGTCGACGTGAATCCACCTGCGCTACCTCTCTCTTTAGCATCCAACCAATACCAATAAACAAACACCAATTATCCCATCAACGTCAATCTTAAACCGCTAGAAAGAGGGTCGGTACATATGTGGTCGCAACCACTCACTAATGACCCAACAATGATATCTTAGCATGCCATAACTAGCCAGCGTGTATTAATAAATACCGCTACGGGAATCCTATGGATTAGGACCATCACAAGGCTTATATCCATCATCCACGCACGTGCCTAAATAACATTCATCACCTAATGTGACCCGGGTCCATCCTCGGGTCCCACCATGTATCTAATGTAAATTATTAAAATTTATGTCATATAGAAACACCCATTCATCATGATGCATGAAGAATCACACAATACCCGATTTATGACCAAACATTTCAAGGGTTATATATTCACCAAATTAAATCACCAATAACATTTTCATTGACAATAATACAAAAATATGGTAAGCCTTCAACGCTTATTTCCCATCGAAAAGGATTGAGACGGAAATCAAAGCTTACCACCATTCAAGCATTTCGGTGGCTTGAAAGTGTTTAGAAATAAAAATGGTAAGAAATCCCTACCTTGAAGTGAACTCGCAATTCTCACCAAGAAAGCAACGTCTACTCCCCAATAATTCACTAACCTTGAAGCTTGTTAGTGCCACCAAATCAAGAAAGCAAAGTCTCATCTTGTATTGGTTCAAAGAACACACTTGGATCTAGTAATATAAGAAGATTAGAAACCTAATTTTGAGTTATTGGACAAATAAAACTCTCATCGAATCAAAATCCCCAAAACCATTTACTCCTAACCCTAGAGTCAAGAATTTACCTTAATATTTCTTTTTTTGTAGACAATAAAGTGTGTGTGCGTTTCAACTTTGGAGTACCCTTACCGGCCGGAAAACTAGCCGGAGCTTCGTCAGAGAAAGCCTTTGCCGTGAGAGAGTGTCATTGTAAAGGAAGAAAAAGCTTAAGAAAAATTTTTCTTTTGAAGAAAAACATAGGGTGAGGGTTGTGATGCGCCCTCACCCATTTACTTAATATTCTTTTTGTTATTAATATATATTTTTTAAATCCTTATTTTTTTCCTTATCTACTTTTGATTCCAAATTAATTTTCAATGTTGTTTGACACTCATATGAAGTTTTTTTTTACCCCATTTTATTCATTTCGTAAACTAAGTAGTATTTATTTTTTTACTTTTATTTTTATTATTATTTTTTCCTTCTTTTATAGAGACAGCGTATTACAATCGAAGGGGTCACTTGTCACACCCCAACCCTCGGAGCGTGAGGGGGAGAAGAAAAGGACACAACAACACCACACACAACGACAAATCAAGCAGAAAATCGAATAGCATCTCCCCATAAATTGGAGAATGCCACACTGCACATATAAAAAAAATTCAAAGATAGCATAATATCCAAATAGAATCCAAAACAAAGACCCTTACGGCCCACGTCCATCTCCATGCTATCTAACACATGAGTCTCGATCACGTTGATGATTTATATCAATATTTTTCTTCTCTCTTGTGACCCTCCTTATAACACACAAACAATTGGTTTGTAACCACTCCTCTTTTTATATTTTTATTGGCATACTCTTCTCACACCAAACCCCATTTTTTTCGAATAAGCCTTCCAAAATTCAAAAGCATCATTCATTGTGTCAAATTGCATACCTATTTTAGGTATACAATGTTGTTGCTCATCTAGTCTTGACTTCTCATTCATAATATTGCAATTCAAGTTATCCATGCTAGACAAGTCTCTGCAAAAAAGTAAAAACAATTTGATAAAATTAAATACAATGGATAGAGAATGAGAATAACAACGATGGTGGATTGCAAGATTGATAAGATCAAAGTGAATTCGGGGTTTCAATTGAAAGCATATCAAATATCCATTCATCACTGTCCAGTATTGCCATTTATCACCTTCAGTGGAGCTCAAATCGACCTTTTGCTTGATAGTTGGCTAAAATAACCTCTTGCCAACATGTGGTTCGATTTGCCTAAAAAATGGGTAAAGGGTTTTCCGTAACAAATGGTTCTTGTCAAAAAAATGTTCTATGTCAAAGCACTTATTCGGGACTTGATTTCTAAAATAAAATATATATATATTTACCCCCATCAATCCTATATGTATAGGTACATTGATGTAAATTTACTGTCTTGATTTTTGATGTAATAGAGGTGGGACCCAATATTGATTTTTTGTATAGTTGTGAGTATGGTTTAAGTGGGGCTCATGTTTGGAGCTAACAGAGATTGGAGACCTTTTTATCCATGGTCTATTGGCTTAAAAAGCAACCATTGTGGTTGGGGTCATTAAAAATCATTAGGAAGTGTGATATGCTTATATGACATAGTATGTGAGGGAAGAGATATGTGAAATGTTACAATGATAGTGAGAGACACATTTGTTGTTGATTGTAGTGTTAAGTGGGCCCATCAAGACAAATGAGGTCAACATGTAAGAGCATTTGCAATGGTTGCCCATTGTTGGGGACAAGAAAAGACATTAGGACTTGGGAATGTGTGATGTGGCAAGAGAATGAAATTGAAACTCTACAATGGTTTGTACTTGATTGCTTCGTTTATGCCAATATTTTGGAGCCAAAATAACTGTCAAAATGTTAAGACGCTACCAGACAAAAGGTTTTTGTTTTATTAATGGCACAACACAAC
Organism: Tripterygium wilfordii; assembly: GCF_013401445.1. NCBI lineage: Eukaryota > Viridiplantae > Streptophyta > Magnoliopsida > Celastrales > Celastraceae > Tripterygium > Tripterygium wilfordii. The sequence goes on from NC_052245.1 coordinate 4,820,135, forward strand.
CAAAAATGATAAATGCCCGATTAAAAACCATTGTCAACAATGTTTTGTACATGTGTATCACATACACACAGTATATACTCTATATCTCTACAATTATATAACTCTCATGTATGAATCACATATACACAATAGTGTTATACAATTATATACTTTTTGACTAACATTATGCATCAATGCATATGTCAGTTTGTGAGCTGTAGGTTCACGGGAGAATCAACTGAATGCAATTACATACACAAACCTGTATATATGTATTCACATATATAAACTCATGTTCATGTGTTACAACTTTGTTTAACACACCAAACTCTCACACTTTTATTCATTTAACACTAAAATGACAGACGACTCTTGTAGGAGAAGATTTTGGCTAGCCCAACGGAGACACAAGAATCAAGACGCCGATGAAATTGATGAAGGATTGGAAGTGTTGCATGTACATACGCATCAAGATTATCAACAGATCAACCAAATGCTTCTCGCATTTGTGGCTGCCGCAACAATTCAACCTAGTTCACGCATCACGATTCACATAAATCGTAAAATATCTCATGAAGATCTTGTGCGTGATTACTTTGCACCTGATTGCACTTATCCACCATATTATTTTAGGCGAAGATTTGGTATGCATCGGGAGTTACTTCTAAGGATCAAAGCTGATTTAGCAAGAAATGATACATATTTTTAGCGTCTACCTGATTGCACGGAATGGCTTGATTTCTCAACCAGAAAATGGTAGCAACCCTTCGGTTATTGACAAACGGTGGTCCAGTGGATAGAGTGGATGAATTCATAAAAATTGAGGAGTCCACTACAAAAGAAGCACTGATTAAATCCCAAATTAAAGGAAATCCCAGACATAACAGTTATGAAATCCACCTATAACACAATCTTAATCCAAATGATACACTATCCCTACTTCAAAGATATCACCATCACACAATTTGATTTGGATATATATATAATTTATAGGGTAAACATATGTATAATAAACAATAAGTTATGCATATGCACGATCCTAGGCAGAATATGTACATGTTATCACCAACAGAGTTATGAAATAAACAAATCTGGCACATAGCATGAATAATTTGTAAAATAATTGACACTGTAAACCCCCTTGGTTTGAACTCCATGCTTTGTTTCCATATTGCTGTCCATTTTGTAACCCAAGAGTGAAAGAGACCCCATCTACTTTCACAAGCTTACTAATTTCTTGACCTATCCCCATCTCTTCTGCTCACAAAATCTTCCCAAACTCTCAATCAGAATGAGACCTTGTCTTGACTTGTCCCAACGGTTGGGTTTGTATTAATTTTGACCCAAGCTTTGCACAAATCAATATCCTCCTCCATCTTCCAGTTAGGAGGTCGTGGAGTTCTTCTTCATTCTGAGTATGAGTTTTTTTGTGCGTTATAAGGGCCCTGATTCGATTGGCACTGAAGGTGTGGATTGGACTTAAGAAGGGAATGTGGTGGTTTGACCTTGATTACTATAGGGGTAAAAAATAATCAGACCTAATTCAAATATAAATGGGCAAGATCGAAACAAAAGCCCAAAAGAGGCAAGGTCCAAAAAGCCCAAAATAACACAAAAGACCAAAACATAAGTTCAAAGGGACATGATCAAGTATTTTACAATAAGCCGAACATTCGGCAAATAAAAAGATGATTCACAAGGCTAAGTAATAGACAATCGATGGACGAAGCAGAAGACAATGCAGTTTCATATTAACAGTTATGTTCAGAAGAGACAAGAAACTTCTTTAACTGCTATAAACCTTCTCAACTGTTGTAAACTGCTTCAACCGCTACAATGTGACATAACTGCACAAAACGAGTATAAAAGGAAGATAGTCGACAGTGGAAAAGGGGGCAAACTCATCAACAACATTCACAACACTTTATTCTTTTCATGTATTCTTTGTAACCACCTCAAAACAATAAAAACAACTCATAGTTCTATACCGTGGACCTAAGCTCAAAGTCGAATCACGTAAATTTCTTTGTCTTTTATTCAACCCTTCTAAGTTACACAATAATCATTTTCAGTTGTTGAATTATTGCATCAACAATTACTAATTGGGTTAGGTGTTCGTGATGATTGTGCTACAATTGAGGGATTTAGAGAATGTTGTTCATTGTATAGCCAGCTCTGTAGCATAGATGGGTTGCTAGCAAACACCATAGGGCCTATGCTCGATTTAACCATTTGGAAAATGGAATTCCAAATTGGGTTTAGGCCTGTTGGTCGTTGGTTTGGAGGAGTTTGAGAATTGGAATCCTTATTGTTGTTCATATTTAATTAAGAGAAGAATACTCAAATCTTGGTTGACACAAAAAGGACGGAAGAGTTGAACCTAATTTGAAGAATACTTACAGGCAATTGAAGAAATAGTGTGATGAGCTTACCTAGTTTGCAATAAAAATGGAAAAGAGCTGCGTGATCGAACGGTGGACGACGGTCGTTCTCTCGTTGATGCCAGATCCGTCGAAGCTGGAGAGCTGTAGCGTTGAAAGGGAAAATCACGATTTAAGTTTAGAGGAGAAGTAGTTGCAGCGTGTGGGCCACCTTTGATGAAAAGCAAGCCAGCATGGGGGCAATCCAAACACCCTTCCCCCATGCTTGGCCCATTATATTTGAGACAACAAAAAACGATTATTGTGTTGCAAGGTGAGTCCAGAAATTTCTAATTTCTAGGATCCATGGGCCATTAAATCCTACCTATTGCAAGTGCTCTAAGGGCACTTGCAACGGTGGATTTTTAGGCAAGCATGGATGGTTTAAATGGATTTCTAATGGGAAATGGAGAGATGCAATTCAGACAATGGGTGGGCTTTTTGGCAATCAAAATTATTGGACCAAGTTGGAGACTAAGGACTTCTATTGGGGCATCAAATAGCCTAATTTGTGTGAGCCCATTCTCAACACCAACTGCAAAGGAGGTATTCACCTCTGGAAGAAAAAACCCTATCTCATCTCAATTTCAACAGCCCCGTCTACAAAATTGGCGTTAACGCTGCGAGAGTGTTCCAACTGGGGGTCCTCGCTTATTGCTCTTCAAAGAAGAAGAAGATCAGTTTTGAGCCTTTCGACTTCATATCATTTTGTAGTAAACGTAGCCATGAACCCAAGCCAACCTCCAAATTCCCAACATCTTCCAAATCATCAACAAATGATTCCCACTGACAATTCTGCTTTCTAGAATTCCTTCGTCCAAATAGTGCAATCTGGATGTTAATGATGTTCTTGGTTGGACAGGACTAGGTGATACCATCATGGTAAGCATTTGATTAGCATTTTGCATTTCCTACTGCTCAAAAGCATACAAGTCTTCATCTGAATCATCACTCGACTACTCCTCAATCATGTTGGCTCTTCGACGAAAGAAATTCCACCTTCTCTGAGAAGAATCTCCAGACATTGTTATCTATTGATAACTTTAATAAATGAAATTTTATTGAAATAGAATGGGGATTTGATTTGGCTCTGCTCAAAATGTTGAGTGTTTAGGATATTTATAGGCAAATGAGGCATGTATACAAGAAAGGCAATTGCAGATGTAACCATGATATATTTTCTTCCAGCATTTACAATTTTTTTAATTAAAATATTGTATTTACTTGGTGTACAATTTTATTAATTAGAATAAGGGTTGATGGTTAATGTAATTTAATAGAAAATCATGTTCAAGAGTATATATATTGTTGTATGTTATTCAAATATTTGTCACCAAAATTAACTAACTTAAGCCAACATCTATTAACACCAGGGGGGAGCTAGGAATTGATCATGGGATGGGTTGACGCATTTTCGTTTGTTCGGAAAATTTTCGCGGGGTTGCCCCTGAAAAAGTATTTTAGGGCTATTTTACAACAATATAACTTATCAAAATGATATTATGGATGAAAATTCATCTTAATTTTGGTATCATAAAGTAACCCAATAGTTTAACATAAATAAATATTAAAACTAGATTTCAAAATAATAGTCACCATAGGCCTTCCAATTTGGTAGACTAAATATAGTTGCATCATAAATCAGCACATAGACATAGAGGCTATGAAGAAGACACTTGTAAAAAGTGCCATAACCCCCATTGCGTTCAAGCGCATAATCATGTTATCATAAAGAGCTAAACCCCCTTGAATAAATTGTGCAGCATCTGAGTCATGTCCATCATCACCAAGTTGATTCATCCACTCCGACAACATTCTTTTGGAATCCTTAGCAAACTCAATCAAATCACCTCTCCTTCTCAACTTGATCAAAATCCAATAAAACATACTTCAACTTTCACTGTGCCAGCAAAATAGGCCAAATATCGATACCCAACAATACCAACGTAAGTGCCACAATAGAAAGCAGAGAAATACAACTCAGAGTTGATTTGAGAGAAACATAAGTGAAGAACCCATTGAATGCAAATGAACCTGTGTAGTTGATCAGGTTTGCAATAATTGCATCCACTTGCTTGACCACTTCAGTTTCTTTGTTCTTCAAGGCAGAAAATCACGTGTTTCCATCTTTCAAATTATTTGAAGCTATTGCAAGAAAACACAACAGAAGTAAAATTAAAATATGAACAAACCAAAATATGTTTCGAAAGAGAATAACAAAAAACACATTCATAAACCTATAATTAAAATGCTAGAAGAGCGAGGATTGGCAACGGCTTGTGCTCGTAAAAGATACATATAATGGGGTTTGATGTCTTAAGGAAATTTGATACACTTGTATCATATGACCATGTTCTAGCCTCTTTGACTCTTCAAAGTAACAAAGCGTATAGCAAAAGTGAATATAATACGCTGCAACTCATTTGCATAGTCATGGATATTGATATATCTCTGAAATTGAATCATCATCATTGATTTTGAGCTCACTTACAATCCCCCTACATTTCATGTACAAATTTTCAAATTTCCATCAACCTCACTTTCCAACCATTATATACTGATGACAATAAGCTTAAATATGCATAGTTTCATAGCTTGTCGAAGGATTAGAACTACAATTAACATGCCAAAAGTACATCATATACAAATATAAGAGGGTTGTCACTTTTACAGAATAGTTAGAGAACACAAATAGTGAGTACTAAAATCATAACATAACCATAAGCTGTTCATCATCCTTGATTCCTTTCACATGAAAATATATCGTCACAATGATGGAAGCAATCAGCAAGCAATACAAAAAAGAAAGTGAAAAGCTAAAAAAGTTAAATTAACTAATATTCAATCTTTCAAATTTACAGGAATCAAAGCATAAGAATATTAATACTTGAAGTGGAGTGAAGCAACCATGATTGTCTTGCAAATGGCAACCTTGTGGTCTCGGTATTCTTCCTAATTTTTTGTTTAATTTTCTCAGTGATCGACCTGTTTCAGAACATAATTGAGGATCTAAAATACAGTGATGATATATTACATGATGAGCTTATCCATGTTCAGGCAATTCTCAATGAAGATCGAAAGGCATCACAATAATAGCCATGTCATCACGATCCATCATACCTAACTACCCAAAGATGAAGGGAAAAAACTCAAACATGGAATGTAGAAACTGTTATCATCACATTAGTGCTCCCCCAACCAAAGGGACTTGATACCAGAAGCATGAATGGGGAATCCATGCGTGTTGCATACATGATTAAATAATTTTTTATGAATATTTCTTATAGTGTATTTCAAACTTTTTTTTTAAAGTTTTGAAGAATTATGCTACACCAGATATTACAATGCACAAAACAAATTTATGATACTGTAATAGAGCCAATGAGGAAGTATGTACAATAGAGGATAAGATCTTTGCAATCAAAACAAAATACACTCTCCAATTAATCTTACCAATATGTGCATCATCAAGGGAAGCAATTCAAACGTGAAATATACACATCATGATAAGAAATATAATCGAAAGAAAAAAAATCGGGAAACACCCACAATGAGATCTTAAGAACTTCGGTATAATCCAATAGTAAGTTTTCTAACTGTAATTCATACACCACAATCCACAACATTACTTCATTTTAACATTGCAGATGATTTATTATTCATATTTAAATGGATAAGAAGCTATTACATCACCTTTACTGATATCATTCATTATAAGCAAGGGCATTCGAAGTGAAATAGTAAAAAAACTTATGTCTTGAAGTCCCTATGGAATACACCTCTGTTATGGCAATAATCAAGAGCACCAGTAAGCTGCTGAAAGTACTTTCTTTCTTCATCTTTTTTCAACCCCTTTTATTTGCCTTGCCCAAGAAATACAGTACAAAACACAATAGAAGATCTGACTTCATTAACTGATCATGCACAATAATTTAGACATAGCAATTCCAAACAAAAACTTTACTGAACTTACAATTCTGTCAAAAGTTCCCAAGCTGTCACAAATTGAAGAACAATGTATATTTTTGTCTTGTTGGCCATCGCCATTCACCTGCACCACAAAAGCTGTTGGAAGTCATGTAAAAATGTGGAAGTAACCATAAAGTGCTAAAAAGTTTTATAGTGATAAAGATAAAATGTGAGATAAAAAAGTATTTATAATTAAGAATTAAAAAACTAAAAAGGTGGGATGAAAAAGTTGGAAGTTTAGGAGGAAAAAAAAAACTTAAGTGTATCCTACTTTTATATATATATAAATTGATGAAAATTACTTCAAGATCATGTAAGATATAACTAGAACACGTAAGTATTGTTATGTATTATTGTTTAATATAAATAATAATAGAATAAACGTTGCTATTGTTATGTATTATTTATTATTATTAGGTAATAAAGTATCATAGTCTAAAGATACAAACATATACATACATATATATGTATATACACACACACTTACTAAAAAATACATATAAAAGATATATACAAACATATATATATATATATATATATATATATATATATGTGTGTGTGTGTACATATATATGATGTATATATATATATTTAGTATTGGGGTGTGGGGTTGGGGGACTACAACCTAGTGTAGTCTCCCTTCCCTCCGTCCCATATTAACACCATTGTACAATGACAAGAGAATACATTTTCATTCCTATCTATATCAGCAAGATACGTTTCCCAATACATATTACTGTCTCATTACACAATAACCATTGCAAGTGCCCTAAGCCAACCAATGTCCTCTCCTCTCTCGATGCCAAACAAAAATATAGACCATCAAATTGTGATTGTTGTATTCACATATTCCTCCATGGCCTATCAAATATCACCATATGAACATCCATGCCACAAAAAAAAAAATGCACCATTGTTGTATTCCTATTCTTGTTCCCTCCCTTCATTTTCTGTTGTGCAACCAAACAAGCCGTGAGGGTTTAGGGTTCACCCTATACCATTTTCCCTCTCAAAACCACCGAACAAGATCAAATTAAAATACCAAGCAGCAGCGGGAGATGAGAATATCCCTGCATTAGGTCGAAGAGACTGATTTAACTTGTTCTCGAGAGCAGAAGTTAAACTCGCATTTTCAGAGAAGACGAGTAAAACTAAGATAGAGAGAAGGCCAGCCATTGCGAAGAAGACCCAGCAAATGTGCCCGATTTTTTGACTCTCTTGAAGTCGACTTGCTAGAATGCCTATCGGCGTTCGTGAACTCACAGTATTGGGCGAGTTCAAGCCCTTCGGCTTGATTGCCGAGGCTCTCGACGGAAAGCCTCCAAGCAATGTCTCCGAAAAGTTCGATTACTTTCTCTTCGACACTGAAACCACACGAGAGCGAGAAGAGGAGGATGAAACCGATGCATCCATTGCCGCATTCAGCGATGGCTGTGATCACGAGCTCTTCATTAGAGGAAATCGGTAAATTCTGTAATAATTATACAAATTTTATTCTCCAATATCGATTAAAGGAGTAAAGTTTATAGTTAGAGATTGCGTTAGATTACAAAGGTCACCGGACTTCTATTCTGTGCTTGACTGCTTATATCAGGCATGAATTGCTCACTGGATTGGTTTTCTTGTGTCAAACAGTATCATATGGTCAACAGGAGCTGGGGTTTTTAAAAGATTCACCTTACCGACCTCAGTTATCAAGGTACGTTAAGAAATATTTACAGACACATATTCATCAAAATGTGAAGTCTTTTATTTGTTCCTTTTGAGGTATTAGTGAATTCTAATTCGTTTAATGCCAAGACTGCTGTTCGTCCTTATTTGGCTCCTTGTAGATGCCATTACTCGTATAAATTGTTACTATTAGCGGGTCACTATTTTGACTTGGAAGTGATTAACAAGTACCGCTTCAACATGCAGACTGATTTCACGTTTTCATTATTCTTTACATTTATGCAAAGTATAGGGTCATTTAATTTGCTCAGTATGACTGATATTTGCTTGTTGTTTATAGTCATGCTAAGTTGCTACCCTGTTCAATACGAGATTTTTATCCTTTCTCAAGATCACTAATCTCCTCGTCATTCAAATTTTTTTAGTTTTCTTTTCTTGTTTTTGTTTAGAAAGTTGAATTTAAAAGTGCTAAGAAGTTTCATTTGCCAGTTCTCTTGGAAAATTCAGGGATATAGTAATCACAATTTCATGCATTGTATAGTTTTCCTGGTAGATTAATCTGCTTGCTAGCTTATTCCACTGAAGAGAAATGGCATAATAGAGTCAAACTACTCTGGTACTTACACCACCAAATTTTACTTTTGTGGGATGCAACTCGATTCTAAATTGCTATGACCTTTTACACCTTTTACGAAGGTATTTAGATCTGTCACAAAATTATGTGCTTGTATTTCAATATGAACTTTATTTATCTTGGCATCTTACTTACCTTAGAGTGTTCCATGTGCATGTCTTATAAATGTCACTGTGTTTGTTCTTTCACTCCCTCGGAAGAGTTGGATTTAGGTTGACAGCTTCTTAATCCATATTCTAGGTATGCTGGTGTCGTCTTGGAGAGATGACGGAAGCTTTACTATGTGTATTGCAAATTGATTGTTTAACACTATACAACACATCAGGTGAGCAACTTGGAATTTATTAAGTGAAAGTTTGTACTACAATGACAAGTGTTCCCTCTTGACGAGGCATACACATCAGTTCTACTACGTGTTAAATTAATTTATTTTCTAAATTATTACTCGATTATCTTTCCTCACAAAGTCTTTTAACAGGTGAAGTAGTTTCTATCCCTCTACCTCGCACCATTACATCAATATGGCCTCTTCCATTTGGTTTGCTACTGCAGCATGCTGCTGAAGGGAATTCACCAACACAAAATTATTTTTCATCCTCAAGTCCTTTATTTGGCTCACGTGAGATGTTTCATTCTAGAAGAGAAATTGGTCATAGTCCACAGCACAATTTCAGTTTCTCGAGCGCATCTGACTGCGCAATCAAAGGGGAGCCCACCAAAACTTCTTCACATCTTATTCTAAAGGATGCATTGGAAGAACCACAGGTATGGCTGATGGTTTCCTTGTTACTATTCATATTTTCCGTGATGTTACATTTCTCTTTGCTTCTTCATTTGAGAAAAATAATATGCTTCTTGGTTCTTGCTTTCGAGTTTTGAAGTCTGTGTTTTCATCTCCGTTGAGGTTCTTGTGTTTAATATACTTTTCTAATATAGTTTTGGGCTGATTATTTTTAGTTAACCTATATTGAAGAAAGGGGGAAACTCAACATAATGAAGGATTTTGATGAAGAAACAATATGGACTAGCAATCGGATTCCTCTAATGGCATCATATAATAAAGGTTTGTTGTATTGCCTTCTACATGATCAGTTCCATCTCTGCTGCGCCCTTTTTTCTTTCATTTTTTTTTCTTCCAGAAGTTGATGTGAACCTTTTCACTTTGTTTACAGGAAAGAAGCAACACTCAGTGTGGGTTGTAGACGTTATCAGTCCTAACCTTGAAATGGCAAATTCTTCTGTGAGTGAGGCAATTCCAGCTGCCAGGTTGCCACGGCAATTTTCTTTTCGTAAAGTATGGCAGGGGAAGGGTGCCCAATCGTCTGCCTCTAAGGTGCCACTCAACTGTTTTATTCGTCGATTGTCTTGACTGCAAAAAATGGAACTTTTTCTATGACTTGGTAGCAACTAAAGCGAATATAAAGAAGTGGAAAATGCATCCTAGGTTGGATTTTAAGACAAACAGAAATAATAGACGATGTGTTTTTACTTGGGCCTAATAATCACTGCTTAGGAAGGTTGTTTTCATGGAGCTACCATATTGCTGTATCAGGGTGCAACAAATTTTTAGCTTTCTTCTTTTTCCTTCTCATTTTCCTCTTACTATATTGTTGCTGCATAATTGGAAATCTAAACGTTCCTATATTATTGAATTAGTATTTTCTTGTTTATTTTGTGTACTGTAATTTTAATTTATTTTTTATGCAATTAAGTTCATTAGGCGTTAGTTTATATATGTGATGCAGCGAAAAATTGATGACAACAATAAAGAATAGCAGAATAAAGATTTGAACGAAGAGATTAGAAGAAGGGACGATAGAATCGACTCAATGGAGTCTTTAGGGTTAAAACCCAACAGAAAATTCTGTATTTTAATTGAATTAAAGTCTAAAGTCATCTATAGCACGGAAGGTTACAATCCTTAAATAGAGAACCCCAAACCACTCCTACTAGGAAACCAATACTAAAAAGAGATCAGACAGACTCCTAATTGAACCCTAAAAGATAGTACTTGTTCGCCAAGCAGTAGACTTCCTAAAATATCATAATAAAACATTAATAAATACTTAATCTCGTTTTTCTAACTAACCTAGAAATTACGATAATGCCATCGCTTTTAAAACTCAAATAAAACCCTATAATATTGTCTTAACAATAATACTAACTTAAGTAAAAGATAAACAAGACCTAAAACCAACTGAAAAGGAAGTAAACTTCTAAATAAACTATAATTGAAAATCTCATGATTTTTGATCTGCATCAATATGGGTCGGCGACAGACAAAATGTATGCATTTTTACCCCCACTGCGAGAGCCTTCTGCATGAGTGTTGTTTACTTTTTATAGGCGATTATGTGGCTCAGTGGTAGAGTTGCAGAGGTGCAACCTAGAATTCACAAGTTCAATTCCTGAAAATAGCCTCTCCACATATTTGTGGGTTAAGGTATGCGTTGGAGAGACCGTTTCTTATTTTGTGCCGAAGCTCTTTATAAAGCACAGGCTGAAACAGGTGAAATCAAAGGGCATTACTTGAATGCTACTGCCGGTACATGCGAAGAAATGATCAAAAGGGCTGTCTTTGCTAGAGAACTGGGCGTCCCTATCGTAATGCATGACTACTTAACGGGGGGATTCACTGCAAATACTAGCCAACATCTTGCCTGTCTCTGACTTTGCCCACTACGGGAGCCTTGTACATGGGTGTTGTTTACTTTACTCTCTAAGAAAGAGGAATATTATGTGAATAAAATCGAATATTTATGGTTTGCTTGCCCTTCCTCTCTTTCCCTTCCTACTCAACTTTTGTTCTTTTCCCTCTTTCGTTCTTGGCAAACCCTATTCTTCTTCTTCTTCTTCTATTGGGCTTCTTTTCCTCTTAACATGTTATTGTGTTCAAGTGTCTTTATTGTTCTACATGACCTTTTGGTATTAGAGACAGGCTTTAGTTTTAGTCTTTTAAATTATTAAGTCTTCATTTGGATGGCTATTTCAAGTCAAAAGGTGATTGTTCTGTAAGTTTTTATCATATTACCTTTTGGAATTGTAATGGTTTAGGGACTGGAACTAGAATTGGGAGGAATATTGTTGCAAATAAAATTGAGTATATGGAGGCCGTGGGGTTGTTTTTTCCTCTCTTTCTCCTTCTTGGTTTTTCTTCTTTTTCCTCTCTTGTTCTTGGCTTCTCTCCCGATGCTTCTTTTTGCATCTTGGCTTCTTTTTCCCATAATATTATTTTATTGTTCAATTCTCATTAGTTTTTTTACATCACGGGCAAACATGTGACGAAGTGCTAGAGTTGCAGGGGTGCAACGTAGAGGTCACAAATTCAATTCCTGGAAACAGTCTCACCACATATTATGTGGGGTAAGGTCTGCATACATTCTGCCTATCCCCGACTGCACCAATTACGGGAGCCTTGTGCACCAGAGTTGTTTACCTTTAGATGTGTCATTATGTCCTTTTATACATCCCAACTCTAGTTCAAAATAAAACACCAAAACACCGGTTTTGTTCAATCATTTATCCTCTTAGATAATGTGCTTACTCCTCTTCGGATTCTTTTATGGTCATGCCTTTGGTCCTTAGCCGATCTATTTGGACTTGAGACTTTTATTTGTTTATCTGTGCCATGTTTTTCATTTCTCTTCATTGTTGGGAATGAAAAAATCAGACAGAATTGGTAGGCGAGCATGTACTGATTAAGTCTCAACTAGCCTAGCAGTCATAAGTTATGGCGGCTCCAATTTTAAATACAGGGCGATACCCTGCGCGGCCAGAATGGGCTTAGCAGTCAGAATTCATTCAAATTACTCACTGGCGTTTTTGGACCTATATGTTTCCTCCTATAAATATTCAAACTTGGTTGATCTGATCAATTACAACCTTATAATGCAATAACATTCTCTGCCTCTGTTGCTATTTTTGTTTCTTTCTTCCTGAATTATTCACTAGGTCGGTTGGGTTGGTTCTTCTCGCATGGGTGGTGAGTTGAGTGCCACAATCCCAGTCATCATTGTTGATCCATATAAGCCAAAGTTTGTGGCACTGGCGATGTCTCTGGCATAGATGCAAGAATATATAGCTCCGTCTCCATGGGCGGTGGATGGGGAATCAAGAGAAGCAAGGCTAGGCATACCGTACACAAGGGATTGTGCAAAACTGCCAGAAGTTGTGCTAGAAATCACTTGTGTCTCTTCTTGCATTGCCCTTGGTCCTCTAAAATCCGGGCTAATATTCTCATGATGATGGGCATTTCTTGGCCCTCTAGTTCTTCAGTGGACAAGGAATTAGTGGCTTGGAAGGCTATGGGCACTGACAAACAGCAAAGGTGTTTCTTTCAGTTGATTCCTATTTCTGTCATGTGGATGCTGTGGTTGGAAAGGAATAACAGAGTGTTCAACGATAGAGAATCCTTCATAGATACTTTCCTAGTCAATTGGTTGGACTGCATTAGATTTTGGGGTTCCTCCTTTTCTGGGAACTTGTTTGAGCATCTTTTCTTCCCCTCTTTGTAATTTGTTTGGGTTGCGCCTCCTGGCGCTTGAAAAAAATCTTTTTTCCATTCAAAAAAAAAAGAAATCACTCGTGTTCAGTAGCTGCTTTCTTGACGAGTGCCCTTGGGGAACTGCTGTCCATTGAACATATATTAGTGTTGAATGTATTTTCCTTTGATCGTACTTATTGTTATCTTTAATGCTGCTTCTTAACTTTTTCTAAGCTTTTGATGCTGTGGTTCTATATAGAACGATTTCTTTTAATTTTTATTTGATTTTGTACCTCAAATGAATATCAGGTTTTTCTGGCAACTGATGACGATGCAGCTCCTGTAGTGTGTTTTCTTCTTCAAGAGCATAAAAAGTTGTTGTCTGTAAGGCTTCAAAGTGTTGAAATCAATAATGAGATTATCTTTGATGTTAAGCCTGACATGAGCTGGAGCATACCTGCAATTGCAGCTGCACCTGTGATTGTAACACGCCCAAGGTTGAGTTCCTTTTATTCTCTCCTTAGTTGTTTCATATTGGTCAGTTGTTCATGATATTGTGAAGTAGCATTTAATGGGTTTTTTTTTTCCCAGAGTGAAAATGGGACTCCTGCCATATGTGGACATCATTGTTTTAGGTCCGGAAAGCACATTCCTTCTCTATGTAAGCTCCATCCATTGAGAATTTTTATTTAAATTTGGTTATGGATAATTAGTGGTTCGATTGCTCATGAACTCCTTGACTTAAAAGAACTATATTAGACTGAACATAAAAGCCCAAAATCAAATGAAACTCAAACCAAGACCTAATTGACAAAGCAAAGATCCATTCCTGAAAAATAGAAAATTACATAATGGCGCCTAGTATAAGAATGCAGCATAGATCCTTTAATTAATAGGGTAATACACTTACCACCCCTAAAGTTTGCCATAAAGACAAATACCCCTTTCTAGTTCGAAAAAGACACTTTCCCCTTACCAATTAACTCGCCGTTAGTTTATTTCGTACAGATTGATATTTTATGAATTCTAGAAAAAGTTATAAACAAAAGAAGGGCACCAAGTGCATGCCTGAGATACACCAGTGCTGAATGAGATTCAGAACAATATCCTTGTCGTTACAACCTCTCTCCACATATCCTCTAAGCCTAAATAAATGATCATAAAAGCATGGGCTCATTGTTTACAATAATGAGAATTCCTCCCCCCTAAAAATCTTGCTATTCCTCTCCAACTAAGTTGTCCAGTGGAGGCAGCATGTTGACGAGGCCCTTAAGATTCATGTCTTGATGATCGGGATAAGGCTAACAGTTTTGCTTTGATAGTACCTACAGCAACCCACTGGATACCCAACATGCCTTTAAAAATATTCCAAAGATTCATAATCCTTTCGCACTGACAGCCTCTTGCCTTTCGAGATCCGGTCCATGGTGCAGCAAGAGACAAGCAGCATTTTCCTCCCCTTTCTTGCATTGCAGCATCTTTTTGCAAGCCCATGCCTGGTTTTATGCAGGCTATCAATAGTTAAAATCCTCTGCTAAGTTGCCTCCCATGTGCAAAAAAAAACTTTTGGATGTGCCAGAGTTTTCCAAACACCTTTCTAGGGGAAGGTAAAACATCAGTGTCTCCAGCACATGTCCCTTCGAGCTTTCCTGTTACACATCTGGACCAGGGGAGGGGAATGGTGGCGAGTCAATGCAAGATATATAATATGTTGTTTTGTCAATAGCAAATTTTGCATTTTGTTTGTTATATAATTTTCTGTTAAGTTTGACTTACTATTGACTAAATGAGGGAGGTAACTGTCCATTGCGTTAATGATTAAACCTCAAAGTATCTCGTGTTCCTTTTGAAATTAGAGGGGGTAATAAGTCTATCATAAACCTCAGGTCTAATATATGTATTTTACCATTTTATAAGCTAATAGTAATATTACATTTATGACCATGTTCTAATTTCCCATTCATCATCATGTTACTTTTTACAACTTTTTAAAGTGTATTTACATTGTTCTTGGAACAAAAATTCAGCGTTCGTTTGCATTGTTGTACTTGGTACCTGTGCAACTACGCTATGTAGGTTACGTGATATATTTTTGATATACCAAAACATTACTGGTTGTGTTGCATTGCAGTAGTTCACTTCCCTTTCTAGCCAAGTGCACCTGATGAGTGATGACAATGGAAAGTTGTTTAGCATTTTCTTTTGAACTTACTAAGGAAGTAGTGATGGTAGCATGTGATAAATGGAGGCTAACGTCCTGTGCGAGGGTGTTATTGGAGAAAAAGAATCAATTCAAATGGCTTTGTCCTATTTTTCCCTGAATTGCTCTATCTATTTAAATATGCACAACTTGAACATACTTCATTGAATCTTTATCGGATGAACCTCTTTATCCTTTGGTAAAATGCCGTTGAAGTTTTCTTGCTGACTCTTTTCTATGCATTGAGTTCTGCTCCCACAATATTTGCTTTAATGTTTGATATCTTTGTTCCTATATGATTTGATATTAATTATTCAATTTATTTAGGAAGGTTCTTTGTTTTCTCCTTTTGATGTCAAAATATCTTAGATGTGTATAGTTGACATGTGTTATATTGCAGTCAGGGAACCAATGCCTGTGTCGATTTTTATTACCTTCTCATCTTGGTCAAGGAGATCTCTCCCCTAATCCAAAATTTCCGGATAGTGCATCTATTCCCCATGACTTAAAGATGGTTGGTTTGGCTGATGCAGTGGAGGGGCGTGTAAACATAGTATTAAATAGTGGACAGGTATGCAAACTCCTAAAAAATTTAGAAACTGTTAAGCAAAAGAACAAAAGAACTCTTGGTACTATTATTAATCTATTTGCTCATTGTTCTGCTGAAAAGTTCTCTGCTATATTCTGAAATATTGCAATTTCATTCAGTTGAACTGTTACTGATGTATTAAAATATTTTATAATATTGTGTCACTCTTTAATACCACATACACCACTCCGGACTTGCAACTGCAAGTTGGGTATGGTTTTTCAGTTTTTGATGGTTATCAAATTAAATTAGGCTGGGTAAGTTCCGGTAGCTTACTCTTTAATGAAATCATTTGTGTAATCAAATGCTCTGGCTTTGAATATTTTTTGTTATTTGTCCAGATGTTTCGATGTGCTCTACGGAGAAGCCCTTCATCTTCCTTAGCAAACGATTGCATCACAGCAATGGCTGAAGGGCTTGGTTCCAGTTTCTATAATCATTTTTTAGGTCTACTTTGGGGAGACGGCGACTCCGCCTATTTGTCAAAGGCTGATTCTAGTGTTAACTCTGAATGGGATTCATTTTGTAGTGTCATTTTGCAAATGTGCAGAAAGACTAGTGTCATATCTCAAAAAACTACAAATTCGGTGACGCCTTCAGCTTGGGATTTCCTCTTGAACAGCAAATTTCACAATAACTATAGCAAAAGTAATTTTCTTTCTGGTATTTCTCTTATAACAACACCTCGTGATGGTTGGGATATGGATTCTTTAGGACCAGATATTTATTGTAAACAAAGCTCAGGAAAAGGCTTTTACTCTGAACTATTGAAGGAAGTTTTGGAAACTCTGCACGCGTTGTATGAATGTCTAAAATTGGATAATCTTCGCAAATGGTAAGTCCAGTTTCTCATTATGTGCAACTACCTCCTGTAGTTAAGGCCATGTTAAAAATTTTCTCTGACGAGTATAATTTATCCTCTGAGCTCTATCCTTTTTGAAGC
The DNA here is from genome assembly GCF_013401445.1 of Tripterygium wilfordii. Classification (NCBI taxonomy): domain Eukaryota; kingdom Viridiplantae; phylum Streptophyta; class Magnoliopsida; order Celastrales; family Celastraceae; genus Tripterygium; species Tripterygium wilfordii. Next base: position 4,837,023 of record NC_052245.1, read on the forward strand.
TAGGATTAGTTTTGTCAAAATTTAATTTGTTATCATCTGTGTTGCATGAAAAGATGAAAGTCAAGAAGCTGCTGTTTATTTGTATTATTAGGAGTTAACATGGGTGAGTGGAAGCACAATTCTCCCATGCTGAAAGACTTACTGCAATTTTTTAACTTAATGTTCAAATGACAGAACAAGATATTGTAGGTTTTAGCTCTATGTATATGTCTGCTGAATATTTTCTGAATACATGCGTCTTGCTAAACCTCAAGTGGAATCTTGATCTTGTATTTGTATGCTGTTTTGTATTCTTTTGTGGCTTGCGTCATGCATTTTGGTTTGAATTTGAACTTTTGAAATTTTCAGAATAGTTGATAAGCCTTAGGACTCATTATTCTGTATCCTTGTTTTATTAATGCTATAATCTAAGAAGTAATTGGCGCTTTTAGGGACTTGGAGTCTCTGGCTGTTCTTTTGTGCAGTATTGCCAAATTTCTTGGTGAGGAAATTTATCTTGATCATTATGTACGAGATTTTCCTGGTCTTTTGAAGAAGTTTGGCATGTGCAAACCATCTTTCTCTCAGACGAGTCCTCCTAGTTTATTCAGATGGCTTGAAATGTGTTTGCAACATGGCTGCACCTCTGCAAATAAAAATGATCTTCCACCTTTAGTTCGTAAAGATGGAAGTAATGTTGTGAGCTGGGCGCGAAAGATAGTCTCCTTTTACAGTTTACTCTGTGGTGCTAAACAGACAGGGAAGAAGCTTTCATCTGGTGTTTACTGTAGTATTGCAATGGGTTCATACTGCAGTGCTGACGAGCTTACTGTCTTGGCTATGGTTGGGGAAAGGTTTGGATTGCAACAACTTGATTCACTGCCGTCTGGTGTGTCACTTCCTTTGCGACATGTAAGTTAGCCTATTATATCTTACAAATGTTGGAAGCTTTGTCAATGAATCCTTTTGAAAAATTTCCATGGCTTTTGTTCCTTGTAGCTTCTCGCTTTTGTTGTAAAGTTTATTAGATTAGTGTTGGCATGGCTGTTGCAATATTGACGATGGTGATAAGTTTAATTGGTAAAATGACAAATGCCAGACGTGAAGCTTCTGTATTCTGTCTCTCTACTGATTATATTCCTTGGATTGTGATTGTACAAGGTTTATGTCCTTTAACCATCTTTTAAAAAGAGCCTCCGGTTCTTGCTTTTGCTGCACTTCTCTTGTTCCTTACTTCTTTGGCTCCAGGATTTTCTTTAGCAACATTAAGTTTCTCATAGTATTTTTTTCCTCCACCTTGATAGTTGCCTTTTTCCTGCTGCATTTAGGCACTGGATAAGTGTCGTGAATCTCCGCCAACTGACTGGCCTTCAGCTGCATATGTTCTTCTTGGTAGAGAAGATTTAGCTTTGTCATGCTCGGCTCTTTTATGCAAGTCAAAGGAGCTTGGAAATCAAGCCATTGTGAATCTGATCTCCATGTCCGCACCTTACATGTTACATTTGCATCCAGTGGTAATTCCTTCTACAGTTTTGGATACAATTGGATTGGAGAGTACAAAGATTGAAGATACAGATACTGTTGATGGGTCAGCGACTGATGGTATGGACCATATCTTCAACTCTAGCACTCAGTTGCATTATGGTCGAGATCTGCGATTGAATGAGGTCTGTTCTGGCCCTTTTCTTAGAGTCACCCATTATGATTCTAAGGATTTATGTGATTTATTTACTGTGACAGCTCCTTCAATTCAATGATGATTGCAGTAGATTGTTGTTTACTTTGTGCAATGCTTAGCAACTATAAAATATTTGGAGAGACATTGGCTTCTGTTATCCTTTTTATCTCAAGTTATTCCGAGAACTTTTTTTCATTCTCTTTATTTTGTGCTCGTGGTTTATTGTTCTTCCGAAGCAGTTTTGAAATTTTTTTTATTCTGTTTTACAAAATAATTTTTTTTCCCCATTAGGTTAGACGGCTTCTGTGCTCTGCAAGACCAGTGGCGATTCAAACACCTGTGAATCCTAGTGCATCTGATCAAGACCTCCAGCAGGTATACTTTATCGGTACCTTCATTTCAATTACAGTATTGTCAGGGGTTTTCTTTACATAGCGTCAATGGAGAATAGCTGTTGGCTAAAGCAATGGAAATACTTACTTCTTGTCAGGAAAATAGAGAATAAAGATTACTGGAAATTCTACCCTCTTCCTTGCAGAGCCTTTCTCATTAATAGATGACCCAAGGTCAATTACAAGTATAACTTCTCCTAAATCTATGCACAACATAATTGCAATATCTTCTAAGTACAGAAACTAGCTGTAACGTCTCCTAAATCTATGCACAGCATTACTACAATATCTTCTAAGTATAGAAAGTATTCCCTATGTTCAGCACAGTCATTGACAGCTAAAATTTGACTAGCTGTCCTTCGACACTTCTATGGGTATTAGATAATGTATTGAAGCAAGATACATGTGTATATGTATATATTCATTTCTATAAGGGTGCTTAACAAGGTATAAGATATATGGTTCAGCTTTTTTTATATCCTGATAGTCCAAGGCTTCAAAAGAGGTTTCAGGAATGTACGCTTAACAAGGTTAAGAAAACATTTCTTGCCAACATTTAAGATTTCTTGGAGCCTATGTCCTCAGAAGTACATTGACTTGCTAAGGTAGACTTTGGGCTTTGGCAGCACATCCTTAATAAGATGGACATTGAGACTTAATATTGTGGTAGTGTTAAGTGGTGATTTCTTCAAAGAATCTGTTGCCTGGAATTACTAAGTTTGGTCACTTCAGGATGGAGGTAGTAGTCAAGTAACATTTTTCACCTGACTGAAATTTAGAAGACTTTTGTGTTGTTTATTATTGAGGACGTCATAAGGTTGAATTGCTTCACCATTGAGGTAAATTTGGATTGACCAAGCCCAATGGGCTTGCAGTCAGTGAGACTAGTTAATTAATCTTTTCAATTGAGCCTGGGTCTCTGTATTTGATGTTTGAATTTTTAATGGGATCAGCAATTGAAGTTTCTAATATATGATGGCTGCTTTGTTCAAAATTAAAATGATTTGAGTTGGCAGCATTATGCTTGTAATAATGTTAGAAATTGCGTCGTTTCATAATTTTCAGCACTCTTTCTAGACATAAGTTGCTTGTTTTGTTACTCGAATAATTGAACGACAGTGCTTGACGATTTCTCTCTTATTTTTCCCCTGACCTTGATGTCTTTGCTATTTCTGTTGCTTTATCGAGATAGGTTGTTCTATGTACTTCTTGTCTTCTTTTACTGTATCTCTTCTTCATTTGCTTGTAAAGGCTCAGCTATGGCATTTTGCACAAAGGACCACTGCTCTTCCTCTTGGCCGTGGGGCATTTACTCTTGCAACTATATATACACTTCTAACGGAGGTAGACCACCTTTGGCGTTTACTAATGAATTTTCTTTGCAGCAGTTTTTTTTTTCAATAAAATCTTACATTAATTGATTGAAGATGCATCTTGCTTTTTAATAGAACTTCTTTTCTGTAGGCCTTCACGGTCCCAAAGCTAGTTTTAGCTGGTCGGTTGCCTGCTCAACAAAATGCAACTGTATGCCCCTAATACCTATATTATATTTTATTGTAATATATTGGCATTGCTTTTTTTTGAGTACATACGCATATTATTCTGGTCAAATCACTTTGACGAAGGAGTAGGACAACTTTTGCTATCCTCATTTTAAGGGCTTATTGTGAGTGACTTTAAGCACTAGATCTATTCTTGGACTGTGAAATAGTAATTTTAAGGGAAACTTGGGGATTGCTAAGGCTAATTAGGGTTATGGGATGATTAGGGCTCTTGAAGACAATAATTTTTGGGCTGAAAAAGGAAGGAAAAAAAAACAGATTTGAAAATGCTGGAAAAGTAGTGAAAAGGTGGATAAAAGATAAATTACCTAAGCATCACACGAGGATTCTTTGGCGTCGCACCAAAGGATGATTGCATCACATGATTGAAAGTAAATGCCTTGTTGGCAATACATAAAAAAAATCACTTGCTGGAAATCATCTCAATATTATATATTGAGATTCATCAATTCATGATTCATTGTAATAGAGAGATTACATCCATATTTACGACTATACTATCGTAAAAGGAATCAAATTAAGATACCAATTTCAACTCTCAACTGAACAAACAAACATAATAAGAGACTAATAGCAAAAATTATTATTAATAATATATTCGAAATTCCAGCAAACCTCTAAATTTTAAGAATACCTACTTCTAGAAGTTAAAGAAGACCCAGATTTAAATTAACTTAAGAAAACGTATAATAAGACTTGATTTATCTAGAAAGACTCTTTGACGTTCCAAACAAACCACGACTTTAGCTTTTGACTTTTGGTATTTTAACCTCTTTGTCATCTGCATAACATATCTTTTAACCTCTTTGTCATCTGCATAACATATCTTTTCAGCAATCCATTACATGTTTTTATGAAATTCGATTGCCTTTTAGCTTACCTGATTGTATGGTCTTGTAGGTTAATTTGGACCCAAATATAAGGAATATACAAGAACTCAAATCCTGGCCAGAGTTTCATAATGCTGTAGCTGCTGGGCTAAGGCTGGCTCCCCTTAAGGTTTGTTACTGCTTCTAGGGATCAAAGCTTCCATATACTTCGCCTGTGGCGAAATGTGAAAATTGGGATCCTTTTCTTTAAATTATGTTATATGCATGAAATCTCTTACAACTGTGAGGGCAAAAATGGACATTCCATGTTTTTTAGCATGGTTTGAGTGGACATGGTAAGTTTTTTCATTCATTGTGCCACCTTTTCATGTCTTCTGCATACGTACTTTACCATGTTCATTAGTATTTGCCTTTCTTGTGCAGGGGAAAATGTCAAGAACATGGATAATCTATAACAAACCTGAGGAACCAAATGCAGTTCATGCAGGACTTCTCCTTGCACTGGGTTTGCATGGATATTTGCGTGTTTTGACTATCTCTGACATATACCAGTATTTGCAACAGGTGACACTCTTCTTGTCCGGACTTATGGTAGTTATACTCTAAATAATTCTTTTGTCCTTTTGAATATTTGATAAACAATTAACTTCTTTGCTGCCACATACAAGCACAGTATCTGTAATACGTTTGGATTCAGTTTCAAGGAAGTCATAGTTGCTTAGGTCTTGGTCCTTGAACTGATATTTTCTTGTTGTTTATGGAGAATTTAATGTGTTATGCCTTTGGCAATTCTTTCTAGTTTTTCTACCTGAATGTAACTTTTTTTTTTGGTTGTATTGTTTCACCTTTATAATATTTTAAATATTCCCAGCCTTTAGAAGGGTGTTTTTTGGGTTCATTAACAGCTTTTATCAGTGCCTACTTTTCTCTGTGTCAAGAAATTTCGGTCAAACAGTCAAACTGTTAAGGAAACTTCATAATCTAATTTAAAATTGTATTAAGTGTCATTATCTGTGCATCTTTTCTATGTATTTAAATTATGTTTCAGAGCAGCTTTTGGAATGGAAGAATTTATGTGCCTGGTCTCTGGCCCTTTCTTTGCTATAGCTTTTTGTTCATCATAGCAATTGTTGCTTTTTTATTTTTATTTCTCTGCGAGTCTGTGACGTTTCCTTTGGTAGGAACATGAGAACACAACTGTGGGATTAATGCTTGGCCTGGCAGCATCTTATAGGGGGACAATGCAACCTGCAATATCAAAGGTGACAACAGATGCTCATTTGATAATATTTTTTTAATTTTATATGATATAATCTTGAACATCAATTGATCATCTGATACTGGAGTACTTGCACATTTTATTGAAGATGTATATTTCTGGGCTAAACTTTTTGCATCCTTTTATCTCTTGCAAAAACTTTTCCCCTATATCTTTCATGAATTGTTTTCGTCCGATCTATAAAGATTTGTTGCTTGAAGTTCATATATATCTGTTTGAAAGCAGGAAAAAAATATTTGTTGTTTAGGTTAGTATTGGCTTAATTTTCTATCATTCAAGATTTTTCGTTGCTTTTATGCAACATGCTATAAACTTTATGGGAAACTCACTTACATGGCTTCAAGCGGTTCTCATATTAGTATGCTCTTGCATTAATAATATTGTAGTACAATTTATATGCCTTTTAATATATCCGTTGTTTAATCCATGAGCCTTATAAAAATTCTGCACTGTGCAGTCTCTTTATGTTCACATACCTTCTCGACATTCATCATCCTTTCCGGAGTTGGAGTTGCCAACCCTTCTACAGGTATCTATATATTTCCACTGTTATCACATTGCTGCACTCACCACTTCTGTAAGACTCCATATTTGCTAGTTTAGTTCTACGGTTAATGGAGTCAATTTTAAATGCAGTTGTGTGTTAAATAATTGATTGGCTTACCGAATTAAAATGAATATTTTTAGGATCATTAGGCAGTCTTTCATATTAATGATGTTGAAATCCTTGTTACTATATTTCCAGTCTGCAGCACTACTGTCAGTTGGGCTTCTTTATGAAGGATCAGTGCACCCGCAAACAATGCAGATTCTTCTGGTATTTCCAATTCTATCTTGCAGTCAAATTGACTTCTTTCTTGATGTTTAAAATGATATAGATAAATCGTCTTTGTTGCAACCATCAAGCTTATCGACTTGTTAAGTTTTGGGTCTGTGCCTTTGCCTGTGTGTGCTTAACGTCATTTGCATATCGGATGTTTCTAATAATTGATACCTCATTTATATTTATATTTAGTTTCTCATGTCTGTCAACCAATCCCAGATCTGATGTTGTTGAACTCTTTCTTCATATGTGAGGTTTTGGGAATTAATGATTGCTTTACATTACAAAGCCTGAAGCCCTGAATTGTACATTTATGAAGTCATTTAGTTTTGAAGTATGCAAATAGTCTTCATTTGTAGAAGCTTTTCCAGATTTGAAATGACAACTATGGGGGAAATCCTCATAATTTTTTCCTGTGAAAACTGAGGTTGAATGATACATTGTACATCATACATAACTGGTCAAGGATCAATAAATTCCATGAGATATTTATAGTGTGATATAAATCATGTAACCACTATTCTGCTGATTTAGGAAGCATTCGGGAATTTGGTTTTAGTTTCTTCTTGGAGGATGCCTTATAATGGAGCTTGAGATAATTTCATTTTGCAGGGTGAAATAGGCCGTAGAAGTGGAGGTGACAATGTTCTTGAAAGAGAAGGTTATGCTGTTTCAGCTGGATTTTCACTGGGCCTTGTTGCACTTGGTATGCATTTTTTAGACTTGTTAATCAATGTATTATGAAATTCTGTTCTTAGCTAATTCTTTTTTATTGAGTGAAGGTCGTGGGAGAGATGCAGTTGGCTTCATGGAAACTTTGGTTGATCGTCTGTTCCACTACATTGGTGGTAAAGAAGCTCATAGTGTATGTTGTCGAAATTTTATTTATCTTGTTCTTTCCCATCTTGTTCATTCTAAATAATGTGCGTCTGAAGTCCTAGTGCTGCCTCTAGAGGTAGAGTAGCTGAAACATTTAAATTCTTGTGATTTCTGGTTATTTCTCTGAAGCAGTTATTTTGTTTTTCCTAAATCAGGAAAGATTTCCATTCTTGATGCCCTCGACAGATGAACACAGCCGTGCTGCTGGACAGGTTGTCCAAGCTACCTCTGACAAGAAAATTGTTGCGTGATTGGATCTGATGTAAAATAATGTTTACTTTTAGGAAACACAGTTTATCATAATCTTTTACTGTTATGTGGTGTAGATGATGGATGGAACTGCAGTTAACATTGATGTCACCGCACCTGGAGCTACAATTGCAATTGCTCTAATGTTTCTAAAGGTAATTAGTAAAAGATGCTACTTAAGTTTATAAACCTTCTTGAACATTTTATAATTTATTTAGTACAAAATTCTCAGCATTTTGTGTTTACAACAGACTGAATCTGAAGCGATAGTGTCAAGGCTCTCAATTCCACAGACACATTTTGATTTGCAGTATGTGAGGCCTGACTTCATAACGCTTCGTGTAATTGCTCAGAATTTGATAATGTGGAGCAGGTTGTGTATATAATCAAATAAACTAGCTTTCGTTTGAACTTTCATCCATGATGTTTGTCCCTAAATTGACGTTGATAAGTTGTCCTACTTTAGGGTTCAACCCTCCAAAGACTGGATTCAGTCTCAAATTCCTGAAATCATCAAAAGCAGCATCAGTGATCTCCATAATGATGATAGTGATATTGATGAAATGGATGCTGAAACATTTGTCCAGGCTTATGTCAACATAGTGGCTGGAGCATGCATTTCTATTGGTAACATCCTGACTTGGTGCTTGATTTTTTGCCCATTACGTATGTACATACATATACATATAACCTGGTTTTTGATCACTTGTGTTTATGGACTAAAGAAAATAAGGGTAGTAAAAAGAAGTGGGTTAGTGTAGGAAACATGATGACTGAGCGAATATCTAGATTAATAGGCTAGTGAACCTGTCTTTAGGAACATAAGTTAATCAGTTAAGATGACAGCATTATTTTGTTTTTAATTTTAAAATACGAATTCATGGAACTTTGTGAGGAAGTGAAACAACTTTTTTCAAGAAACTACTTTACTAGTTTGAGACCATCAACTTAAATTTGGAATCTTATGATTGTTTTCATTCAAGGCAACCCTGTTATTCAATTACAGACGGTGATACTGGGTTTTCGGGACGATTTTTATTAAAAAAAATGGTGTCCATCAGTCCGTTAGATAAGTTTCATGACATGCAGGGTTCTGACATCAACCAGATAGTAATCTTTGTATTTATTTGAATTTTCATGTGTATTTTTCTTTTACTTTCCCTCCCTTCCTCTCTCTGAAGTCTAAGTATAATTCCTTTTCTTTTCAGTTCCTGATAATGATAAGTGTCTGGTTTCTGTGGGTGGCATTGATCTAGTACATATTTGACCAAATATTTTTTTAATGTTCAATTGCATCATAGCATTTCTGTTTTCTTTATTTTTGCATGTAACTTGGCACTGAAGATTAGTAGTTTTTTTTTTTTCCTTTCTTTATTTTTTAATGGACAGGTTTGAGATTTGCTGGCACAATGAATGGAAATGCGCAGGAGTTACTTTACGAATATGCTGTCTACTTTCTTAATGAGGTCTTGCATTCAACAGAGTGGTGCTTATAAATTTAGTAACTTCATAACAGGGATATTTCATTTGATTTTTGCAGATCAAGCCTGTTTCTTCAACTAGTGGAAATAATTTTTCCAAGGGATTGTCTCGCTACATTGATCGGGGAACATTGGAAATTTGCCTTCACCTAATTGTTCTTTCCTTATCTGTGGTATGTGGTTCTTTCCCTATCATATTCCTTTAATGGCAGACTCTTGAATTTTCCCTTCAATATTTTTTTGATCATGAAAGCAAGTACCTGTGACTATAAGTACGTGCATACTCTTTCACGACCTTCCTCCGGTAGCAATTATTGGTGAGATAAGTGCTGGTTCAAAAACTATATATGGTGCATAATAGCACCAATAACTTGATTAGTTGCAATGCTGGTTCTAAAGCTTTAACCGCTCAGATGCACACATTTATGTTTCTTCACCTTTTGTTTTTGTTTTTTTTTCTTTGCTTTTAATGACTATCAAATGTCAACGCAAATTTGTGATTCGTTGTAAAAGGCTGATTGATTTGTGACAAGAAGGCATGGTATCTTGCACAAGAACAATGTGATAGAGGCTTATAGGACTAGAGGGGCAGCGAGATACTCTTAAAATTTCTCGTGAAAGTGGCAGGCATCAACTGTATGGAAAAAACTGAAGATGAAAAAGCTAATTACGATTTACGAGCTCATGAATGAGAAAATATCAAAAAAGGTTGCCTTTAAAGTAAGGGTTATTTATGTTATGCAATTAGATTGATGAGAATGTAAGAAGCAACCAAGTCAGTTAAGCTTTATAAATGAATGTGTTTTTTTTATGCAATTTACACTCAGAAATTCTTTCCTGAATTGATCGACCTTCTTTTGAACAAAGTCCTTGCGACTCATATTGTGATTAGCCATAATTTTTTTAATGCACCAACCAAGAGACAAATGAATGGCTAGGAAATGAACCATGGGAATCACACTACTTTTGTCAACCACTCAACCATTGAAAAGCATATTAAAACTTTGGGACACCTTCATACACGTCAATTCCTTTACCTCTTCAGTTCCAATTAATTTGATACTTGCACTTACTTGAGTGTCTCCTAAATTTTTTCACAGATTTTATGTATGTCTCAGTGTTTAGTGATGCTGTTCTGAGATTGCAGGTTATGGCTGGTTCTGGACATCTTCGAACATTTCGTTTATTGAGATTTCTTCGAAGTCGTAACTCTTCGGATGGGCATACTAATTATGGCATTCAGATGGCGGTAGGCATATCTATTTACTCATGAGATCCGTCATATCCATAAACTGATCAATTTATTCATTGTACATCTTTTTATGAGATGTGAAATCTATTCATAACTTATTTATTTTATTTTGGCTCTTCCAACTTTTCTAAAATATACGAAAAATGAGTTATCATTTGCTTGTTCGGTGATTTCATAATAATTGTGTTATAATGCACATCTCCATCAATTTTGAGGCTTTGGTTAATGATTTTTACTTCAGGGGGTTACTTTTATATATCTTGTAAGCTCAATTTTGTGGTCGGCTTGCTTTTTAACCATTTGTTCTAAGATACTGATAAAGCATTCACTAGTCTGAAGACACCTTCAGTTTTTTTGGTCAACTGAAAAGCTTAAAGGCTCTATTCACTTCCTCCCATTTATATATGTTGCACAGCCTAAGGTAATGGGAAAAGCTAAAGTTTTAAGTGGACTTCCTACTATAATAAATGACCAAATATACATATAGTCATGTATATTCTGCTGAATAGTAGTCCAAATTGATTTGGTTTACTCATTTATTTTTGAATGTTATAGCTATTATTGTCATTAGTGTTGCTGTTCTTGTTCTTCTAATCTTCTTATCTGCTCCTTTATCTTTGCTCTACTTTGGTTATAGGTAAGCTTAGCAATTGGTTTCTTGTTTCTTGGTGGGGGAATGCGAACATTTTCGACTAGCAACACTGCAATTGCTGCTCTGCTGATTACCCTTTATCCACGCTTGCCTGCTGGACCAAATGACAATCGTTGCCACCTTCAGGTACATGATGATGCAATATGTTAGGAATAAGAATTGCAGAAGCTCCTGCTATAGGGTTGAAACAACACAAGACTCAGCGAATGCCTTTGCAAAATTGTTAACCTTTCTTAAATGGAGTGTTTAAGAGGTCATGTCTAATATAATGGCTTTTATTATGCAGTTCATGTCTTTTTTTAGTGCTGCTCCATCTCACATGAAGAGAAGTGCTTTACATAAATCAAATGTTGCTTCCTTCTAAACAATCCATTGGCTGCAGAAGCCCAAACTCCTTACAGTTGTTCCGTATTAATGGAAGGGCTAGAGCATTCTTATCAGTTATCACCCCCTCTTATGTATGTGTGTGTTATTTTAATATGATCTGGTGTCATCTGCCTTGTTTCTGAAGAAACTCTATTTCCAGGCATTCAGGAATTTGTATGTCCTCGCTACCGAGGCTCGCTGGATTCAGACTGTTGATGTTGACAGTGGTCTGCCTGTGTATGCCCCGCTTGAAGTTACAATTAGAGAAACAGAACATTATTCAGAAACAAGTTTTTGTGAGATTACCCCGTGCATTCTGCCAGAACGTTCTATAGTAAGTTTCACAAAGCATTTCTTTACTATTTCCCAGCTTGGGCTCTTTCTATTTTGTTAAAATGAATGTGGAAATGTTTTGCCGGTGGCCTTGCTAGCTCAATGAATCTGTCCACTTTTCAAGTTAAAAAAATATAGGAAAGGATTTTATCAACTAGATAAAAGAATAAATGAGTCTGAAAAATGATATGATGCTTGCAGTTGAGAAGAATACGTGTTTGTGGCCCTCGGTACTGGACTCAAGTGATCGATCTTGTGCCTGAAGGTAGGATACTCCTGCCCCATTCAAGTCCTGTCCTCTTATATTAGTTTAAGATATCCAGATTATCTTTTTGAAATAAATAAAAAAAAGGAATAATCACCTCGTCTGTCCACAGACAAATCCTGGTGGAGTTTCAGGGACAAGAATGACCCATTCAATTCTGGCGTTCTCTATATCAAACGGAAGGTTGGAGCTTGTTCGTATGTTGATGATCCCATAGGGTGCCAGTCGCTGCTTTCACGAGCAATGCATAAGGTAACAATCACATTATAATTTATGGTTCATTGTTTCCCTGATTCAACCTTGCTATATAGGGGATATCAATTTGCCTTTCATCCAGGTTTCTGGTTTGACAAGTTTAAAAGCATGTGATACAAGTATCAACTGCCCTTGTGGACCTGGTTCTGTTACTGTTGATCAGTTGGTCAGCACCTTTTCTTCTGATCCAAGCTTAATTGCTTTTGCCCAACTATGCTGCAACCCGTCATGGAGTAACAGGCAAGTTCACAAATCTGGTTTCCTTTTAGTCATAATGTTTTTGTTGATGTTGTTGACCTCAAGAGCTCTTGTCTAAGATAATTATAATATTTTATTCATGCAACACCTGAAAAAAAAAAAAAAAAGTGGTAATTTGCAAAAATGTTTGATTATTTACATGCTGATAGTTGTGGCAGTATGATGGCTGTACTGAGATAGATAAGAAAGTTATCTGTCCAAATCTCCTGGTCAAATAGTAATCCACCTGACTAGTTTTTGTTCTTCTTGGGATAATTGTTACATCCACTTGAAATAGAATTGACCAGGATCATGGCTTACTGGGGTTAGTATTATTTCCTATTGTTCAGACAGACAGCAAATGGTTGCTTATATGAAGGCCATTCTGCCATGCTAGAGTTGCCCCACACGAAGTCTTCATTGGGTTGCGGAGAAGACCTACCTACATAAACTTGAGGAAAAAGATTTGTTTATCCTTTAAGAATTCGGCCAACTGTTCCAACATGTTTTGTATTCAAAAAATGTAATTTGTTTTGTAGGATTTAAGGATTGTAGCCTTCACTGATGTCTCGCATTCGGAATGTAACTTTTAGTTTTGGTTGTACAATAATTGGTACTTGGACCATATTATCTGATTATCTATTCCTTAATTTAGTAATGATGATCAAAAGAATATAGGCAAAGAAATGGTACTGCTGTGTAGAAATCCTCCTCTGCGGTGGGCGGGAAGTCCTTTTTTATGCTCAAGCTGGGGTGATCACTAACACTGATTTGTTAAAATCTCTTGCAGATCTGACGTTGATTTCCAAGAATTTTGTTTACAAGTATTATTTGAGTGCATAAGCAAAGACAGACCTGGTCTGTTAACGGTAAGTTTGTAGTTCTTCATACTGCTTACTTAACTCCTTCAAGTGCAACTTAACCTTGATGATTTAAGCTATTCTCCTCTTCAAACCTGCAAGCATGACCTTTAGCATCCCGACATGTGGTCAGAGAAGTTATCTTGCTAATTTATGGTGCATGCCAAAATGCATTTTGTCATTTATTCATGTGAGTTGAAAGGATTGTCAAATAATAGTTCACTCATTGGAACTCATTCATTCTGTAAAAAAAGCTTAACATGTAGCATGTTTGTGTTCTCTTCAATTTGTTTGTTATCATATGTTTTGCATTTTGGAATTCAAGTCAAGTATTTGCTGTTGTCCACTGACTTTATGTTTTGTTTTTTGAATTTTTCGTAGGTCTACTTGTCATTATATATGACACTTGGGTCAATGGCTGATCAGGTTGCCAATGTTACTAATGCTCTCAGTGACTCACTTTCTATTTGCAATTTAAAGGTATCTTTCCTTACTCTCAGTAATAATCTACTAATGATTATGGTATTCTGTTATTTCCTTTTGGACTTAAGTCTTAAGATAATATAGTCTTAAGATAATATCCTCAGTTGGAAGGTGGTACACCTTGCTTAAGCAGAAAGTTTGTAGTCAATAATCCAATGACTGGTAAATACATGGAATAAGAATAACTTCTAATCAATGCGTTTTACCTATATTTCTTAAAACCAAGTGGAATTAATTTACAATATACTTTATTTGGTGGAATCCTGCAATGTAAAGGTGAACTAATTGGACTGGGACAAACTTAATATGTAAATTGCTAAAAATTGATCACTTTTAAAAAACTTGTCTGAGGTTGTCCTTCTGTAGTTGCTTTCTTCAATCTTGATTATAACTGCAGATTAATCATAGCACTTTTATTGGCGTGTTCTTTTGCAGCTTGCACTAACATACAATGAGGCAATTTTGGGCGGAAAATTGGCCACTTCGAGAGGTGGCATTATTCAATCAATCTTTCTAGGGTCTGTTAGGAAGCGGATAGAAGAACTCCTAAACTGTTCAGAGGGATTGAGAAATGATTTATGTAACTATTTGATGTTGGGAAGATGGCCTGACGAAGCAGAGGGAGATAAAAATTCAGTACTTCTTTCTTGGTACCTTCAATGGTTCGGTATACCTGCGTCATCTGTTGTCAAGGCAGTGGTGGATAAAATAAAGCCCAAGCTCTTATCATCTTCTTCAGTCCCCCTGCTGCGTTTGTCACTTCCAGGCACTCACATGAATGCCATTAGAGATATAGATAAGTTACTGTTTTCTCCCCAAGTCAACAACTGATGCTCAGATGGTGAACTTCATAGAAAAGAGAAACCATATGTTTCCCTTGTATATTTTTGGTTGCTTCTGCATGCAGCTCCTCAGCGGTTTATGTTAGTTTCTTGAAGAGAAGAACCATGAGGCTGTTTCAGGTCTTTCAAATTTGGAAGGTTCTGGTTTGACAAAAGATAGCAAAGTGCAGGTATTACTACCATTTCAGAATGAAGATAAACCTGGAATACGGTTATTTCTAACGCTTGCTTAACTTCTGTCGAACAGCTTCTTCTGAATTGGGTCTCACCAAGAAGAAAAGGGTGCAATGCTACCATTCATGTGAAGTCGACCTGGAGCAAGGAGTCTTACGTTGACTGTCATGCTCAACTAATGGTAGATGAGCCAAATACCTCCATCATGCAGTTTTGTTTCTAAATCGAGTATCTGGCACATTATCATCTTTGTTATTATCAAAGCTTATATCCCAAATAAATTGGGATGACCTACATGATCAAACATAGTGTGTGTGTATTTGATTACAGTGTAAATTAAATGATTGCGTACCAGGTCGCTGATAGGGCCTTTTTTTTGTATGATCTTAGTGATTTGCAAAAGTATTAAGTCTTTTTGAGCATTTACGTTCATTAAGTGCAGGACTTTAAAGAGTGCCTTTCTAGAGATCTGCTCATCTTCTATAATCCTCTGAACCACATTCACCTTTCATTCCTGTAGACAATCTGTGTGTAGAGCAGTTCATTCCAAGTATCAGGTACCCCTGGTAGACACCAGTGAAGGCAATCCACATATCTGGCTGGATCGTGTTTCTGCGCCGGCGATAGTAACCTTCCCTCGCCAGTATTGTAAACTGTGGTATGTCCATCTCTCCGGTACTCCGAGAGGGTAGTCACATTAAGGAAGTGAATAGGCACTTTGATTGATTGAGTCACATTGGCTGCAACCACAAACATTTGATAGTCTGTGCCAACGTCAAATGTTCCAGTCATGTTCATATTCGGAGTTGGCTCATCCAGGCAATTACCTTCCAGAGGGTTGTTCCAGTCCAAGCTGTCATTGCACTTGCACAGACATTAGGGATCAAAAGCATAATATTTTATTGGTTAGGTTATCTACTCATGATTATAAATTATTGTCGAAAAATATATAAAAATGTGAAATGTCTCCCTCAACCCAATAAATTAATTTATTGGGTTGAATGACAAGATAACTAATATTACATAGTATCGGAGTAGGAGGTCTTGAGGTCAAATCTTAGCTTCCGCAATTTAAACTCACATTTGTTGTTGCGTTGCTCCAAGTGTGAGCCTTTGTGAGAGTAGCCCTTCGTCCAGCTAATTCAGTAACTAATACTAACAAGTTTCTTATAATAGAGTAGTTGCTTTGCAGAAATCTCAGTCCAGCTAATTCAGTACCTAATATTAACAAGTATCTTATAGTAGAATAGTTGTTTTGCAGAAATCAGTCCAGCTATTTCAATAACTAACACACTGATTCATTGTAATAGATAGATACAGTTTTGATATAGTTGGTATATGTATAGAATCTTAGACTAGGGCAGTTCAACTAACATAAGCTTTTTAAGATTCAAAAAAAAAACACCAAGTCAACTAAAAGATGACAATGCAGCTTTTGATCTGATAAAATGTCCATATCAAGTGATGTAACTTTGAATTCTGAGAGAGAAGAGTTTTGGTTATTCTACCTGAAATGTTGAGGGAAGTTGCTGCTGAAGAAAACTGAGGTACGTTTGGGATCAACATTTTCCTCTACCCACTTTCCCCATGTTTTCAAGGCTCTCTCATATGCTACATGCCGGTCGATTTCATCGTATTCTATGGCCCCTTCATCGAACGATCCATGTCTTCTTGATCAGCTCGACAGTCACAAGGAGAAAAAAATGTCAATATGGTGATCATACTGAGATTGTTTCAATGCTGTAATTTAAACCAAGAAAATGTCAAAACACATACAAAACTTTCATGGTAGGATACTTGAGCCACCAAACGTATGTGTTAAAGATGAGGTAGTCCACGTCCTTCCAGTTATCACCATTTTTAGAGATGGATTCAGGCATGATTATGGGGTCTCTTTTGCCATCTCTAGTCGTCGGAGGGTCTGCGTTGGACTCGACAAGAAATGGTGCCCAGTAAAACTCTATGCTTGCATTGTACTCCTGCAAATTCCAAATGAAAAAAAATAACAATTGACCTCCTGAAGTTATTCTAATCGAAACAGAGATTGTGAGTGTGTGTGTGAGAGAGAGACCTCCATTTTGAAGGCAGTACTATAGTTTCCGCGGCTCAAGCTCTTCTTCTCCGGTAGAACTACAGATTGAACCAAACAAACCATAGATTGCCACTGGTTCAGGTGTATTGAGTCTCCAATAAACATAACCCTTTTCCCTCTAAGAGTCTCCAGCAACAGTTTTGCATTGAACCTTCAAATTAAAACCAGAGTCACAACCCACCATTATAATTTATACATACATACAGATCAGGTTGATTGATAAACACTTCCAACTTACAATAAAAAATAAAAAAAAAAAGATAAGAAAAAAAGATTTACTTGGGTAATGAACAATCTCTGGGTTGCCATCTCCAGTTCTGATATAGTGAATCCTGCCTGCCATTCCTCAAGCATGTAACCCACTCATCCAGAAACTCACACTCATCCTCTTTGTACAAAGGATGTGTAAATGGGTCAAATACCCACTCTCCTTTGAAGATGTCACAATCTGCAGGCAACTTCTTCATGGCTGATGATTTTACTTCACTTGCATCAGAAGCCTTTCCTTGAACAATTTCTGATTTTCCTTTTAAGGTTTCTTGGTGGATTGGCCTTGAAAATGAAAATGATAGTCCAAGTTCATCACTGAACACAAAAAAAACAAGGAGAGATACCAGAAGAAATGATGCAAGGACTTGTGCTGGGATCGAAATACGGAAACTCTGGCTAGGACATAAACTCTTCATTGGGTATGTCTTGGTTGGATACTTGGATCAACAGCTGCAAGAACACAAGAGTAGGTTTATACTCTATAGGTTAATTTATACACACACATATATACTGCTTGGAAAGGTGCTGCAATTGTTTGAAAACAGAAATTGAGTTGCAGAGAGACTTTTTCTGTCATCAAATATTGTTAAAAAAAGTAAATAACAAAAAATAGAACAGAGAGAGACTTGATCTGTCATCAAATATTTTTAAACTTTTCTTCTTTTGGTATCATAAGAAAGATGTGTTTTATTTATATATTATAAAATGACAGACATTGTGAAGTATTGTATTGCTGTATGCACTGGAGTTTACCTGGAGATTCTTGTGGTTTTTAGATTCTTGTGGTTTTAAAAAATTGAACTGCAGGTGCATATGTTTCCCTTCCTTGATAATTTGACTTTCTTTTGTTTTGGGTTTTCAAACTTAATTTCCTCCATTGATTCATTGAAACAACCTCACATAATTAATCTAAAAAAAATCTTTTTCATTACCTGTGTTGACCTAAGATTACAACTCTTTTATGGAGTATCAGGCTACATGATTGATCAACAACAACAAAACATCAAAGTTTATCTTGTTATGCTACAAGGGTACTTAGATAAAAACTAGATGGAGTTGATCAAGTAAAGGCCATCAAATCCTTTCTCAAGCAAAGATTATTGATCAACACAAATTGACTCTTCATCCAAAAACAAAAACTTACAAAGTTCACACTAGAACAAGCATGAAGAGTATACATCCTCGAACAACATTTTGTCGTCGAACCCATCAATTGTAAGAATGTTACTCCTATAACTTTGATACAACGTCCATCCTCTATGAACTTTTCAATTTCTGCATATATGTGCTTGAAAAAAAACTGAATCAATAAAACCTATTCGAATTCTTCTATATCATCAATGGTCACCTTATGAGGAACAAGGAAAAAAAATGTTTAATAGTCAAGAGTGAGAAATGATATGTGTGTAGAGGAACTCATTCCAAGTATCAGGTAATCCAGGTAGACACCAATGGATACAATCAGCATAAATTGCTGGATTGGCTTGTTGCTCCAGAGTCAACAACTTGCCTTGACGAGTGGTGTAGATTGAGGTGTGCGCATCTTTTCTGTACTCTGAGAGGGTGGTTATGTTAAGGAAATAGACGGGAACTTTCATTGATTGAATTACATTTGTTGCAGCCACCATGAGTCGGCGGTCTGTGCCCACATTGAGCGGTGTGGACATGTTGAGCACTGGACTTGTTTCCTTAGCGCACTTAATCCCATCAGGGTTGTTCCAATCGAGGCTCCTATTGCAATTTGTATGCACACATATGTTATATTATTCCAAAAGAAAAACCCACCTAGTTTACTTGAAATGTAACTCAGATAGAAATTTAAGAATTGAGTTTCAACTTTACTTGATATGAAGAGGGGAAATACTGGAGAAGTAGACAGAAGTGAACTTGGGATTCACATTGGCATCAACCCAGTTAGCCCATGTCCTCAAAATTCTTCCATAAGCTATTGACCTTTCTACTTCGTCATAGTTTTTTGCTCCTTCACCAAACGATCCTTGCCTTTCCACCCAAACCACAACACAAGCAAGTCCATTAGATGGTATCATCTAGGATTTGCTTCAAATACAGGAGGAAATCAAACTAAAGAAATAATAAAAGTGGGCGAAAAGGAAAACTTACAAGACTTTCATATTGGGAGTGTTCATCCACCATATGTAGGAGTTGAAGACCAGAAAGTCTACTCCTTTCCAGTTATCTCCATGCTTCTTGATCGACTCCGGCATAATTATACGGTCCAATATGCTGTGCATTCTTGGATTATCAGAATTTGACTCGACCAAAAACGGTGCCCAATAGAACTCCACGGTAGAGTTGTAGTCCTTAATTTAACATGAAAACTGTCATATATATGCTAAATGTGGGTGCTTACAAAAGGAGCTTGCTAGTTCATGAGACTGATAAAGTCTGAAAATATCATATAAACATAAAGTTGGGCATAACAAAAGCATAGGATTGTATTCGTAACACCCAAAATCAATCAGAAACCCAGTAAAAGTAATTTATTACATGGGTCTCACGGGTTTTCCACAAAAAGAAATCGAACAAGATTATTAAGCCGTCTATACATAGTACAGAACTTTCAGTGGTAAGCAGGGTAAAATTCCATCAAGCTTTAGGCAGACAAGAAACAAAGGCAATCATAAAGATAGAGATCTAAGATACCTCAATTTTGAAGATAGTTAGAGAGCCGGATTCACTCAAGCTCTTCTTGCCTGAAGAAGCAGATTGAACCAGACAAACCATGGATTCCCACTGGTTCCTATTTAGTGAATCTCCAACAAACATAAGCCTCTTTCCTTTCAGTTTCTCAAGCAACAACTTTGCCTTGAACCTTGAACCCAAAATCACAAATCGATAGTTTAATCAGAAATACCTGTAATGAACAAAAAACTTAGAAAATAAGAATTTCATCTATTCACTTACTTGGGCAAAGAACAGCCTCTAGGTTGCCATCTCCAGTTCCGATACATAGAATCTTTTCTTCCATTACTAATACAAGACACTTGCTGAGAGAGAAACTGACATTCTTCCTCTTTGTACAGAGGGTGAGTTGTGTTATCAAAAACCCATTTTCCTGTGAAGAGATCACAGCCTTCTGCTGGCAGTACGACTTCCTCCTCTGCCACAGGTGAGTCTACAGTGTAAGGTCCCTGAAGTTTAAAGTTTTTCTCATGGTACACAAAGAAATTGAAGAGAATTATCAAAGATAGCAGTACAATTAATGAATTGTGACCCCTTGTGTGAGTACTCAAATTGCAGAGAGAGAAAGCCCTCATCTTTATGTGGGTATTGCTAATTTCAGAGAGATGAAAGAAAAAAAAAAAATGGAAGGCAAAGAGAATTTGGAAAGAAGAAATTTAACCCAGAAGAGAAAGCCCGCTTTTGGTTTTTATAATGTCTTATTAGTTATACTAAAGAATGGAAATTAAAGTTTGGTATATATTTGGGAGAATTTCATGAATCGGAAATGGAGGCATTTTTCATTTTTTTTTTTAATGGAGAGTAAAGATTCCAACCTTCCTTATTGATATATATATATCATCCTTATCATTTTAATTAATTGCTGGAGGGTGTATGTATGGTGGCATCTTTCTCTTTATTTAATAATATGTATATATATGTGGACACCTTTTATTTAATTGGTCAGTGGAATAATTGTTTGGGTCCATCATCCATGGGCTAATATTTCTGACAATCATCCGAGGACAAAAGTCTATAAAATATTTAAGGTTCATGTCACGCTTTAATGGTTTGGTCAACCAATCCATACTTTAATTTCTTGGAGATGGGTTAGTAGCCTAGTACCTATCAAAAGCACCCGGTAGCACAGGTCAGCTGGCCAGGAAGGTGCATTCCTGCCCAACTGGGTGAGGGGATTGAAGAACAAATCGAATTTGCAAAAGAGTTTTCCTGTGGTCCTTCGGTTCTTGCATATTTAGTGCAACTCCAGTTGAGTCTTCTTTTGGTGGAACAGTGGCCAGTGGAGCTCCTATCCAGCTGAACCAATGTGCGGCAGGGCTGGTAGATTGTAAAAAAAATTTATATAAAGAAAGATTTACATGCACTACTAACGGTTAAACAAACAATGACAATGAGTTAAGAAGAAGAGGGGCGATTGCTTTTATTTTATTTTCTCAAGGTGCTCTCTCCCTTTTGACACGGGCGATTGCCAAATCGAGAAAGTTCTAAGCGGTGGGTTCTGTTTGGGTGATGAAGGAATTGAAGCGAAAACATAATTGATAGTATGGAATGATAGAATAAAGCTAGTGGAGGAAAGGGTTTCGAGTTTGGAGGGGTCGGCTTCCTCTTTGGTGGACTTGAATCACGATCTGGGAATGGATTTAACTATCAGGGAACGGAGATATCAACCAGGTGATCAGGAAGAACAAATGGCTATTTTAGCTACAAGGGCTGAACATATGACCTGGATTGAACAAGAATCTGAAGAGGATGATGAGGATCTAGAACCAGTTTCACAGGAAGTTTTTGAGGAATCTAATCTTGCTCTAGTGGCGAAGATTGCAGCACTGAAAGTTTTCCCAAAGGAGATCCTACGGAGAGAATTGACGCGAGCATGGCCAATGATACAACAATTCGCAATCACAGATATAGCTGATAATATTTTCTTACTTTCATTTGGAAACAAAAATGATATGCAAAGACCTATGCACCAAAGCCCATGGAATGTGCGGGGCCATCCTTTGATCATCCAACCTCGACAACTTGGTGTGCCAACTAATGAAATGAATTTGAACAGGGTTATCTATTGGATTCAAATCCATAATCTTCCGGTTGAATTCTCAACAGCAAAGAATGTCAAGAAAATAGGGAAGCGATTGGGTGAGGTATTGCAAGTGGAGGATGAGAATGTCGTCGGGATTATCAACAAGACGTTCCTACGGGTTCGAGTGGCTATTGCGATAGAAAGACCTCTATTACCAGGCTTCTCTCAAAGAATGTATGGAAGGGATGCAGTGTGGGTTAACCTAAAGTATGAAAGGTTGAGTTTTTTCTGTTACAATTGCGGTCGATTCACATACATGGAGTCTGAATGCAGGTGGAGTCCGATGCAGAATCTGAGAGGAAAACTTGTCGATGGAATAAGGGGGTGCCTGTTAGTAACAGAGGGATTGAGGTGAGAAATCGACCTCAAGGTTATCGGTTTCAATCTCACCGATATCTACCTCTGATGTAAATACGATGACCGGAGGTGTGCCAACGACGGCCGGAGAAAGGGAGCCAGACCATATTCATAGGGATAGGGGTCCTAATACTGTTCAACGTGGGATGCAGGTGTCACATCAATTGTCAGAGGAATGTGAACATGCTGGAGTGGGCTCGATGCAACTGGAGCAGGCTTCTGCCTCCTCTGTTATGCCGTCTTCTACAAGATTGCATTTTGTAGAAAAATAGGAGCAATTGTAGAGAAGAATAGAGGCAATATTTGTTGTGTATGTATATTGATCAAACATTACAATTACAACCTCATATATATATAGGCATCAAACATTACACCTTAAGACAAATGTTCCATAATTTGATGAGCAAATTATGGGACAAAGGTTCCATAATTTGAGGAGCAAATTATGGGACAAATTATGCCATAATTTGAGGAGCAAATTATGCCATAATTTGAGGAGCAAATTATGCCATAATTTGAGGAGCAAATTATTCCATAATTTGAGGAGCAAATTATTCCATAATTTGAGGAGCAAATTATGCCATAATTTGAGGAATAAATTATGCCATAATTTGAGGATTTAATGTCAATACTCCCCCTCAAGCTGGATCAAGAGGATTGATTGAGCCAAGCTTGGACAATAATCGGTGAAAATGACCAGAAGACAGAACCTTTGTAAAAACATCAGCAAGTTGATCATGACTTCGAGTGTAAACTGTTTGAATAACTTGATTCTGAACTTGATGACGAATAAAATGACAATCAACTTCAATATGTTTTGTGCGTTCATGAAACACGGGATTATCAGCAATATGCATAGCAGCCTGATTATCACAAAAGAGAGTCATAGGAAGACTACTTGGAAAACCCAAATCTGCGAGCAAACTCTTAAGCCATATTAGTTCACATGCACTGGATGCCATTGCACGATATTCAGCTTCAGCACTAGAACGAGCAACCACATGTTGTTTTTTGCTACGCCAAGAAATAAGATTTCCACCAACAAACATACAATAGCCGGAAGTGGACTTTCGATCAAGGGCATTTCCAGCCCAATCAGAATCACTATATCCTGTAATCCGTAAGTGACCGTGCTTAGCTAGAACTATGCCACGACCAATAGAACCCTTGAGATAACGTAAGATTCGTTTGACAATGCCCAAATGGAAAAGAGTAGGAGCGTGCATGAACTGGCTAACAAGACTTACACCATAAGCAATGTCAGGTCGAGTAATAGTGAGATAAATGAGCTTACCAACCAACCGTTGGTAATCACTAACTCCTTGTAAAGGTTCACTGGCTGTATCAAGATTTAATTTGCTATCCAGTGGAGTGGATGCTGGCTTTGAATTCATCATTTCGGTTTCCTCTAGCAAATCAAGAATATACTTCCTTTGATTTAGAAATAAACCTTTGCTGGAAACTGCCATTTCAATGCCAAGAAAGTAATTTAAGGAACCAAGATCCTTAATAGGAAATCGAGATCGAAGAGTGGTTTTGAGTTGAGAAATAGCATCAATACTATTCCCAGCAATAATAAGATCATCAACATAAATTAGGACCACCACTATAGTATTGGAAGAATGACGAATGAACAAGGAAGAATCAGCTGTACTGCGAGAGAAACCAACCTCTTGAAGAACGGTACTTAACTTGGCGTGCCAAGCACGCGGAGATTGTTTCAACCCATAGATTGATTTGTGTAGGTGACAAACCAAAGAAGAATTCGAACTCTGTGGATGTCCTAGAGGTAGTTTCATATAGACTTCTTCTTCAAGATCCCCATGCAGGAAAGCATTTTTGACGTCCATTTGACTCATAGACCATCCACAATTTACGGCAACTGAGAGGAGAGTACGCACTGTATTCATCTTAGCAACAGGAGCAAACGTCTCTTTGTAATCTACACCAAAGGTTTGAGTAAATCCCTGGGCCACAAGGCGAGCTTTATGTCTGTCAATGGTGCCATCCGAGTGAAATTTAGTTTTATATACCCAGCGGCTCCCCACTGGTTGTTTTCCAGGAGGAAGTTTAACAACACTCCAAGTTTGATTTTCAGCAAGAGCTTGAAGCTCTTCACCCATAGCTTGTCGCCATATTTCCTGAGAATTTGCTTCCTTGAAATTCTTAGGTTCATGAACAGTAGAAATAGCGGTGAGAAATGCCACATGAGCTGAGGAAAGACGATGATAAGTGACATACTTGGAGAGAGGATGGCAAGCAGAAAAAGTGACATAATCTTGAAGTTTTGTTGGAGGGACGCGATTTCGAGTAGGATTCCGTCGAACCAATGACGGTGAAACCTCATGATTATTAGTGGAAGCAAGCACCTCATGATTATTAGTGGAAGCAAGCACATGCACATCTTGGAGATTCTCGGGCTGTTCAGCTGGAGGATTTTCAACCAAATTTTCAGCTAGAACATTTGGAAGGAGTTCAGCTTGTCCAGTTGGAGGATTTTCAGTGGCCTGGTGCGGAACAAACTCAGCAATATTAGGCTTGTGAGGAACCCCTTCAGAAATAATCTCGGATATAGGCAAGGGAAACACGTCCTCTAAATCATCTTGAGAATTTGTATAATAAGGTGTTGCTTCTTCAAACATAACATCTCTGGAGACAAATAATCTTCGAGAATCAGGATGATAACATTTATACCCTTTCTGGGTCGAAGAATACCCCAGAAAAATACACTTAGCAGCTCGGGCATCAAGCTTATCACGATGAGCTGCTTGTATATGCACAAAGCAAGTGCAACCAAATACTTTCAAGTGAGACACATCAATAGTTTTCCCCTGCAAAACTTCAAGGGGAGATTTAAAAGACAGCACTCGGCTCGGAAGCCGATTAATGATATAAACTGCTGCTAATACTCCATAAGACCAAAAAACTTTTGGAACATGCATGTGAAGCATCAAAGCACGAGTTTTTTCCAACAAGTCTCTATTTTTGCGTTCTGCTACTCCGTTCTGTTGAGGAGTACCAACACAACTAGTCTGATGCACAATGCCATGAGAATATAAATACTGTGTCATATTTTTAGACATGAATTCTGTGCCATTATCAGAACGAAGTGTTTGAATTTTAGAGGAAAATTGAGTCTGAACAAGCATATGAAAATCTTTGAAGATATTCATAACTTCACTTTTTGATCTCAACAAGTACACCCAAGTAACACGTGAGAAATCATCAATAAATGTAACAAAGTATTTAAAACCATCAATTGATTCAAGAGTAGGTCCCCAAACATCGGAGTGAACAAGTTCAAACATTCTAGTAGTTCTAGAAGAAGAAGACACAAAAGGTAATCTAGTAGATTTTGACAAATGACAAATTTCACAAGAAAAATAATTGGTATCAACATTTGGCAACAATTTAGTGAGAATATTATCTGAAGGATGTGCTAAACGTTGATGCCAGAGAACATGATCTGCCGAGGAAGAAGGAAAAAACGAGACTTGAGTACTTTTACTAGGTTGAAAATTTCCTGAGATGTAGTAGAGACCTTGTAGAAAAAATCCTCTACCAATGATCTTTTTAGTGACAAGATCTTGAAAAAGTACCTCATGAGGAAGAAATATAACACAACAATTTAAAGCTTGAGTGAGTTTTCTAACCGAAAGTAACTTGACTGGAAAAGATGGAACATATAAAGCCATTGAAGTCACATCTTTAGACAACAATTTAAGTTTACCTTCACCAAGAACAGGAACACCATTCCCATTGGCAATTGACACATGGGATGGAGTAGAAAATTTTTTGAAGTCAGACAAATTGGTTAATTTATTTGTCATATGATCGGTGGCACCAGAATCAACAATCCAAAAATCATGCACGGTATTAAATTCTATAGCAGTAGAGAGTGCACTGAAAATACCTTCAAAGTTGTCATTGGATTGATGTCCCGAGTTTGATAAGAACCCAGCAAACTTACCAAGGAGGGTTGTGGAATTAGAGTGTCCTATACCAGAAGCTCCATGTATTGAATTTGAGGTGTAATTTACTCTTCCCTTCTCCTGAAGATAGGTTGCAAACTCATTTATAAGGGAAATTGGATTTAAAGTGTAATTTACCATATTTCCCTGTAATGTTTCTACAACATGACCTGCTCCGATACCATGTAGAAAAATAGGAGCAATTGTAGAGAAGAATAGAGGCAATATTTGTTGTGTATGTATATTGATCAAACATTACAATTACAACCTCATATATATAGGCATCAAACATTACACCTTAAGACAAATGTTCCATAATTTGATGAGCAAATTATGGGACAAAGGTTCCATAATTTGAGGAGCAAATTATGGGACAAATTATGCCATAATTTGAGGAGCAAATTATGCCATAATTTGAGGAGCAAATTATTCCATAATTTGAGGAGCAAATTATTCCATAATTTGAGGAGCAAATTATGCCATAATTTGAGGAATAAATTATGCCATAATTTGAGGATTTAATGTCAATACATTTAATGCTATCAGAAGATATCTCTTTTCATGATCCTTTTGGATATGTTCTACAACAGAGGGAGAAGAAGGAGATTTTTCAACACATACAAGAAAATGGAGTGGGTCCAAGAGGAGTTAAAATATCTGGAAATCAATTGTCAAATATTCTCGAAGGTCTAAACACTCCTCATGCTCTTAAACATGGGCCTAATATTAATAGGCCTCCCTTGCTCAGTACTGACCCACCGATATAGAGGGTAGAGCTATTATAAAGTATGGGCCTAAAGAAGATGCAACATTGACCCAAGGAGGGAAGGGTAAAGGCTTAATGGAAGTTTGGGCTGGGAAGAGGAGCCCAATTCGGCATAAATCAAACAAACTGCAAGGTAATAAAATCAGATTATCTCCATACTCAAGACTGAAAAATATGCTTGAAGTCACAGTGAATAGAAGCATGAATCCAGCTAGTAATATCATGGAAGTAGGTAGCCCTTTATCTCACATCAACATAACTAAGGTCCAAGAAGGTGAATCATCTGGTGGAGAATTGGGAGATAGCTCCATTAACAATCCAAATGAGGCGGGGTCTATACCCCTTGGTTCTTCATGAAGATAATTTTCTGGAATTGTCGGGGCCTAGCTCGACCCGCGGCATCTCATTCCCTGCGAGCTTATATCCGACGTTATAGGCCAGATATAATTTTTCTTTCAAAAATTCAAGTTTCTCATATGTTTATTTTTGATCAGGTTAGTAAATGGGGCTTTCCTTCCTATGTTTTTGCACCCCCGTAGGAAATCGTGGAGGCCTTCTCACTGTTTGGAAGGCAAATATGAATTTTGTTCCTACTTTTATCAATCAGAATTTTATAGCTGGAATTGTTCGGTATGACTCTATTGATCAACCTTGGCTCCTAACTGGTGTGTATGGAACTCCCTCTGCGCAAGCACAAGTCCAGTTTTGGACTGAATTGTGGAATACGATCTCTGTCTTTAATGGGCCTATGTTAATAGGTGGAGATTTTAATGCTATTTTATCTCTAGAAGAGAAAATAGGTGGTCGTGGTTTCTGTTCTAACAAGAATGGCTCATTCAAACATTTTGTTGATTCCTCTGGTTTGGTTGATTTGGGTTTCTCTGGTAAGCACTTCACCTGGTCTAATAAACGCACGGGCCCCCCGAAATATTCAGGAGAGATTGGATCGTGATTTCGCTACTACGGATTGGTGCTTTATGTTTACAAATTATGATGTTTTACACATTCCATTCACTTCTTCTGATCATCTCCCGATGCTAGTTGACTCGAACAAGGATCCCGTGCCGGTTCGCAGATCGTTTATGTTTGAGAGTTTTTGGACTCGTGAGCCATCTAGTCATAGCCTTATTTCTACGGTCTGGAATACTCAGGTGTCTGGTTCTCCAGCATATAGATTATGTCATAAGATCAAATTGGTCAAGAAAGCTTTAAGAAGTTGGAATATAACTGATTTTGGGATCATCAAAGAGCGCATTGATTCACTTTATGAGGACTTGCGAAACATCCAAGTTGATCCAATAAGTGATACTCAATGTCAGCGGGAGGAGCACATTCAAGACCAATTAAATGACCAACTACTTCGGGAGAGTATGCTTTGGAAACAAAAAAGTAGAGAAGAGTGGTTAATTTCTAAGGATCTTAACACCCGGTTCTATCATATTTCTGCTCTTATTCAACGGGAAGCCAATTCTTTTGTGCAAATTCAGGATGATGTAGGTGGTTGGTTGAGAGATAGGGAGCAGATTGGCGACTATCTAGTTTCTCATTTCTCTGAACTATTCAAATCACATCATGTTGGTGCTTTTGATGATATGGATCAACAGGTTCAACTTATTGTTTCTATTGATGAGAATGAGGTTTTTTGTGCTATCCCTTCAGAGAGCATCATCTTCAAGGCTCTCCAATCGATTGGCTCCTCTAAGGCCCCTGGCCCGGATGGTATTACTAGTCTTTTTTATAAGACATATTGGTCCACAGTTAAGGCTGATGTGGTTTCTTCTGTGCAATCATTTTTCCATAGTGGATATCTTCTGAAACAACTTAATCATACAAACATAGTGTTGATCCCAAAATCCTCGAATGCCAATCGGATTCATCAATTTCGACCTATTAGCCTCTGCAATGTCATTTATAGAATGATTGCTAAAATTCTTACAGATAGGCTTAAGAATGTCTTGACTAGATTCATCAGCCCAAACCAAGCTGGTTTTCTCCCAGGTAGAATCATTCAGGAGAATGTAGCGGTGGCTCACGAGCTCTTTCATACCATGAAGAATAAAAGAAGAAGTGGTAGTCTGATGGCTGTTAAATTAGATATGTCTAAGGCGTATGATAGAATGGAATGGAAATTTATTTTTTCCATTATGAATAGCCTGGGTTTCAATGAGAAAAGCATACATCTGATTTCTCAATGCATCACTACCACATCATTTTCTTTCCTTTTAAATGGCAGTCCAGTGGGCTTGTTTAAGGCACAGCGTGGTCTTCGCCAAGGAGATCCATTATCTCCTTTCCTATTTATAATGGGCTCGGAGATTCTGTCAAGACTGTTAATCAAGGAGGAAGCTGCTGGCTCTTTACATGGTATCAAACCTGGAAGACAAGGAACTCCTATTTCTCACTTGTTCTATGTTGATGACTCTATTATTTTCTTGAGAGCAAATCTTTCAGAGGCAACTACAATACAACGATGCCTAAATACATACGGTTTATGGTCTGGGCAACAAGTAAATGAAGGGAAATCAACCTTGTTTTTTAGCAAGAATTCCTCAG
Source organism: Tripterygium wilfordii (assembly GCF_013401445.1). Lineage (NCBI taxonomy): Eukaryota > Viridiplantae > Streptophyta > Magnoliopsida > Celastrales > Celastraceae > Tripterygium > Tripterygium wilfordii. The sequence goes on from NC_052245.1 coordinate 4,866,689, forward strand.
TTGTTTTAAAGCAAAATATTCATAATATCCTGCCATTTCAAATTTCGCCTCCAAGATCAGTCTACCTTGGTTTGTCGATTACTGATTTTTCTAATAGGAAGTGGTGGTATGAGGAGGTTAAAGATAAGGTGCATAAGCGTCTTTCTGGTTGGAAGGTCAAGGTGATGTCGCAGGCAACTAGAGGAATGTTGATTAAATCTGTCTTGTCTTCACTCTCTACATATAGCATGCAGGTTTTCAAACTCCCCAAGTATATTTGTCACTCTCTGGATAGAATAATGAAGGACTTTTGGTGGGGCTGGAGCTCGGGTACTAATCATATGCATTTGAAGACTTGGTATTCTATATGTCTTCCTAAATGTCAAGGAGGGCTAGGATTCAGGAACTCATCTCAGATGAATACTACTCTGCTTGTCAAACTGGCTTGGAGAATCATTAATCAGCCTAATTCCATGTTCTCTCGTGTCATTCATAGCAAATATATCAATCACAGATGGGGTAATTTTATGGATTCTACTTGCAAGGGACATGATTCATGGCTTTGGAAAAATCTCCAACAAACAAAATCTATTATTGGGGAAGGTTTGTGTCGACTTATAAGATCGGGTGTGAATACTAGCATCTGGAACGACCCTTGGATCCCTTCCCAGAATGGCTTCAAACCTCTCCCACTTACTAATTCGCCATCAGCAATGGTCGATTCCTCTGTTTCATCTCTAATGCTATTGAATCCTAGAAGATGGAATGAGTCCCTATTACATGCTCTTTTTGAGTCGGTGACAGTTTCCAACATTCTCAGAATTCAGTTGACAGATACAAATGACCAAGACAAATGGATTTGGAAACATAGCACTTCAGGGGATTATTCAGTCAAAATTGCATACCATATGATTCATGGTAATGGCACTCCTGTCACAACTATTTCTCCGCTGGCACTTGCGGATTGGAAACTTGTTTGGAAATTGGATATTCATGCTCGTTTGCAGCTATTACTCTGGAAGTCAGTCTGGAATTTGATACCTACAAAAGTGAGATTGGCACCAATATTACAATTCTCAGAGGCTCAACAGGTTTGTCCCTTATGTGATTACCAGAAGGAAAATTTAACCCACCTGATGCTTGGTTGTGTTATCCCGCAAATGGTTTGGAGACTCTCTAAATGGCATCTGGACACTATTGCCTTTGAATCTCTGGAGGCTTCTGACTGGATCGCTAAGATTCTCCACCCTCAATATGAACTGGGAATTCCAATTGAAGAAATTCATGATTTTCAGCTACTGGCTTTGGTGATTCTAGATCAAGTTTGGAAATACCGAAATAAGATAACCCATGGCGCTACTCGGTAATCTCCTGTAGAAATTGTAATCAACAGATCATTGCTTGGAATAAGAGGAAAACAGAGACTCGTATAGCTCTCCCGTAGTGGACTCTACCTTCACAGGATTGGACCAAAGTCAATTTTGATACTGCGACTTTTGGAGACACCTCATCGACATCCGCAATTGGCAGATCTTCAATAGGGGATATTGTTTTCGAGGTGGTCAGATTTTTCCCCATAATTGAGTCAACAGTGGGTGAATCGAAGGCCTTGCTACTAGGGTTGGCTACATGTGCGGAGCTCTCTGTCCAAAAGGTTAATCTCAAAAGGGATGCTCTAATGGTGGTTAATGCTATTAAGCAACCTAGTTTGGTTGCGGAGTGGGCTACTGAGGACCTGATTGCTGAGGCCCGACGCAAGTTTGATGGGTTTTCATTCTTGGTCCATTACCAAAATTCACAGGTGTCAAAATACTTGGGCGGACTCTCTCGCCAAATGGGCCGCGGCCAGAGCTTTGTCTGATGGCATTCCCAATCACATGTTCAGAGAACTTCAATTTTGGTTGTATCATGGTCTTGATCCTCCTGATCATAATTTTGGGGTTCATCATAGTCAACTGTAATCCCTTGTTTGCCGGAAAAAAAAAAAAGGTTATAAGTTGCAAAACTACAACTCTAATACTGTGCCATATATTCGCCTGTAAACCATTAACCAATAATAATATACTAAACACGCCGCATAACTTTCAAGTTTGAACATCGCTCGCTCATAAAGATGGCACGGTTTTGAAAAATTGCTGAAGGATACAAATGCATTGTTGAATTCCGGGGGAAGAGACCAGTATCCACTTATTACACCATCCAGCTTATAATCCAAGGAGTTTCCTTCACTATGCACACAATATTCTAGCTTTCCTCTGTTTTCTCCCCAGCAGCGTGTAGTCTCAAAGACAAAGAATAATTGTTCTTAATGATTTTCTCAAAGGAAAAGGTCAAGGAATGAAAGGAACCATGAAAGACAGATTGGATTCATCTACTCAAAATTGTATGGGGAAAGCTAAAACTTATCCTTGGACTAAAAAATGCCAAAACAATTCCTAAGGAACAAGAAATGAATTCATCCCTCATCACGAGATTGAATTCTAGTTGGTTAATATTGTGCCAACCAACCAAAAATATTGCATGCATCATAACCTGTGCGGAAGGCTAAATTACCAGTAACACCAGGATCTGGATGTTGTCGTCAGTTCTGAAGATTATGTCATGCATATAAATGCGAAATGGCATGCAAACATAACTGAATGTTGCTCAGCCATCATCTCCCAGTAAGCTCACGAGAATCAACAACGTTCCCGTATGAAAAAAGAATTAAGGCTTCTCTGCAGATATTCTTATGCAAACCAAAAGCTATGAAATACTGGATAAGTAACCAAAGAAAATTTGGTGGCAATTTTATGGACGAGAACCAAGCAGAAATTGATCATAAAGAAAAGAGCAAGTCAAGATTCTGTGATTAAAAGCCAAGCTGTCAAGGGCACCTATAAGTATAACCAACTCTAGTAGCATTGCCCCAAAGCTGGTCTCCAAGTCATAACTACTGAAACAACAAAATCAAGTGCATCACAATATACTAGGGGTCATACCCCCCCTGGCACCAGACCGTGATCTTAAGAGCACCATGTTTTACACAAGTGAAGTCCATCCACGCCACGGATCTCTGGATCTTAGCAATCTATCGGCGGGTACTGACAAAATGTTGGGACAGCACTTTAGTAATCTCTGGCAGCCCGACTCTCTCTTTCCCCCTCAATAAAGCCCTCACCTTCTCCTCACATAATTTGATTTCCTTTTTCCCAGGGCTCTGCAGGGTATCAATACCAGTATCATAACATCACCAGATGTTCACACATGAAGCATAAGTTTGAAATGGTATGAGAATTACATGTAAGAAACAGACAAGATTCTTCATGATCAGAAGATGCCAACAAACCACAATCCAACACAAACCCATTAATTATTTCATTTTTGGTACGTTACATCTTCAGTTGTATCTGGCGTGTTATTGAGCAAATAATTGCAGTTCTAACCTAGACACTTCTACAACAAAAAAGTTCAAAGGATTTCAGCGGTCAACATCACTCTTCTTCAGTTTTGTTTTGATGATGATACTGCTATTCGCATGCATCTTTGGCTCAATGCAACCCCAGGATGGAAATGAAAATTTCAATTCAGGCATTCAGCCCATTGTTAAGGGAAATCTTTGCAAAGTCAATTACTTCAGCAAAAAAAAAATTGTACCCATATGGTGAACTGTAGAATTCTATAATCATATTTTTCTAAAAAAAATGTCACTTATAAGGCAGAAGCTACTGAAGCAAACCATGAAGCCAGAACGCTTCAATTGCAAGAAAGGGGCCATCAATATTACTTTCTTACAGAAGATATTTATAATGCATGTTTTCCGTATATGAAATCACAAAAGAAACGAGTTAGTGCAAGGTGATGGCATTGCAGATCTGTCAGAGGCAATTGCAAGCAGTTCCTGTTCATTGAAATTCAACAACAAATGAATGAGACTATCTAGGAAACAAAAGTAAATTTCCAGTGAAAATCGAATATTCATTAAAACGGGAATAGTTAGATTTATTCACAGGATTTGGATTTCACAGACAAAGAAAACCACCGATTTAATTCTCAGAGTCAAATCATCAAACACTCGGAGGAAGTCGAAATAAATACACATAGGAGCAAAATAGCAGCATTGGAGAGTGGGGTTTTGAGAGAGACCTTGGTATTGTGCATCTTGAGGAACTTGGAGATCAGTTGGCCGAGATCGGCTCGAGGAGGAGTGGATATGCAGAGATACTTTCCGATATTGGAAGAAGACAAGGACGAAGCATCCCTTGCTTTGATTGCTGCAACCATGGCTCTCTTTCCTACTCCCATTCTCGCCTCGTATTCACTGTTTCTCTTTGTTTCCGGCTACCAATAATCCCTAAATCACTCTAAAATCTAAATCGTCCATTAGAAGGGAAGTTGTAGCTTTATGAGGAAGAATAAAAATAATAAAATAATAAAAAAAGGAAAAGTCCAAATTTTTAATGTTTATTTTTTTATTTTTTAATAATAGGTAAAAGTGTAAAACACTAAAAGCTACACAGGAGAGGAGGGTCAACTAAATTATTTACGTTCCAAACGTTATAAATTAATCACGGACTTTCCTGTATCATTCCACTCAAATTTAGCTTACCTGTATTAAGACAACAAAACTCTCTCCCTCTCTCTCCCCCTCTCTGAATAGGACTCGGGGGAGAGCCGGTGCACTAGTGCAATGGCTATTAACCTATTCAGGTTAATAGCCATTGGATTTGGAGAGACAGATCTGATGGTTATAATTTTTCTCCACCTCTCTCTTTAATTGAAACATTCTCTCTCTCAACTTCTTTCATTTCTCCGTTTTTCAACAATGGTAAAATGTTCTTTCCAATCCCAATCCTACACGAGTTCTTGCCCTTGCCTCATGGCTAATCTGCGATCACATATGACATGAATCACCGGAGACAAACTCATCTAGATCTGACAGAGTCGGTATAAACAGAATGCAGATGCAAATCAAACAAGATTTGATCTCAGCATAATAGGCTAGATGTGGATGCAAGTTTTGAACGTGTGTATATATATATATACGTATATATGTTTACAGATATATATATATATATATAGAGAGATATAGATAAATAAATAAAAAATGGTTTTGAACGTGTATATATATATGAGAGACAGGTTTTATATAAAAAAAAAGAAGAAGATATATACAAGTTTTGAACGTGAGCTTTTCAAGAAAAAGGCTGAGAGTCTTTCGAAGGTGTTCTCCTATTTTGCTCACTGTACTGATTCAAGGGGTTGAATCGGATTTGAAGACGGAGGGTTCGTTTCGGTCTAGCAACCGGAGGGCTCGTGAGTTTCGTTCGTGGACGTGAGACGTACACGAAGATTGCATCGTTCGTGTGGATACTGTAGAGGCACGATTAGAAAGTTCGTGTTCGTTAGATATTTCGACAATACGAAAGGCGCGCTACAAGGGTAACTATTCTAAACCCATAATCGAATGTTGTTTTTAAACAGATCCTCAGATTAGGAATCGAAAATTTTTATTCTTCCGCTGCTTGATCATTGTTCGATTCCTTTCACTACTCTAGTACTAACCCCGTCCAAAATCGTTGTCGATCGCGTTACCAAGAAGGGGGAGGTTTTTCAACTTCGAAAATAGGAATAAGAATTCATATTGGGTTTATTTTTAGGTTTAAATGGGTATGTTTTATTGAAGATGTATTTTTATTTTAAAAAGGTATATGACATGTATATTACATTGTTCATCTCCGGTGCCACGTTTTGGCTATCAACAATCGAAAAATTCAAAATCGGGATAGAATTGGAAACAATTTGGAAACATCAAGGATATAATCAATAAATTTTAAACTTGGAGGACATAATCAAGAAATTCTGGAAACATCAAGGACATAAACAATGATTTAGTCTAAGAATTTAATAAATAATCAGAAAATTAATTTTAATCCTGTAAAAAGAAATTGAGTTTTTAGTTTTTAATTCTTACTGTATCCGCTCGTTTATGGGCTTTTGTGGAAATGGGCCTTCGGACTTTCAGAGTTGGACTTGTATACGCGACTGAGCAAGGCTGAGGTTTCTCTTTCTCTGGTTATTTGTGAGTTGTGAGAGTGACGAGTTCTGAACTTCTGATTACTAACATGCTGTTTCCTTGTGAATCAATCAAAAATCAAATCACCAACCAAGACAGTTCTACACCAACCAAGGGAATTCTAGCATATATGTTTGTTGGGTTTCTTTCCCCCTCTGGTAAAAGACGAAGGAAGGGTGAGATGGCGGCATCTGCAAGTGCAGGTGGTGTTGCTGTAGATAGAGAGGCATGGAGAGCGCATGTTGGCATGGCAATGGTGCAGCTGTTCAACGGAGGGTATCACGTCATCACCAAAGTGGCCCTCAACGTTGGAGTCAACCAGATCGTCTTCTGCGTCTTCCGAGATCTCCTCGCCCTCGCCATCCTCGCCCCCGTCGCCTATGTCCGTGAAAAGTATTGCATTTGCTACTCTTCTTTTTCTACTCAATTTGAATAACTGATATTTCATATTTATCTGATTCTCCAAATGGGTCTATTTTGCTCTGCTCTGGCCCTTCAGATCCTGCTTTCATTCAAGCTTCAATTTTTTTTAATTGTTTTTTTTTTCATGAAATTCCAATTACTGATTGTAGGAGGGTTCGACTGCCTGTGACTAAACCGCTCCTCTTGTCATTCTTCTTTCTTGGCTTAACTGGGTATGTTTTAGAATGTTCTTTAGTCTCTATCTATGTGCTAATACAAATTTGAGTATCTCTTGTACTAACTAATTATACAGCAATGTCAATTTCTGACTGATACAATCCAACTTTTGATCTCTCAAATAGGATATTTGGAAATCAGCTTTTGTTTCTTATTGGTCTTAGCTACACGAATCCCACTTATGCTGCTGCAATACAGCCGGCAATTCCAGTATTTACATTTCTCTTCGCAGTTATGATGGGGTGAGTTCCAGTACCGGATGTATATTTACCTTACCTTGCAGTTTTGTCTATGTTGATGTGCCTGTATTGTCTTTTAGCTTAAGTTTATGCATATTTAATGGACCTTTTTAGTTCAATATTATATGCAAACTTGTTCTTGCAGTACAGAAAGAGTGAATTTGTTCCGAACTGAAGGTCAGGTCAAGGTAGTAGGTACTCTAGTCTGTGTTTGTGGAGCTGTATTGATGGTACTATTCCGTGGTCCATCTGTGTTCGGTTATAAAGAGACAGATTTTGTAGCACATAGTGAAATAAGTGCCAGGGGGCAACCAGAGCCTGCAGGATGGTTAGTATCTAGTTTTCTTCAGTTGGGACTTGACCATTGGCACGTTGGTGTCCTATGCTTAATAGGGAACTGCATGTGCATGGCTGCTTTTCTAGCCATTCAGGTAATGTGTAGGACACTTCCTCATTGGATAGAAGTTATTCATTTCATTTACCAATTGTTTGTATAGAGAAAGTTTGAACTCTTGTGCATACCATTTCTTAATGCTGAATTGTTAGTATGAACTTGTGAGACGTAACCAGATTTTTTGTCATTTCAAAAGTAGCCAGTATTACTTACTAGATATTCGCCTGGCTGTAATCTGGGACGTGGATTTTCTTTTTCTTTCCTGATGTGTAGTCCTCCATTGCCACTCAAGTAATGTATTTATACTTTGACACTGCAATTGCTTTTCAATTGGACTGGTCTATGGAAGCCTTAATAGTGTTCTGCATTAGCTTGTAATTTTAGCTCCTAATATCAATTATGCCATTGTAAAATTGAAGGATAAACGACATTGCTTTCATCATAATAATTGAAGGAGCCACTTGTGTTTTCTTCAATTGTTATTTCCTCCATTCTAGAACTCTGGTTCTTAAATGCAAAAATGCTCTATTAAGGGGCACCAAGCAGGTGCAACTCACAAACTAGAGTGCAACATAGAGAAAGAAAGAAAGACAGACAAACAAGAGGTCTTGCTTAGTTGACAGCAATACTAATAGTTTCTAGGAAGTTATTATGATGTTTTGAGCACCAGAACTTGAGAGTGCTAAGCCTTGTTGGGGAAGATTCTATCGTTGCTCTCTAACTGAAGCAGACAGTAGGTGATCCCAGGCTATAATTTATAATTCAAGCTATTGTTAACCATTGAAGAGATTCCAAATTGTGGACCAATTCTTTCTGAAGGTTATCTGCAAAAAAATTTCCAAACAACTTGCCAAAGAAAGAAAGACATCTTAGTTGGGGTTTTATCATTCCAGATCCAAAAGGCAGCAGAAGTTTGCATTTCCCAGCTGGAAGTCTTGCCTCTGAAGTTCCTTGTAAATCTTAATAGGATGCATTATGTTGTCCTCCTTTTCAACGCATTATGCTGCTTGTAAATCCATTTCCGGAATCTTAGGAAAAATCCATTTTGAAATTTGTTGAAATATGGACAGCTGTGCTTTCTTCTATTGTTTGGATGACTACGTATCTTTCAGTTTGTTTTATCAACTTTACATAGTTTAGTTTTCATAGTGCATATCTGCAAAGTACTAAAATTTATAGTCATGAAAAAACTTCCAGGCTCCAGTTTTAAAGAAGTATCCTGCCAGCCTTTCAGTCACAGCATATTCGTACTTCTTTGGTGCTGTGTTGATGGTAATAACAGGATTCTTTATGACCGGTGAATCGACAGAGTGGAATTTGACGCAATCAGAACTTTTCGCAGTCATCTATGCGGTAAGTTTCTGAATGAGTTATTATACCTTAAAATCAAAGTTGAGCATGTTCGGTGCTACTGCAGCGCAAGGCTCATCAATTATACTCGAATGTGTAGGGGCAAATCTAGTCCCTATAGTTTGTCAATGCCATGCTTACTCAATTTGTAGTTTGGTCTTGCCTGTAAGTTTTTTACAAAGTAGATGAGTAAATGAGTGGTGGATAGCTGATTTATTGAGTAAGGAGGTGGCTGCATGGAAAATGGACCTTTATTCTGCGGACTTTAGGCCTGAAAGTAGTACTGATTGGCCGCCTTCTTTTTTTCCCCCGAGTTTGGTTTTTTCTAAACAATCTTCTGGGGCTTTTCGTTCTTGTAGTCATATCAGCACTTTTGGTGCAGTGCCTATGTGGCCAATGTACCTGACATGCATAACCTATTAACCTTTTCAATAAAATTTTATCTGCTATTGGTCGAGAATACTTGACTGGATACTCCTTGCTTTCTCAGGGAGTTGTAGCGTCTGCCCTTAACTATGGACTCATAACATGGTCCAACAAGATCTTGGGACCTGCTTTGGTTGCTCTCTACAATCCACTTCAGCCTGCAGCATCTGCTTTTCTCTCCAGAATGTTTCTTGGAAGTCCTATATATCTTGGAAGGTTTTATTCAATTCCCTTGCAGAGCAATTTTTTGGCACTTATTTTTATCTTAATCGGATTATTTATGGTTCTTCTTTGTTTATTAAAATCTTTTTATGAAAACAAATTTGAATTCAATTGTCTCCATGATTTATTTGTAGTGTTTGGAAGCCTGTTCAAGCTTACACCGTGTTTTTAATGTGCCAACAGCATTTTAGGAGGCATTCTGATTATCGCTGGTCTTTATTCCGTAACGTGGGCATCCTATAGAGAAAGGCAAACAACTGTAGGAATCATTCCTCAGACCACTCGGTCCTCCGAACCTCTCATTCACAAAGATGCATCGAGTAACAAGATTTCTTATAGAGGGCACATTTTCTCAGGGTCGTCCTCGCCCAAACCCCTGGATTAAGCATAGTTGTGATGAGATGGGATGGTTTTGATGTACAAGTTGTGGTAGTTCTGTGCAAATCTATACCAGCCTTGGTTCAGAGAGAATATAAAACATTATGTTTTTCCGGTACTCATTAGATAATGACTCTTTACATAATCAATCAATAGAGGATATGATTCAATATTTCACTTGTTCATCGATCGTTCCTTTTGTCCTGCAATTTAGTCAGTACTTGTTTCATTTACCTTTATTTGTAATAACTGCATGGAATGGAAGCACCATTGAGTAGAGAAAGCTAACCAAGAAAATGAACCCATAAAGGTTCTTGACTTCTTTATATGTTGTTGTCTCCAATTTTGTAAGGAATTCCTTGTTCACATCTACATTCAACCCATGTTTTGACAATTGGGACTTTGATTTACTTAAAAACCGAGTGTTCTTCCCCGATTTATCCACTCAAGAATTAGAATTGGTGAGGCAGATTCAAGCCTCTCAACATGAATGAATTAACCCAATTGAATCTTATCACCTATTTTTAATTTTGCTGAGGTTGATTTGTATTTTTTTTATGTTAAATTCGGTAATTGACGTAATTAGCGAACTAAGTCGGTTTTTTTTACAAACCCTTCAAAATGTGAAATATTAAGGAAAGGCACTGATGATGAAAATATAGGGCTGTTATTGGTACGGTTACCGTTACCAAACATGAAATACCGTTACCATACCAATTCTTTCGGTAACTCAAAAAATGTTATCGTTACCGTTACCGAAAGAGTCGGTATACCGATGGTCGGTATACCGATCGATCGGTAATGGTAAGTCGGTAATTGGTAAATTTACCAATTCTTAAAACCTATTTAAAAAAGAGAAGAAAAAAAATGCATCAAGTAACATTGTGCTTAATAGTCATTGTATGAGACTACAACACTTTCATCTTGCCTACAATACCAATAATAAAAATGATAGATTAATGAGAATGATCATTGTGCTACATGTGAATAAGAAAAAATACCTATCAATCGGAGAAAAAAAGAAAAGAGAATTCACATACCATTATTCCAACAATCTATAACGGAAAATCTTTCATTTCATTAATTTCTAATATTTTTAGTATCCGAAGTGTTTTAAACTCCATGGCAGGAAAGCTAGAAGAAACAAGATAAATAAAGATAAAAGACCATAATAGAAAGGGAGAAGAAAAGCATGTAAACCAACAAAGCATTTTGTTATGTAACAAACATTGCTTTAAAGTTAATGAAATTGCTACGAGTGATATATAAATGATAACCCTAAAAATAATCAATGGTCTAAATTAAATTAGATCAATCTAATGGTCATAATTAAATAAAACTAAAACTAAAAATAATATTAATATATATTTAATATATATGTCGGTAATCGGGAAATTTACCGGTTTTGAACTTTGCTTACCCTTACCGTTACCGAAATCATCGGTAAATTTACCGTACCGAACAATTGGTAACGGTATACCAATCTTCTGCTATTTTCGGTAACCAATTCGTCGGTAATGGTATACCAATGGATAATTTACCATACCAGTAACAGCCCTATGAAAATATACAATTTTGCGTTGACTTTATTTTCTGTTAACCATGTATTCCTTATACAAATGACAGAAATCAGCATTGTCCAAAGCCTAGAATTTCAGGCTAAGGAAAACAAAAACTGGTACAAAATGAAGAACAAAAATTAGAGAAAAACTTACAAGACAAATTAAAGGAAGAGGTGAAGATAACAAACAAAAATTAAGTTCCAAAGTGTCACAAAGGAGCTATAATACGAGTATAGAGGAACTCATTCCACGTGTCGGGTAACCCGGGAAGGCACCAATGGATGCAATCAGCGTAGGTAGCCGGGTCAGCCTGCTGCTCGGGTGTTAGCATTTTGCCTTGACGGATAGTATGAACAGAAGTATGTGCATCTTTCCGATACTCGGAAAGAGTGGTGATATTGATGAAATGAACAGGTACTTTCATAGATTTTGTCACATTTGATGCTACTGCAAATAGTCTGCGATCCGTCCCAACATTGAGTGGCATTGACATGTTGAGAATTGGTGTGGTCTCCTTAGCACATTTGATCCCATCTGGGTTGTTCCAGTCCAAGCTTCTTCAATGGCAATTAGTGCACAGAAACATTAACAACTTAACAAAACCAAATGAGATTATTAGAGAAAGAGAGAGAGAGAGAGAGTGATTACTTGATGTGTAGAGGAGACATGCTGGTGAAGAAAACAGTGGTGCGATTTGGATCAATATTTTGATCCACCCAATTAGACCATGTACTCAAAACTCTCTGATATGCTACTGGCCGGGGGATCTCATCGTACTCGGTGGAGCCTTCATCGAACGATCCTCGTCTGTTCAATCAATGATAATGAATCCAATTAATCATCAGTAACTACAAACAAACGTTGATCTATCTTAGTATTAAGATGTGAGTGTAGTAATAATAGCTTACAGGACTTTCATGGAGAAAGTGTTCATCCACCAAATATATGTGTTGAAGATCAAATAGTCCACATTCTTCCAGTTAACACCATGCTTGTTGATGGATTCTGGCATTATGATTCTGTTCAAGATGCTGTGCATATTTGGGTCATCAGAGTTTGATTCCACCAGGAATGGAGCCCAGTAGAACTCCACTGTAGCATTGTAGTCCTAATACAAGCAATTTTTCTTGGTCAGAAAAAAATAAACACATAAAATCATGATTGCTAATGAAAGTCCGAGCAATTGGTATCTCCAGTTATCCCAATAGTTGAGTTGGAGTACAAGATCCAAGTTATAACTCAGTAGCTCGGATAAATGGAATACCAATTGTCGGGATCCGTATCATTACTGTGCTAAATATTGTAACAAAAAGTGATATCTAAGAAACAAAGAAAGTGACCCAAGAACATATAAATTAGGTAGGGGGTGGGTACCTCAATCCTGAATACAGCAAGAGATCCTGTCTTGTTCAAGCTCTTCCTTCCAGGAGGAACCACAGATTGAACGAAACAGATCATGGATTCCCATTGATTTCTGTTCAGTGAATCTCCTGCAAACATAAGCCTCTTGTTCCTTAGCTTCTCCAGCAACATTTTTGGCTTGAACCTAATTTCAGAAGAAAAAAAAAATCAATCAACAATCAATGAATAAACGAAAGAATGAAGTGATTGAATTGTGAATACAGTACTAGTACTGACTTGGGTAAAGAACAGTCTCTGGGTTGCCATCTCCAGTTTTGATACAGAGAGTCTTTTCTTCCATTTCTCATGCAAGTCACTTGCGCTGTCAAGAACTCACACTCTTCTTCTCTGTAGAGTGGATGTGTTTCGTTGTCATAAACCCACTCTCCGGTGAAAAGATCACATTCCTCCGGCGGGAATTCGACCTCTTCGTCCTCCTTGAGAGAGTCTTGAATTGGGTTTATGGGTGGTTCTTGGGTTTCTTGAGAATTACTAGGAGGCCATGAGAATGGAAACTCTGCAATGGACTGGACATCCTCATTGTACATGAAGACCCCAAACAGAAAAATTGAGAAAACAACAACGAAGATTGAGAGATTGTTGTTCTTCTTCTGCTTCATTGCCAATGTTACTGAAGAAAACAGAGGTGTTTTCCTGCGAGTGGTCTGCATATGATAGAGAATTAATCAAGTTTCTGAGAGAAGAACAAGGACAGAAAATATAACAAGATAGAATAGAAATAGAGAGAAAGATAGAGGGAGAGAAAATCACATTAGATTTGGTTCATGAAAGGATTTGGTGAAATGGGTTTTTCTTTAAGGAACTGGTAAGGTCCTTCTGGTATGGGAGGTAGAGTTGTCTTTGTCAAGTACAATTTGGTTTGTCCTCCATGGATAACTACCTTCTTCTGTTTGTTCATCAACTCTGTAAGAGAGAGATAGAAAGGGAGAGAGAGAAAGAAGTGATTTCAAAGTTTTGCCAAGTTGTTGGTCTTAGTCTTGAAAAGGATTTAGGAAGAAGCCATTGTTTTAGGTTGCAGAAGCTTCTTTTTGGTTTTTTTTTGGGAGTTGAAGATTTTCAACAGGGTCAAAAAGGTCAATTCAAATGTTCGGCGAGTCTTTCAAACTTCAAAGTGTGCTGATCGGATGGTTGTCGATTTATATACTCACGTGCTCCTAATTAATCAATATTATGTGATATAATCAAACAATAGAAAAAAAAACACCTTTAAAATTATAAAGTAGTGAGATTCGTATTAGTGGATGATACTCACGTGCTCCTAATTAACCAATATTATTTGATATAATCAATTTTTTTTAATGAGAAGCATATTTCTCAGTGATATTTAAAAAATAAATTATTATTATTAGCATTGAGTGTGTTGGACGAGTTGTTGGTGGTGGTTTACCAGTTCAACAATTTATTATTTCTAATTTTATTGGACGTAAATATTTATATATAGATAGTTATATAAATGCATCTCACTAAACAAACCAATATTCAATATTTCAGTCATTTTCAGATTGTATCTACAAGATTAATTATTTTATTTGAACTAATCTATCAACCAATTTAACCATTTAGGAATTGGCCGAGTTGACTGTAGATGAGTCATTCCAATAAAAACTACAAGTTCTACTAAACCCATATTGACATTCTACAACTTGTTGTGATCACTAGAGAGAATGGTGGCGGTTCAAGTATATGAGATTTGAAATTCCTTGTCCAAAAGAAAATTATGAGTTTTTTTTCTTCAACATTTTTGTTATTGGATAGTTAATAAATGAACTAAATATTGTGCATATATGCATAAAATAGTGGGAGATTTACAAAAAATAAAAAATAAAAAAAATGGGAAAGATTTGTTCGAATAAGGGCAGATCTAAAAAAGTTTAGAAATAAAGATAGAAGTTACAAACTGATTACAAATTGATGTAAGACACTTTTCGTATTATTTACTTAATTATTATGAATTTTTATTACTGTGTAATTAAGAGCTTTATTTTTAGTTGTTAATAAGAATTATAGTCAAATTAGTATTTCTAATTTTGTTACTAGTATTATTTTGGTAATTTTATATCTAGTACGTTTTGTAATTTTAGTATATATAGGGTTGTAGTCGTATTTAGCAAAGGAGAAAATCTTTGAAATAAAATAGGTTTACATTTTTTTTGAGATTACTCTCAACTTTCTTGATGGATTTTATGCTTTGTTTGTATTCTCAAGCTTTGCTTGTGACAGAGATCACTTCTTCTTCTTCTTCCTCCTTCACATGCAACAGAAACAGATCTTCAAGCGGAACTTTTGATCTAGAGAGAGAAATAGATGTATTTGAAACTAAATTTGTTGATATTATATTTGTTTAATATATTATCTGTTTGTTTAATTTATCAATTTTTATTATAGTGTCCTTTCTAAATGAAATTCTTGTACATATCAGCAGGTCATATATTAGTAGGTCAAAACAAATATAATAAAAAAAGATATAGTAAAACAGATAACATATTAACATGTCGAGATAGATAACATATCAACATATCCCACAAGCCAAGTGGACTACCGTCGTCCAGTCATCGATCAAGGCTGCCGACTCACCAAATAGAAGCCTTGAAGAACCACGACCAACCCCCAACCATTATTTGCTACCATCAGCTGCTGGTTCCACTAGAATCTGACCTTGAAGCCTCGGCCGCCCATGAAGAAAATAGCTTGATCCGGTCGTTGGAGACAACGCCGCATCAAGCAACCACCACGACAATATTCTCTAGACTTAAGCACGCCATCCCCACCTATTGGCTGGCCGGATTAGCCACCAAAGGAGGACGATTCGATATTGGGTATCAAATGAGGAAGATGGGGCTATTTCAGTCAATAAAATAAATGTTTATAACTTTTGTTCTTTATAGAATAAGATTTTAAAATTTATGAATTTTATGGAACAAAACTTATTTGACTGTACTTATTGAAACAACATTTAATTGAGAAACTTATCTCTAATTTTTCCTAAAATAAATAGCTCACATGTATGATATTTTTAAAAAGTTTTTGGAAAACTTTCATCTAAAATCCCATGAGGTTTCTTAATTATATACTTTTAAAAAAAAATTTACCATCATGTATATATAACGACTTTCCATTATTTATAAAATTATAATAATATTTTTCATTCGTTTGAAAAACAATTGAATAATTGGTCTTTGTCCAACCTTTAAAATAATTTAGGAGTGGACTTCTTTTTTTTGAGAAAAATTTACAAGTAGACTTGAAGCTTATTAATTTGATTATGATAACATTGTTTCTCCGAGCTAATTTACAAAATTTTTATTGTAATTATGATAGCTATGATTCTAATGAGATTGAACATCTTTTTGTATATACCTTTAAACTAAATTTTAGAGTCTTAATTAGTGGAGCAATTAAAAAATTTGTTCTTGTGAATATGTGATGAATAAATCAAGATTTGCCAAATTATACTCCCCAAATGTCACTATTTTAAGTTGGTGAAAGCAAATAGTCTTAACCCCTCCCGTTTCTTTCTAAATTGAATTACTTTTGTTTTTAGGAATAAACTCATTGCCTCATGGTTAGGAGGGGAATAAGTCCTTGGGACAAGTTGTGGGCTTGATGTTCAATACCTAAAAACAATCTTTCGTATGTTTATCCTTGTCCCACAAACTACAAGAAGTTTATGCACGAGAATTGTTTGCATTCACCTTTTTTACCGCTAGCAACTACACAAAATGAATAAAGTCGCTAGAAAGAATAATGTATCAGTGGGTGTTTCAAAATTATTAGTAACTTTATGTTTGAGAAAAGTAAAGGCCAAGGAAAGTAAACTTGCTCTTCATGACATGTAGCCAGCTAGTGCAATGATTGTTTCTTTCCAAGTCAAGGGAACTACTCTAACTTGGAAGATCTAACAAAGAAAATCCACTAACCATTTCAAGACTTCTATAAAGCTTTTCATGACTGTTTTACAGAAAACAACCTATATATATATATACAAACTCTTAAGAAACATTGAGTACGCATACATACATACGCTAGGGTTTGACAGAAATTCCTATACAAAACTGAACTTTCTTCATCCTCAAGCTATTTAATTTCCTCTGTGATTTCTCATTCTGCATCCTCCACTTTGGATGAAGGCACTTTCCTCTCCACGCCCTTCTTTGCAGAGAGAAATCTGTCCTCTCCATGTTTTCAGCCAAGAACCTATATATGTTTAAAAATGGGTTTAGTGTATATAGGTCATTGGGGCTAATTGGCTAAAGTCAAGTGTTTGCTCCTCAGGAGAGCTTCCGTTGTTGATTTCAAGTGTTTGCTCAACTTTTGTTCTTGATTTTTTTCTTCACCTACTCAAGATCCAAACAGAAATAGAAGCCTTGTGCTGGATTATAGAGATATTGATTGCATTGTTTGGCTGGCTACTGTCTTTTGGTCACTACTTGGCACCATTTTAGGAAGAGATTGTTGTGGGGGAGAAAGAATTGAGAGAGATGAATTTATTTTGAATTAATAAAATGATAAAAGAGAGAGAAATAAGTGTTATTTTAATAGAATAGAGAATATGGACAGTAGATAATATGATGCAGTGTTAGTCTGAGAGGGAA
This sequence comes from Tripterygium wilfordii, assembly GCF_013401445.1. NCBI lineage: Eukaryota > Viridiplantae > Streptophyta > Magnoliopsida > Celastrales > Celastraceae > Tripterygium > Tripterygium wilfordii. The sequence continues at coordinate 4,883,947 of NC_052245.1, forward strand.
TCTGTAAAATAGATAACATTGATATTTTATCTTTAGGGAATTGATTAAGAGAAAGGGAAAATTAAAGGCCAATTGTCACACAGACCCCCTGTGGTTAGGGCGGTTTTGACGTGCACCCCCTCATTTTGAATTCATAAGATTTGGACCCCTTGTGGTTTCATTATGTGTCATGCCAAGTTCCTCCATCCAGTTGACTGTTAAGGACTAACGGCAATCAAAATGGTGTCGTTTTGATTTTTTTTAATATTAAATGACAAAACGACGACGTTTTGTATCAAAGGGAAAAAAAAGAAAAAAAAAGAAACGATGACGTTTTGAAACTAAACAAAATCCTCCCTTAGACTTCTCGCGATGGTGTCTATCTGTAAAACCTAATTTGTCTCCCAAAATCTCTTTAAGCCTCGCAAGCTCTTCCCTTGCAAACTCATTTACCCAGGTTGAGTTTTTCTCGTGTGGTTCTTGTTGGTTAAGGTTCTTCAGTGGAGGTTAGTAAATGGTCAATCCCTTCTTGCTATTACTTTTCTGCGTAGTTGTTTTGTATTTGTATTGTGTTAGAACTTTGTGCTCGAGAATTTGTGATTTCTCGTGAGGTCTCGTGATAATCATAGCATATGAATTATGAGTTATCAATGCTTGGATTAGATGTAACCAGTTTGGGTTTTGATTACATGAACTTTGAGTTCTCGATCTTTATTCCAATGTAAGTACCTGTTTGGCTTTTATAGGGGATTACTTTGTGGATAGAGATACTTGGCTTATATATTAACCCTAATTGAGAACTCTTGTGTAGCTCTTTTATGAATTATTTATTTTTACAATAACTACAATGCACGAGCAGCTTGATTATTAATTTGATCCACATTGGCTTGATTATTAATTTATTCATGAAAACTGTAGATGGAGAATGATCCAAATCTCACGGATGAGAGTGCAGATGATGACACTTCCGAATTTGAGGATGGTTCAGAGGAGGATGGGCCTAACTTGTTTATGGATAAGGTTAATGAGGGTGAAGGTGACAGAACGAAACAGAAGGAGAATGATGACTGGATATGAGATTTCATTGTGGGTACTGGTGATGAGAATGAGTCTGAGTATGCGGACTCGGACTATCTTGTCACTCCTGAGAATTCAAGTGATGAAGCTCCAAAGAAGCCCAAGTTTCCTCAATTCAATGCCAATGTGGATCTTCAGGGAGACATTACATTGGTGATTGGACAAATTTTTGCTGATCATGTGCTGTTCAGAAAAGCACTAAAAGAATTCTCAATCCAACATGGTTTTGATTACATTTTCATGAAGAATGATAAATGGAGGGTAACGGCAATATGTGCTAGGCATTATGGGTGGAGGATTCATGCATCACCAACTCAAGACAAAGCTACCTTCCAAATCAAGAGTTTTAATGCAGTACATAACTGTGGTAAGCATGATTTTAGCTCTAGGGTTGATGCTAAGTGGTTGGCACATAAGTATTTGGACCATTTGAGGGATGCACCTGATTGGGATGTGGTTGCATTTAAGAAGCAAGTCCATAGAGACCACAACATTGATGTTTCAAAAGGACAGTGTTATAGGGCTAAGAGAATTGCCTATAATATCCTACAAGGCACACATGTTGAACAATATAGACAGCTCTGGGATTATTGTGCTGCTGTGTTGAAATGCAATTCAGGATCCACATTGGCTGTCTCGTGCCCAAACTCTATTTTTGAGAATTTTTATGTGTGCTTGGAAGCTTGCAAGAAGGGATTCAAGGCTGGATACAGACCTTTGATTTGTTTAGATGGTTGCCATCTAAAAACTAAGTATGGCGGGCATATATTAGCTGCAGTGGGAAAGGATGCAAACGACAATATGTACCCAATTGCATATGTTGTGGTTCAGAGTGAGTGCAGAGCCTCCTGGACATGGTTCCTAACTCTTCTACAGGACGACATTGGCAATGCACATGATAATGGTTGGATATTCATGTTTGATAGACAAAAGGTAACAACTTCTTTTTCTTTTATTTTGGTAGTTAACAACTTATATTTACTATTTTGTTCATTGGCTGAATGTATATGAACTGTCAGGGTTGATTGAGACTTTTGAGCATGAATTCCCTGGTGTACATCACAGATTTTGTGTGAGGCACTTGTATGCCAATTTCAAGAAGAGATGGAATTTGAAGACACTAAAGGATTATTTTTTTGTGGCTGCTGGTGCAACAACTCAGAGAAGATTCAGTTATTGGATGGAGGAGATCAAAAAGATTGACATCCAAGCTTTCCATTGGATAAACCAGCATGATCCTATTCTATGGTCCAAGCATGCTTTTAATCCAAATGTGAAGTGTGACATCATAGTAAACAACATTGCTAAAACATTCAACAACTGAATCCTGGAAGCTAGGGACAAATCCATCTTGACAATGATAGAGATGATTAGGAGGAAGCTAATGAAAAGGTTCCAGACTAAGAGAGATGGAATGAGTGAAAGCCAAATTCAGATCTGTCCAAGGATCCAGCTGAAGTTAGAGAAGACCAAAAATGATGCATACAATTGTTGTGTTCAGTGGCCAGGTGGTACACTTTATGAAGTTGATCACTGTTATGATGGTAGGTTGGTTGTTGATATTGGGATGAGAAGATGTGGGTGTGGTAAATGGGACTTGACTGGTGTTCCATGCTCACATGCATGTGCTACAATTTTTCACAAACAACACTACCCTGAAGACTATGTGCATGAGTACTTCAAAAGAGGAGCTTTTATGGCCGCCTATGAGCCAATGATATATCTTGTTCCTGGACCAGCAGAGTGGGATAGAACTACAAGAGATCCTATCCAACCACTAGTATTTAGACAACAACCAGGTAGGCCAAAGAAGGCAAGAATGAGAGATGTTGATGAAGGACCACTATCACAAGCTTATAAGGTTACTAGAAGAGGTGGGAAACTGAGATGTTCCAATTGCAAAACAACTAGGTCATAATTCTAGGGGATGCAGGACACACATGAGAGCTGAACAACAAAGGAAAAGAACAAGAAGTAGTACTTCAACCACTACTACAACTACATCTAGAAGGAACAATATAATTGCGGCATCCACATCAACTTCTAGGCTGCCTGTTACAGTGGACAAGCTACCTGTAAGTTGGACAACTAAAAAAACTTGTTTTCATTAATATGTGTATGACCTATCTATATATAGTGCTTAACAAGTTAACTTACATGTTTTAGGTGAGGAGAAGATCAACAAGGAGAGCTTCCACATCTGTTGTACCAACCCAAGCATCACAATCATCTTCACAGGCATCAACGACACCTCCAACATCACCTCCACCAATGTCTTCAATAAGATCTTCAACAAGACCTCCAATTGCAGGTTTTCAGCCCCCTAGACCTTCAACAACAACTACAAAGACAGGTTTTAATCCACCAAAGGCTTCAAGAATATCTTCAACAATATCCAGGAAGCAATAGATTCAAATATATTTTAATTGCTTGATAGAGCAATATTAGCTACCTTGCATAGTGATTAGCACTTTCTGGTACAATATTTTGTATTATATTTGATGATGTTGGCACCCTAGGTGACAGAATCTTTTGTGGCACATGCTCTGTTCTGGAAAATGATGCTCTGTTTTGGAACATATTTGATTATGATATGTTGTCTTCTTATGTTAACATGGTTTTAATTCTATTGCGAGAAATTTTTTTTCATTTTCTTTGGTACAAAACGACGTCGTTTTGTCATTTAATATTAAAAAAAAAATCAAAACGACACCGTTTTGATTGCCATTAGTCCTTAACAATCAACTGGATGGAGGGACTTGGCATGACACATGATGAAACCACAGGGGGTCCAAATCTTATGAATTCAAAATGAGGGGGTGCATGTCAAAACCGCCCTAACCACAGGGGGTCTGTGTGACAATTGGCCAAAATTAAATATAAATCCTTCATGGGAGAACTTTGTTCCAATAGGGACATTCTTAAAAGTCTTATGCCATAAAGTCCATGTATTTTAAACTAATATTCCAAAAAGGACAAACTCTTATCCTAATTTTTTTAAATGACTAAAATAACCTTAGTTTAATTTTTTAAAATTTAAAAATTAATCACAAAATTTATAGAAATTCTTCTCAAACTTACGAAAGCTCATCTTTCACGACTATAGCTATAGGAAATATTTTTCTTTCCAATTTTCTTCGTGAAATTGATTTTCTAATATGAATCTTGCATCAATTTTGAATTTCTATAATGATTCACCTTGCGATCTTGTTGATTTTGGATATTCTCGGTGTTTGAATTTCTAGATTTGATCATACTCACCACGGGACTTGTAGTTTTCATTCGATCTGTCATCACATCATTATTTTCGATAGTTTCTATGGTGATTTTTTGTGTTTTTTTGTTCTGATTATGGTTACAGACTGCAAGTGATATGTTATCTGTTTCGATTAATTTGATATCTGTCATAATGTTATCTGTCTTGCTAAATGTTATATGTCTTGTTAAAATGTTATCTGTCGTTAATGAAATGTTATCTGTTTAAAGTTCCAAAGCAGATAACATATAAGAACATATCCGAAACAGATATATTATCTGCAGATTCAGATCCAATTTCAGAAGAAAAAAAAAGAGTTCGAAAAAGCAATAAAACCTCAAAGGTGATGCGCCATGATCCATGGAGTTGATTGGTGGTGTTGATGGTCATCAGAGTTGGCTGTATTGATCGGATCTAACTCTTTTTCAAATGGTGGTCGTGATTTGAAGAAGCTTTTTTGGCGAATCAAGTGATAATCTATGGCCAATGATGATTGGGCTTTAATTGAGTTAACCTAAAGCTTTATTTCGGTAGTTCATTAGTCGAAAACGATGACCGGAAGATTAATTTCCGGTGGTCGACGTGAAGGAAGAAGAAGAGAGAAGAAGACTGAGAAAAAAAGGAGGAGGAAGAAAAATGACATCACGCGTGTGACTCTAAGATGAATTTTAATGATATCTTTAGGCATATTTTTGCCAACACAATACAAATATATTTTTTCCTAATGTTTTTTTCCACTTCATCTTTCCTTGAATATATAATTACTATATTATCATTTCCTCTAATTTCCCCCAGAGAAATTGGTTTAGATGCCCTTAGCTTTAGGGTAGTTGACCGACACCAAAGTGTGTGTGTGTACTTACCCCAAGTGTATGGTATCGTCAAGTAATAAACCGGTGAGTCCGGTATCGATCCACGAGGAAGCAATGCAAATTTGAAGTGAATGATATGCAAATGACTAGCTAACACTAATAAACATAATGAATATCAAATAAAAGCAAGTAAAAGAAATGGGCCGAATGACTCGGTAGCATGAGCGATTTTGTAATCAAAGTAAACACGAATTTGATTTAAAACAATTAATTAAAAACCTAGTCTCTAATCCGTCCCGGTGGCTACTCGGTTCTCATACTCAAGGTATCATTGCAAACACACACAACCGTACACAATGCATTGTGTGATACTATCAATCATGCATATGCAAAGAGAATTGGGATATAAGACTTCAATTCATACATGTAGGCCATCGGGTCTCTTAATCTACGATGAACGCAAAGGGATAAGCACCTAATATTATGGATTAATGTTCCCCCTTGGGGCTCGGCTTGGCTAACACCCTAGTTTCACACTCAAAGATCAATTAACCATAACTCTCCCATGCACATTCCTAAATTAACCCAAAACCCCATCATCAATACACATAATTAATAGCTATGCAGTGAAAAACTCAATTAATTAAGGAAATCATGCAATGGGTTTAACAATTCTCAATCGAACACATTAGATGCAATCCCTAGACTAGACAATCCAAGAATACAATCAAATATGTCATTCCCATAGATCCAATCACACAACTATCACGAAATTAAAAGAGAGAAATCGAAGCTACGATTCTTTGAGCATACCTTGAGTAATTGAAACCTTGCATCCACCATTCGGGATTAGAAACTAGAGAAGAGAACTACCCACTCATGATTGTTGCAATAAACATCCAATCTATTGTCATCTAAATCAGAGTTTATACAAAATCAAGAGAAAGCACCAAAAACAACAAAGAAAACTTAGAGAGAGAAACTAGATCTACACTACTCCTATGGTGGCTTCATGTTGGAGAAGTCAATGAATAATGAGGAAGCCAACCAAATCTTAGGGTTTTCTTCTCTTTTTCAATAGAAAATACCTAACTACCCTTATAAAATCGTTTCCCATTGGTTACATACATGATTTACCCCAAATGCCCTTGAAATTTCGGTGCAGAAAATTGCAGATTCGCCGTAGGTGTCCGGACGGGTGTCCGGACGCTTCATGCCTCCAACTTTGTGAGCCTCTGTCTCAATTTGTGAAGAAAGTGTCCGGACGGGTACTGTGGGTGTCCGGACGGTAAGTGTCGGACACCTTGGGAAGTGTCCCGACACCTCACAGCAAAAGGTGCCCAAAAAGTGCTCCAACTTGCCCGAACAAGGTCCGATTCCTACAAAACCAAGGGGAAACATTTGTAAGTGTAAAATTAAGCTAAAATGCAATCAAATACATTAACTAAGTGCTAGAACATCCTAATTAAAGGACATTAGAACCTCAAAATAGAGGTCCAATCAGTAGTCTTTTAGAAAGAGCCGCTAAATCAAGTTATAGTTTAGGTGAAGGAAGTATGACTGCTTTACCAATAGTTGAGACCCAGTCAGGAGAATCTGTACAAGTTGGACAATCTTGGTCATCGCGTAGACCTACTAATAATAGTGATGAAAAGCACATCTTTTTGTTTATGCAGTGTGAGAACTAAAAGATAGGCCTGGTTTTTGCAATTAGCGAGAGTTGTGATAGTTCAGTTCGAAAGGCAATTCCCGAGCAGATTTTGAGTTTTTTACCCAAATAACACTCTCCCCCATAATATGTCTCAATATAACACCCGAGTGAAATTATTTGTCAAAATAGCACTACACGCCACTGTCAGTGGCGTGTTCTTTGTATGGTTCCAACGATCACGCCATCAAAGATGGCGTGAATAATGTATAAAAACCAGTCGGCGTGACTGTTTGCTTTGTAAAGGTCACGCCAACAAGGTTGACGTGACCCTTATAAAAAAAAAAAAAACTAGTCACGCCGTTAGTAACGACGTGACTAGTTAATATCTTCTCACTCAACACACACGATCAACCCCAGCCACACACAGATCCTCTTCTCTCCCGTTTCTCCTCCCCACCCGTACCACACACAAGCCGCAGCAAGCCTCCGATCAGTGAGACAAGCACCACCAACGACCTCAAGCAGCAACTCCGATCCGTGAAGTAGCCACCACACCCTGCCGGACTGCCGATTCGTGAAGGTGGTGTACGTACACACCCACACCCGTGTGAGATCAACAAGAGGTGAGAGAGAGTTGATTATAAATTTTGTTTCCCAGTTTAGGCAACATGGTTTAAGGATATATGTTTATTGGTGGGTCTCACAAGATCTCTTCATTCATTAAATTAATTAGTCTCTCAGAGATTGCTCAAACAACAAAATAGCTAAAATATTAATAAACTTTATAATTAGGGAAAAAAAAATTCCGCAAAGAATTGCTCAAATTTGTATATGTGGTATTTCTGTATATGTTTATGGATATGATTATGAAGTTTTGTTACAATGGATATGCTCATATTAAAATATATAGAATTGATAATAAGGTTTTAAAATGTTGGACAAAATACACAATAGTTGTTTGTTTTATGACACAATTATTATAATCTCATGTAAATTACAGAATATAATGGCGTCAAATTGGAATCGAAATGCAAACTTCCAGTTTGCGGATGATTCTGATAATGACGAAATGCAAACTTCCAGTTCGTATCAGCATTTCTCACCATCCGTGAACCTAAATTTAATCCCAGAAATGTGTCATAATGAAGATGATAGTCAGTTCGAGGGTGCAATTGCTAATAATGATGCGGAGTTGGTAGAAGAGCAGGAAATTGAGTTTGATTCTAGCGATGATGAGAAGGGTGATGGAAACGTAGGGGTCAATATTGAGACAACCACCGTGGATCAGGGGAGGTATTTAAATGTAGTTGATCAAGTACCCGAATTTGGCGATGTTAGCCAGTCAGATTATGCTGTCTGTCGAGATTGGGGTATGCGCCACACTGATCAATTTGATACAGTGGCAGTGAATGAATTATTTAAGATAAGAAACAATTACTTCGAGCTGTGAAGATGTGGCACATTCAGAATAACTATCAGTACAAGATGCAACGCTCAAATTCAGATGTAATACAGTTGAAATGTGTAAAAGAGCCTGTTTGCAATTGGTATCTTAGAGCTATGAAAAAGGAAAAACTCAATGTATGGAAGATAACAGTAATTAGAGGGCAGCATACATGCACAAATGCGTCACTGCATCAGGGTCATCGACAGTTGGATTCAGAATATATCGCAAAGGAGGTGCTACCTATGGTAAGAGCAAATTTGAAAATAAATATAGTAGCTATTCAGGCCTTTGCTAGTTCTCAGTTACAGTACCCGGTTTCGTACAAGAAGGCATGGAAGGCCAAACAAAAGGTTATCAAGAAATTATTTGGGGCATTTGAAGCTTCATACAATGTCCTCCCTAGATTGTTGCAAGCAATACAAGTTTCAAATCCATGTCGGTGGTTAATTTTAACTATAAGGACATTGTCAGCAATCGGGCTACGTTTAGTCGTGTATTCTAGGCATTTTGGCCTTCTATAGTCGGCTTTCAATCCTGTCGTCCTTTGATAAGTATTGATGACACACATTTGTATGGGAAATACAAAGGTAAATTGTTGATCGCGGTTGGGTATGATGCAGATAATGGCCTTTTCTCGTTGTGCTTTGCTATTGTAGACGAAGAAAGTGCTGATAATTGGGGATGGTTCATAGCATGCATTCGTTCTTATGTTACCGATCGAAGAGGCATTTGTGTGTTGTCTGATCGACACGCTGGTATTTTGGTAGCAATGCGTGATGGTTGGCCAGAACCATTTGCTTATCATAGGTATTGCTCGAGACATTTTGTGAGTAATTTCAACACCCATTTTAAAGATAAAGATTTGAAACAAGCGGTTGTCACAATGGCTAACGAAGAATCTAAGGAAAAATTCAACTTTTGGATGTCGCGTGTTAAGGATTTGAACATTGCTGCGTGGGAGTACCTAAATAGTGCCGAGAAAGAAAAGTGGAGTAAAGCATATGATGATGGCCACAGATACGGTAACATGACTACTAATATGTCTGAAATCTTCAATAGTGTTCTGAAGGGTGGGAGATTTTTGCCTATTACAGCACTGGTTCAGCTGACATTTTACAGGTGCAACAAATATTTTGTTAAGAGGAGGATTGAAGCAGAACAATTTAGATTACGAGGGATTGATTTGCCACCACAAGTTTTTGGACATATTAGTTGTGAGACTGTGAAGTCTAAGCGGGAACAAGTTCGAATGTTCAACCATAATCCTCCTACATTTCAGGTGAGTACGAGAAGACGTGGTGCGGAGGACAATCAAAGTTCTAATCGTTCATACGTTGTATGTCTTGGACAACAACATGAAGAACAATATTGTTCATGGAATATGTGGCTTCTTTATCACCTTCCATGTAGCCATCTTCTATCGTGTTGTTCAGCTAATAGAATCGATTGGAGTATATATATGGAGCCATATTTTACAATTGGGGCATATGAAAGCACATGTGCCCCAGTTTTTAGTCCGATACCCGATGAGACATGTTGGCCTGATTATTTAGGACTGATGGTTGTCGTTGATGATGCACAACGAAGGAAAAGGGAAGGTCATCCCAAGTCAACCAGGCTTAGGATTGATATGGATGCACGGGAAGGTCGCACTACAAACAAGTGTAGCGTGTGTGGGCAACGAGGACATAACAAGAAATTTCACAAAAATTCGGGACAAAGTAAAGTAATTTTTTTTTATGAATAAGTTTTATTTTATATTTATAAATAATATAAAAAATGTAAAAATATCTTCATATTTTTAACATATTTATAAATGCAGGTTCAAGGAGCTGACGGATGGTGCGGACAGGGGGTGGAGGATCATCGAGTCATGCTAGAGTACCCGGTGTCCGCATTACTAGGGAGTCTCGTCCTGGTCCAGACAATCAATCTGTTCTTCATATGCAGTCAAACCATCGTTCGGAAGACATTTGGCGTGGACAGGTATATAACAATAAATACATTGAAACTTATGTTTAACTATCTATGTGCTTTTAAACCTAAAGTGTATGTTCTAAACAGGATACATGAGAACCAATCAGATTTAGGCAGCATATGTTCTGGCCATTGGATCCACGAGTTAGGCCTTATGTTATCCAGGCAGGTTTCTATGGTATCACCCAAATAGGTAACATAAAACTTGATAATGGATTACTAACTACACTTCTCGAGAGATGGAGACGTGAAACCCATACATTTCACTTCCGTGTTGGAGAGATGACTATAATACTAGAGAATGTTGCAGTTTTATTAGGATTGAGGGTCAATGGACCAGCTGTCACTGGTAGCAGTATATATGAGTGGGATGATGTGATGATGCAATTACTTGGTAGAGTGGCGAATACTGAAGAGAGGGATGGTGCATCTTTGTCGTTATCCTGGTTGGTGTTGAACTTTGGTGAACACAATCCTCCAGCAGAGGATGCTCCTGAGGTGGTGTTGCAACAATATGCATGGGCTTATATATTAGCCATGTTCGGGAGTATTCTATTCCCATCTACTACGGGGGATAGCATTCCACTCATTTTTCTACCACTTTTAGCTAAGCTAACCTTCAGGAGACTAGCTCGTATAGTTGGGGAGGAGCAGTACTTGCATGCTTATATCGCAATCTTTGCCGAGGATGTTTGAGTTCTACTCGTACGATAGGTGGTTGTAGCCTATTACTTCAGGTAACATTAGTTTATTGAAATTTAATTATAACAATAAAAAGCATATGTTTTTTTTAATATTATCTAATTTTTTTTCCAGTTATGGTCGTGAGAGAGGTTGCATGTATGTCAACCACAAATGCATACTGGGGCTCCACCTATATTTGGTCCAAACGAGCCACCCCGTCCACTTGGTGCCAGGTAATTTTTAAAAATATATGTGTATAAAGTAGCTGACATTTTGGAAAATATTGTAGCTAACATTTTGCTAATTCTTATTTTTTGCATTTTGTAGTTGGCGTGGACGACGTACATATAGAAGAAATCCAAAGCAAGTCCTTATATTTGCTAGAGATGAGCTGGATCAGCAAGAACCTAACCAGGTACAATGGATGCCTTATACACCAGGGAGATTGGCAGATGCACCAGTAATATGTATTGATGGCAGTAGAATCTGGAGAGCTGTAGTGCCTTTGAATTGCTTTAAGATTGTGGAGTTTCAATTCTCAGATCGTGTTATGAGACAATTTGGTATATCACAGCATATACCGACTCTAGTGGATACGAATGATACTTTACATAATCTAAATAAGAGAGGGCGGGATAATGTCGATTGGGTGGTCAAAAATGCTACATGATTGGCATATTGGGATGATAGACTAGCTCATATCGCACAGGAGCGATTCCCTCGCACGAGCATTGGCGAGTATATGCATTGGTATTACTCGATCACCCGACGGATTATTAGTGCTCCATCGACTGATAGGCCACAAACAAAGTTGGATTATGCGCAACGGTATTTTATTTATGTAAGTTATATTATATTGTAATGTAATAAACATTAATGCAGGCTGCTTTGGCATTAGAGGGAGCAAAAAAAGTTGTTTCTGCATTGCGTGATGCTCTTAATGACTCTACTGCTGCCATTGCAAATAATTGGTTGGGAAATTGTCGTGACATTCTAGACGAGGTTGGTGAGGGACATCGATTTGAAGAAGTTATAGACTCTGATGTTCAAGCTACGCCCCAGCATGGTGGTAGATATCCTCTTGGTCAATCACACAGACGTGGTCACATTTCCCTTGCAACTGACTTTACCATGCATCCATCCCAGTTGATGCAAGATGATGTTGGTCCATCCACTACTCCTCTTGAATGGAGTAGGCACAGGACTATATGATTTCTCTAGTTTGCTTGAACCATATAACTATTTATGTGTTTATTTTTCATGTCTTTATGATGGATAGTTCGTATTTGATGAAATATTTTACTGGATATGGATTTCTGGATATGTATCTATATGTATTTTTGGCATGTTGATTTTTTTTTCGTTTTTTTTCCCTGTGTCTGTTGATCATGCCAACATCGTTGGCGTGACCGAAGAAAAATGGATGATCACGTTGACATGAATCAAAATATGTATTGGTCACTCCATTAGCAATGGAGTGACCAGTACAAATTAGATGGCGTAATCGTCCAAAAGCATAGAAAGAACACGTCACTGTCAGTGACGTGTAGTGCTATTTTGACAAATATTTTTCTTCGGGTGTTATATTGGGATACATTATTGAGGATAGTGTTATTTGGGTAAAAAACTCGCAGATTTTTGCGAAGCTTGAAAGCAATCAAGTACAACTCGCTATCAATGAGATCTTCCTTATCTGCCGTAGCTTTAACGTTGATTAGATGCCTGAGGTTGCAGAGTTGATTATTCGGACCTTTCAATTCACAGATGTGGATCTCGGACCTATGAATGGGGATATTCCCGAAACTCACAAAGAAAAAAGGAAGTGAGAATAAGTAATTCAAATAGGAGGGCTGCTCTGCTATAAAAAAATATACTCAAACGCATCATTCTAATTGTTCTCCTCAAATGAAAATTCCAATTTAGGGTTTTTCGATTCTGCATAGCCTCCTCTCCCTCCGCTGCCTCCGTGCATCGAAGTGCTATCTTCAGAGCTATTATTCCTATCACTCTTTTTTTCTTTCTTTGCTTTTCTCAATATGAATGTTTTGATAGATAATCTGTAACGAATGATCGCTTAGTTTTATGTAAATTAGGTTTCCTCCTCAGAGAAATACACCGGGGGAGCCTGTGTACTTGGGCGAAGTCACTTTACTCAAGGTGATAACTCTCGTGGCTTTGTTTGGCTGCCCAGGATGGAAATTAAAGCCAAAGAGAGAAAATTTTGACTCTTCCTTTTTTTTTGTCCATTTAGTTTTGTTTCTGTATCAATTTGAATTTTCACATGCTTACAAATCAAAAGGGGGATTTTTGTTAGCTTTATTATTTCCCTAAGCTTACTGGACTGAAGTAAAATAGTTTAATTTTGAGTAATTTTTATTTTGTAGGGTAGATTAAGCACGAAAGAGGTTTTTGGGTTACCTAACTCTAATTTAGTACCTGACGTATATGAAGGTCTGAGCAAAGATTTAGTTCTTTATTACTCTGTACTTATTTATAAATTTTTTCATGCCAGTTTTACTTTTGTGTTTACTATTGTTACACATATAGGTGAATTCAAATTTTTGCCATGTTTTAAAGGGATTGACATTGTGGGAAGGTTCATTAGATCTGGTGAAAGTTCTGCATAAAGAGGTTGAACTTGGACGCCTATCATTTTCTGGAAAGCGAGTATTAGAGGTAAGCATTTTGTTTTTAGGGATCTATGCTACCTTGCAATGCAATTTCGTATTATTGTTGTCATGGTTAGGTTTTCATTGTTTGATTGCTTTATTTCCTATTATACACTTGAGGCCAGCCCAATTGCTCACCAGTTGCACTAAATTATTTATCCCATCTATAAGTTTGTGTTTTCACATCGCAACTCGCAAGTATCTTTTAAGAAAATATGCCCAAAGAATGGGAGTGGTAGAAATGAAAATGCTAGAATGCGAGTGCGACGACTCAAGCATTGAGAGAATAAGAAAGGATACATAAGACATTTGACTTTGATCTATCATAGGGGTTGGACCCTTACGAAAAAGGTTTGAGAAAAAGCGGACAAAAGGATATTGGAAGATTATGCTGAGAGCAGAGGGAGACCAAATAAGACATGGATGAAAGTATGCCTAATTGCAGAAGTAGTCACCATAATATATTTAAGGTAGATCAAATAGAGGTAGAAATCAGTGAACTGATGTTGGAGTTTGGTTCTTTGACTGATTTCAAACTTTCCATAGAGATAAATGTAGCTCCCAACAGTAACCTCAACTTTTCAGTCATCATTTACTAAGACTTTACTTCATCATTAGCTGATTTTTTCTGTAAAAGGCTGCTACATATTGTTAGATCACTTGATTTCTTGTTGAAGATAAATGTTTGATTTTCAAGTAGTAATTCAGGCAACCACTTTGCAATAGATATTGGGCAAAGGAGGTGTTGAATTGCTCATATATTGAATTTGCTTTGGTTCTTCAGACTCGCTGAGGATTGATTTCTTTGAAGCCAGTCTAGTAAGCCCAAGTACATTGTACTTCTGTTCCTTGTGTTCAAAGAAAAAAAGTAGTTGAATGGGAATGAATGGCGAAAAATGATATACATAACGAATTCTGACTAATTTCTTACATTGATTACGCAGCCGACCAACATTGTTTGGGATAAAGCTTTGGTGATGTTGTATCACAAGTTTCTTTTCTTCTTCTTTTTTAAAAATATTCCCTTTTTTATATTACAAAATTTATGATTGGGGAGTGGTTAAAAATCATGATTTTGAAATGTGAACCCGGAAAATGTTTGCGCTAGATATGATAGTCGTGATATGTGATTTTGCTCTGTAATTGAAGTGCATATTACTGCTATTGTGTTTTTTGTGTGCATATTACCGAAGCAGATCTGATCTTAAAGAGAGCTTCTCTTAGAATTCTTGAAGGACTAGTGAACTATAAAAGTTTGTCTTTGAATCCAAAAATGTCAAAGCCCAAGCACAAGCATAGAGTAATGCATTTAGGTGCGGGACCAATCCCAAATAGAAGTTGAACCCTGCTGATCAGGTCCAAGCAAAGATTTGGGCCGAGTGAGTTCGGTTAGGGCCCATTGGCTCACGTTCTCCCTAGTGTGGAGTGGACCTCGTGAGTCTGGCCTCGCAGTGCAATGAGTCGGCATTCGGGTCCCTTCTACTTTCTACTGCATGTCTGCATACGGTACACTCTTTCCAGTGAATACGGTTACCTCAGATGTGCTCCGGCTATCATTCTTCGGTTTTACGTTATCATAACTTCCCCGTTTATTTGCTCGGAAAGCAAAGGAAAACTTCAGTGGATTTCTCCGTGGAATCAGAAACTCTTAGTTCCATTAGGTTCTAATGTGTAGAAAGTCAAAAGAGGAACAAAACAATTTACTTGTACTAACATAGTTTTCTCCATCAGGAATTTGATGGTTGTCTCCAATTTTCAGGTTTTTTGGGTAACCAAACAGTGGACTGAATTTGGAGAGTTTATTCGTGATCTTAAGCTGAGGAAAAGATCTTGAAAGAATGAAAATAGAGAGGAGATGCGTTGAATTTCATAAAACTATTTCGTTGTCATGATTGCTCACATTTTTCTTAGAATTGTATGTTTTCCTTTCGATGATGTTTGAGTTTTTGATGAGCAGATACACATTCATATTTTTGGGCCAACCAAGAAGATTGATGACAATGGACCTCTCTTCGTTTGAGCATGACATTGATGAACTTATTGAGGAGTTTGTTATGGTACTACTTTGAATTTTGAGTTTCTTTTTCAGCTTTATCCCACTTTCATGTGCGAATATGTGTTGGTTTGCTTGTATGTGTCAGAGTGTGTTTTGTTATTAACTTACCAAAAAAGGTGCTTTATTCTTAGATTATAATAGCTCATATTTATGTTGGAGTTTGATAACTGGTAGGAAGGATCAACAACTTTTGCTGCTATGAAGAGGGTTTGGCTCTCCAAGAAGTTCTCCTACATTTACGAGGCTAGACCTTCAACCAATTTTCTTCTTTATGCAGTCATTATATACACATACGGTTGGTAAGCTATTTGATACATTACTTTATTGTCTATTAGACACCAAGGTGCCCTCATTGCCTTCTTTCCAATTGGAGTTTGCTGTTTGAGCAATTTGACACTTCTTGCAAGTTCTGAATCTTTATGTTACTTCTTTTTACCACTGCATCTTGCAACTGCTGTTAAGATTCACAATGTTTCATGCATACCTCTGGATATAGAGGTTGTGAGGTGATATTCTTTAAATACTAACCCAAGTGATGTGTACGTACGTACAGAACACTACCCTTCAGCACAACGTAACCTCACCTCAGCATATAACAATCTCAAGCAAGCATTTCCTTGCTCATTGATTTGTTTCAATCAGAGAATTTTCCTGATAGATGCTTTCTTTCAAAAAATAAATTGCAAAGTTATCACCCTTTGTCCTCATTTGACTTCTTTTCTGATAGGAAAATCTTCAACTATTCCCTCTAAGGAACTTAGTACCTAGCACTTTGTTGTTGATTGAGATTGGCTGTTTTAGTTTTACCTTCAGCAACAACTATATTTAGCAAATGGATTGTCGATCCTTTTAATTTTCTTTCTTCCAGAATAAGAGCGATTAAATATTTCCCTAAAGATGGTCAATTATCAAATTATATCTGCAAATGCAATTACTATTTGTTTCATTCTCACCGAGGTTGGAATTTTGGGTTCTTTACATTCATATTATTTCTCTATTTAATTGGCTAGCTCTTAAATACTTATATGCAGGTCATATGATCAACACTACCTCGTTATTACAGAGACTAGCTGGGCTGTATTGCCTTTACTGCCTTTGTGAGACCCAACCCTTAAGGCCTCCAGTTAAAATCTATATTTCAATTAGTACGTTTTCACTTCTCTTTTGAGACTCAGTTGTTGGTGCCCCCTTTTGATCTGAATTGTACATGATGATGAAGCAATGAGCATAATCTGAAATCATTCTATCGTATTAATTGATGAATTGTGACTTAATGTCATTATTTAGCTGTTTCTCCCATCTCCCTACTCATCTTCATGGAACAAAGATGATGTACATCTGGGATTAGCCTAGAGTAATTTTTGGTAATTAGAGCATGATGTGTTTATATCACAACACTTTGGGTTGATTAAAACTAAAATATACTCGTTAGTATACCAGTATGTCAACTAAGACTTACGATCTTGTAGTTGCCTTTATGAGCTTTCTTCAATTCTTCCGTTGTGTCTGCGGCCTTATTTCTATTAAACCACAAGTAATCAGTTTTTCTCATTTTATATATGATGCTATTGTGAATAGGTCCGATTTTTTAGGCCACAAGCGCAATGCAAAGACATGCAATTTAAACTTCCCACATATTCAAATGAGTGTTCATATGAAACATACGTACCTACTTAAATAATATTCTCTTGGAGGCTCCTAATTGGTTCTCAGTACTTCGATCGGCTAAGGTAGCCATTATTACTATCATGCTGCATGTTTAATACTTTAATGTAGTAACAGGAAACTACAATCATAGTGCTGACTATGAAGTTTTCTTTCTTCTTTACTTTTTCTGTTCGCACTTCAGCTTTTATTCAGTTGCCTTAATTCCATTTCAGGAGAGCTGAAGTGGCTCAAAGAGCTTGTTGTGGAGGCAAGAGAAAAAGATATAAAAGTAGTGCATGTTTTGATCAAAAGTATGCTAAAAATGAACCTATTTCTATTTGGATATGTGGATCTAAATGAAGGCTCTAATATGGAGACATTGAACCAGCTTACAGAGGTGCAGAATGCTCGTATTCACGTTGCATATGAGAACTATGTTCTCAATATGTTTTTTCCATGCTGTATCCTCTGTCACCTTAACTCACATCTTGATTTCAGTTCCTACATTGTTGCTTACCGCTTTTCTTTTTCCCTCTTAATTGGCAGGTTACTTAATAACACTAAGATTGAGGACTTTCTTAACATGGACTTGGTAAGTTACCAAACTCACAAAGCTATCAGGTCTTTTGGCTCTCTTGCATTACTCAGTTTCTTCACTTCCCTATAGTACTAGCATCTGGCATGAAGGTTATAGTAGCAAGCATAATATAATAACAAAAAATATGCCAAACAATGAACCTGATTGTTGCACACATTACAACATCCGATATTGTTCCTGAGTCTGAGCAACATAGCATTAAATGGTGCCATGTGTTTGTATACATATATTTCTGTACACATGCCAGTGTGTTTGTGTTAACTGTCTAGACTTCATGTGTTTGTTCCTGTGTATGCTAGGGTACAGAAGTTGATCTGGCCGTATTAAAGAAAATGTCAACAGAATATACAGATGCCAAGAAACTAGCTATCAAAGGTACATTCATCATCAAATAGAAAATTAAGCTATGCATTTATATTTAGATACGAATCCAAACATGCTCTTCATGATGTCAAATGGTGCTCGTTTGTAATTCTTACAGTTACAGTGTACTGCATCCAAATATTGTTATCATATCATCACTGCAAATAACTTGCAACTTTGTTTGCTTAATTATCTAATATCCACTGCATGTTTTTCAACATTGACTTTAGAAACAGATTCATAGAGTCTTGGAATATGTTTTCCCTTCATTTTTTCAGTTTATACGTCTTCATATTTTGAAAATTTCTCAACTTTGCATAATTTCACATGCCAAGTTATTATTTGAATGTGAACTAATTACTACTTGTTGCCTTGTCGGTCTAACTACTTGATATGATAGAGGCCAATGAGGTGGTGGATGTCCAAAACATGCAACATATATCAGACGATGAGGAACTGATTGGAGTTGTAGTAGAGAATATCTCTGAGAACTGGAATGCATCTAGACATTTGTTTTACGAACAAACGGGGCAGATGGCTCTGGAGGTACGACGACAGCCAGTGCCACATGAAGATCAAGAATATGGTGGCTTTGATGTTGAACTGGAACTACTGCTATCTCAAACTTAACTGCAAGGAAATATGAGAATGTCGCAATTTGGTTAGCAAAACCATGAATCTAGCAAAGTAAATATCCATGATATGTTACAGCCACGTGGAAGGATTTGAATTTTCAGTTCAAGGGCCATTACTGTCGAGCAAAGTCATCGTTCTGGAGGTGTAGAAGTTGATGCGTTTTGCTGATCCAACACTATCACTGTTTTCCTGCTCAATACAGTAAGACCTCTTCCAGATTCGCTCAAATCATAAACATAGACCTACTACTCTGATAGGCATTTCTAGTGAATGTATTATTATCTCACAATCTTTCCCATTGATAGATGTGATTGTGAAGCTTACAAAGGTATTTATCTTGAAAGGGAATGTAAAGTATGCAGAAAATGTCATTGCGAACAGTTTAATATATTAACATCCATTTTTGCCAGGTGGTTTAGCAAATTTTCATGTATTTTTCACTAGTGTGGTGCCAAGTTGCTGCTTTAAAAGTGGAAAATGAAGGATCATATTCGTGATGGAAGTGTTTGTGCTCCAAGTTGTGTTTTAAAGCTAACGGAGCAGAAATTGACAAGCGTGGTAGCATCATTGGTGGGAACTCTCAAATTAGCCGTTATACTCACAAGGGCAGCCACTACGGGACTAGGATAGTAGCACAACCAGAATTGGAGTAGAATATGAAGAACCGTTCTTGGACTTGTTGGAATGAGTGTGGAAGTAGTTCAAAGATTAGAGTCTGTTTGAGTCTGGGTGGCACTTTGCTGGATAGGGTGATACATGACTCTGGCTATAAACTTTTCTTGTTAACTAGTTTTGTTGCCATTGTTTTGATGGTTATATTAACTTTTTTTGTGTTCTTTTTGAATCGGTTGTTAATGGAGCATCTAATGAATTCTCATATAGTCCTCCCCCCCTTTAATTTGGTGATGCCAAGTTTGCTGCTTTGAAAGTGAAAAATGAATGATTACAAGGAAATGTTCACATTCCAAGCTCTCTGTTTGTAGTACTTTGATTCTCTTTCTTTTGTTTGCACCTAGGTTTTTTCCCACTATGTTCGTGCCTTTAAATTGTGGACTCGAACCTTGTTCCTCTCCCCATATCCAAGTATTAAAAACATACAGCCTTTGTTCGAAATCAAGTATGTCTGGTGTTAGCGGTCCAGGATCTGGTCTAGCGGAGGCCTATGTGATGCGAAAGCTTCACAAGGAGAAGATGAAGAGAATGGCGGCCGAGAAGAAAAGAGAAGAATCGAAGGAAATTCTTGGTGGTGAAGAAAGTGGTTCTGTTAGATGTTTGTTCTGGGGATCTAAGAAGAAGGTCCGTTCAGTGGACTCGGCAACAAAGGCAAGCTGAGAGAATATGTATTGTCTTGTGGTGGTGGCGGCGGCTACCATTCGTTTTTCTTTTTTCTGCCACAGTACCTAGAATAACATATTAAATAATACATCCAAATTTTCTATATTATATCTAAATTTATCCAGACGTACAGAAAAAATAAACAAAAAAAATAATGATATTACTTGTTTTGAAAAGAGAGAAATTCATAATTGAAAATTCTAATTTCACTCATAATAAATCAACGAGTTTTGAGGAGTTAAGCAGTGATGCCCGCGAGGTTAGAGAAGCTACAATCATTGAGATCGTTTTTAGTTAAGTGAGTGTCAAAGTAAAAAAATATACAAAGTATGAGGGGCATACTATAATCACTAAGATCGTCAAGATGTTTGTGTGGTTCGTTGGTCTCGGCAATTGTCAATCCAACTAAGATAAGAAAATAGTTTTACTTCAGTCAAATAGATTGGTCAGCGCATTGACTAACCGAGACTACAAAAACTGACCGAGAAATGATCATATGAATTTAGTGAATAAAACATAACGTTTGAAATCTATCTATGTATTTTTAATTGGAGTGTAACTATTGTTCAGCATTCGAGTTAGGTTCAAAACAAGGTACTTAAAAATCGAGATTTAAATCATAAAATCTTACGATTTTACCTGCCAAAATATAGTGAAATAAAAAGTGACCAAAATTGTGCAAGATCTTAAAACATATAATTTTGAATTAAAAATGATTTTAAAATTAGGGTTAAATATGACCTTGACTAGTTGACTAGTTTATGGACTTGAAATATGAGCCAATTTAGTGGGTCTTGCTCTTTCAATAGTTATGGCTGTGCTTTGACCTTATCACAGTTTTGTTCATCCAAACACTAAATTATTGATTTCACCTAGATCACCATTTTTTTTTTTAATTGCGCACTCATTTTTTATGGACATAACTCACCTAACCTCACCAAAGTTTTTTACATATCTCATCTCACCCTGGTAGGTGAAAATACAAATCTTGGTAGGTGAAAATGCTTTTGGTTTACCTGTTTTCCAATTCTTTTCTGTCTGTTTTCAATTTCTTGAAAATGTGTTTGGTTCAACGTTTTAGAAAAGGAAAATCATTAGAAAATAGAAAATAATAAAAATACGTATTCTAAAATAGAAAACACGCTAATCTTTGTCCGTTCTTCCTCGGGTGGCGGGGACTTATTGTATTTTTATTACAGCAGGTCCCGCTGTAATACAATTTTAAGTTAGCAAAAAATTTTATTTTTATTTTTAAAAATAATAAATGTGTAGTATATTCTTCCTAACGAATCCAACTGTATATTTTTTGTTCGAAACAAAAATTATATTAAACATGAAAAATGCATGACAATTTAAGACCGTCGGATATAAACACAAAACATTCTATGTGTCGATCGCGATGAATTTGATTTTTGTTTTGAACAAAAAATATGTCGTTGGATTCGTTAGACTAAATACTACACATTTACGATTTTACAAAAGGGATAAGTATCAGAAAAGCCCCTCTACTTTACAAAACGGTTCAACTGAGCCCTTCTACTTTTTTTCGGGTCATCCAAGCCCCTCTACTTTAAAGAATAGGCCATGTTAACCCTCCAAGTCTTCAACTGTTAAAATCGTCTTATGTGGCTAATTTTTTTTTTCCTATGTGGCTTTTTTGAAGAAATTCAAAAATGAGATTTTAAATGACATGGTAAATCTAAATTAAAATAATGAGTCATAATAAAAAAAATGAGAATAAATCAAAAATTGAAAAGCAACCTCATCCAGTCATCCTTGGTATCAGTTCACATGGTGGAGGCAGCAGACCCACCGAAATCAAAAAGCCACCACCAGGAGGATCAAGATTTGCAGCCACCAAAGATCAAGATTTGCAGTGAGTGGATCGGTTTTGGATCCCAATCCATTTTGGATCTTGTGGGATATGGGTTTGGGGTACCAATTGGTTTTGGATCTTGGGTACCAATCCGTTTTGGATCTTTTGGGAGATTGTAACTTTGAAAATGGGTTTTGGGTACCAATTCATTTTAGATCTTGTCGGAGAAGATAACTTTGGAGATAGGTTTTGGGTAGGAATCCGTTTTAGATATTGTCGGAGATGGGTTTTGAGTACCAATCCTTCTGGATCTTGTCGGAGAAGATAACTTTGGAGATAGGTTTTGGATACGAATCCGTTTTAGATATTGTCGGAGATGGGTTTTGAGTACCAATCCTTCTGGATCTTGTCGGAGATGGGTCATCGACGAGTAGGCTCCAGTGATAAAACTCTAGTTATCTTCTTGGTTGAATATGAAATTTAGGGTTCCGACGAGTGAATCGACGGTCACGGTGAAGATTAGAGAATGTAGAGAGAAAGAAAGAGAGAAATGCATTTAAATATTATAATAATATTTTGACACATGTCATTATTTCATTGATCAAAGACACGTGTATACCTAGTCAGCGATTAAAAAATTATTCAAAAAAATCTATCACATTACTTAACTGCCACATCAGCACAGTTATAACAGAAGTTAGCACGAGGGGTCATTTTGACCCATTCTTTCAAGTAAAGGGGCTTGGATGACCAAAAAAAATTAGAAGGGCTCAATGAAACCGTTTTGCAAAATAAAAGGGTTTTTCTAATACTTACCCCTTTTTTAAAATTAAATAAAATATTTTTTGTGCCGCTGCAGCGGACCCCCGGCACCCGCTTTTCCTCCTCTTTCTCTCTCCATTCTTCCTTCGTCTCGTTCTCTCTCCATTCTTTCTCCACTTTCTCTCTCCCTTCTTCCTTTATCTATCCACCCGTGTCGCCGCTGTTCGATTGAGTCTCGTTGCCGCCGTTCGATTGAGTCGTCCCTGCCGCCAGGTTTTGTCGCACCCTTTTTTGAGTCATCATCTATTTTATGGTCTGCGTTCGCACTGTTATGGGTTTATCTTTTTGTGTACTCGTGCCTTTTATAAGCTACCATATTTATTCATATGCAGAAAGAGGCCAGTTTTGTTCGATATGTAAGATCAGCTTCGCTTCAACCTTATTGGGTTCAGCTAACATTAGGAAGCTATCAGAAATGGTCACAGGTATCTCTATGTGAAGGCACATGTTATATGCATAGACTACTTAATAGCAGCTCAACTGTTTTGAGATATATCCTCATAGAGATGTCTTCAGTGTTAAGTTCATAGTAATTTTACATTGTTTATTCTGTTGTCTGGGTTTCAAATTGTCTCATAAATATAGGTTTTGGTTATCACTAATGGCATTAAAGAACTTGCTTCCTTTGTGAATTCTGCTATCCTGGGAGTCGTTCTTGGTAGAGAAATTGTTGAAACTGTCATTTGGTTAGCACCCAAGTTGCGATTTTCTGGCTTCAGTGATTGTGAAGTGGAATCAAATATGTTTTTTTTCCTGATAGATTCTTTTAGCTTACTTATTGGATTAGTTTAATGAAGCTGTTTCGGTATATTCCTGTAAAAACCATGGTGATGGACTCTTTAATGGAACTTAGCAGGCATATTCAAACTTCACATTAAATGTCTCATGGTTTTTCATACTTATTTGTTTTTCGTGGACTACATATTTGATATACAGTCTTATGTGTTTGTTTTTTAAATTCTTTTAGGGCTAGCCAGAGGAAGTGTATTTCAGCTCAATATTGCACATTTGCAGAGAAGAGAAAGCCATGGTAATCTTGGACTTGGTTTTTTATTTCTACCTATTTGTATCATTTAATCATATCCTTCCTTTTGTATTAATGCAACAAGGCTGTGTGTACTACTGTACTTGATTCAATGTGTCTATTTGCATGTGATTAGTTCTAATTGGACCGATCACCAAAAATAGAATTTACTTCCTCATTGCTATGCATTTGCAGGTCCAAAGGGGGGTGCACACGATTTGCCAAAAATTAGGTCTTTCCCTAAGAGCAAAGTTATTTGCAGTCTCAGCCAGGAAAGAGTCTCATCTACTCTTGAGGAACGTGAAAAGAGTATGCCTCTTGTTAAAATGTGTGGGATTACATCAGCGAGAGATGCTGCTATGGCCGCAGAGGCTGGTGCAGATTTTATTGGGATGATTCTTTGGCCCAAGTCAAAACGTTCCATTTCACTTTCAGTTGCAAAGGAGATTTCAAAAGTTGCGAAGACATATGGGGCGATGCCTGTTGGGGTATTTGTGGACGATGATGCGGACACAATACTGAAGGCAGCTGATGCAGCAGATCTTGAGTTTGTACAGGTATGCATGCAGCTGATCCTATGGTACCGGATAACTTGATTCACACTGATGTTTTGACTTCATGCAGCTTCACGGAAACAATTCTCGGAAAGCATTTCCATTTCTAGTGAGAGAGAATCGCATTATATATGTTCTTCATGCAAATGAGGATGGTAAACTCCTAAACCATATTTCCAATGAGGAAGCTTCTCAAGTCGATTGGATTCTCGTGGATAGTTCAACTGGGGGCAGGTGAGGACATATTAACCATTTAAGACATCATCTCAATGCATGTTTTAACACAATTCATTTCAATCATTATTTTGTTGTCTAGTATACTTAATTAATTATGTTCCAATAAGCCACAATGGAAAAATAAACACAAAAAGAGCACTTGTAGTTAATCACAGAGCAATGTCTTACCTGCACCTTCCAGGAACATAGGCTTGGACTTGAATGGTGTTCTCCAGATTTTCACCTTGTCCTTCATTTGAACTAATTTAACAACCATGTTGATTGTAGTTTTCTTGTGATTTAATTAGGCCACACATCAGTTGAACTATTGCTCGAGTTAATCTCAAAATGTTTGTTTTAAGCCTGCATGTATGAACACATTTTCGTACATAATTTTGTTATCTACCTGCAGTGGAAAAGGATTCAATTGGGCCCAGTTTCAGCTACCACAAATTGAAAGCAAACAAGGGTGGCTCTTGGCAGGAGGGATCCACCCCGAGAATGTTTGTAAAGCCCTTTCTATTCTCAAACCTCACGGAGTCGATGTAAGCAGTGGCATATGCGGGTCAGATGGCCTCCAGAAAGATCAATCACGGATATCTTCCTTTATGAGCGCAATACATTCCGTCAAATATTGATTTAACTTGAGAAAGAAGCTTATGGTGAAAAGATAATAAGTGTCCAGGGACTAGTCTGGGAGAAGCCTCAGATACTCTTGTCAAGAGAATTTTTTTTTTCATAGAGCCTTTTAGATACCAAATTTGTTTTAGTGTGGGCAAATAAACACACATTCCTATTAGGGGGCAGTTACTCTTGGACCCTCTATTTGAGGCAAAAAGCTTTGCTTTTAGTGTATGATGATGGATATTATGATGACCAAATTGAATGAATTTTTAGTAGAAATGGAATGATTACCCCTTCCAGTATGTAGCATGTCTGGCTGCCAAATCTCATTTCATTTTCCCTCAATGTTATTTATTTTCTGTATCAATTGTCAACATGATGGCATATCCATACCATTCTAACTGCGGAACAATTGGATTGGAATTGTGGAGAAACTGTTTGTTGGTAATCTAGAATCCCTTCTTAGGACAAAAAAAAGGTATGGTAATCAATAAGCTTAATCTGTTTTAGCAGTTGAATCTTTATATCCAAACCATTACATTACAAGTGCAAGCCACAATTCCAAGCAAATACAATTGTAGCGGATCTTGATCAATAATTTGACACTTCTTCTAAGCAAATGTCTTATCAGACTGTTCTTCTAAGGGAAAACTGTCAACTGCAATGATCAATAGTCTGTCACAAAGTGAGAGCTCGTTCGTAGCACAAGCCTTGCTTTTTTGGTTGGAGTTAACAAGTAGTTTTTCCGCCTGCTCTGCAAGTATGGCGTATCTGGATGGACTGTACACAAGAAGAGATCATCATGTCTTACCTCAGAAGAATAATGTGTCACGAGAGCTTGACCATGTCCAAGCAGGTGTCATCATGCTAAATTGATAGACCGATGAACAGCTTACTGGCACCAGGTTCTCTCATATGTTCCACCATTTACGTTTTTCCATCGTCTTGGCGAGCTCATTAGCCATTGATGCAAAATTCTCCGCCCCACTTTGCAGCTCTTCCGTACGTAGGCTGAGCCTCTGGATATAAACATAGGAAGGAAACCTCAGTGAAGAATAACTAGTTCACCACAAAGAATTACCTGAAAAATGTTTTCGAGGCAAAGGGATCACAGAAGTATTGGTATGTTATAAAATTTATTTGAAGCGCTTCTTCGTTGAGCTTTTACTGTACCTAGAGATACTGAGCTTCATCAAAAGTGTGACTTAATCATGCTAGGCTAGCCTAATAAGAAATCTTTTGGGTGAATAACACTGACAACAGCTAGAATTCAATCTCATCTTATTTGGACAACCAACATTAGCCCAGTAAACCAGTGGTAGAGATGTAAGGATGCAACCTGGAGGTCACATGTTCAATTCTTTGAAATACTCCCTCCACATATTATGTGGGGGTAAGATCTGCGAACATTTTACTTGTCCCCAACCTCGACCCTGCTAGAGTCTTATGCACATGTGTTGTTTACCTCCTTTTTTTTCTTACCTTATTTGGAGAACCAATATTCATAACCTTTTTTTGTTTGCAAAGGAAACCGACTTACAGCGGTAAGTTCAGAAATTCTTAAAGCGTGCGCAACTGTGATGCACATATTATAATCATTGGCTTAGATCGGACCATATCTTAATCCAATTTTTAGGTATATAATAATTTTCCATAGAGTTCTGGCCTATTAAGGGAACAATTTAAGCCATTAGAGTCCCAAGATAGCATGATTCATTCTACATAAATGGTTCTTCAATATTCACACATAAATCGCCTACCTCAAGTTTCTCCTGCCGCTGTATGAGCTTGTCCTTAGCACGTGCAGCAGCCCCAGAAACATCCTATAAATATTGATCATGTCAGAAGTATAATCGATATATGCTCTCTGCTTCACCTACTTATTCAAATATTAAACTACCTCCTTCCTGTATTTAGCTCTAATTTCTTCAGCTGTTCTGGCCTTTGGTCTTGCATCAGTGGTTGCACCTTCAAACAGTCTTTGTCTCTCTGTTTCCTTATCTGCAGAGAAAAAATAACAGCATTAAGTGCTTTCACATACTAGTAGTATATTTAAAGAAATCTATGAGGTACCTCGTGCATCATTCTTGGTTGTTTTGGAGGAAGACGAAAAAACAACAGGTCCATCAATTTGAATGTCGTCTGACCAACACAACGGTAGAATCAGAGAAAAGAAAGGAGGGAAGTAGATGGGAGAAAGATTGGAAAAGGAGATAACCTATATCAAGCTCCACAATATCTTGGTCATCCATGATGGACAGGGAAGGCTTTAAGAATGGGGGATAGGAAAATATGTCCTCTAAATGTGCAAAGTTACTCTCGCAAACTTCAGAAAGATTAACATTCTCCTCCATTTTACTCACATTGAAGCCCCTAATAATGCCACCTAAAAAGCCAGGGGCAGGGCCCTGTAGCCGCAGGAGTTAGAATAATAAAATGAAAAATTCTACAAAACAGGAGAACCTGGAACATATCTGCAACCTGTATTTTCTTCTCACCGTTGGATGGAATGGCAGAAGCATCAGCAAAAGCAGCAGCAAGGACTTTATCATGGAGACAAGGTAAAGAAGCCGGAATCCTAAAATCATCAACGATTCTTTCAGAAGGTACAAAAGCCTGACTTTTGCAGCTCAACTTACAGTCTATTAACAAGTTGGGGTTTTGGGGTGGGGTAGACGAGTTTGGAGAGAAACCTGAAGTCATTCTCAGAGGCCAGCAGAGATATACTAGCAAATTCAGACCCATTTACCTGTGGTACCGACATGTTATAAATTCAGGCAAAAAATGCTACAACAGACTTGTAAGACAGAAAAACTAACTTGTCAAGCAACATAAAATAAAGAAGACCGAACATATTATGGTGCACAATACAGGATAGCACAAGACACATTACAGGCAAAACATTAAAATGGGTATTAAAAAGTTGCATTAATAGCAACTAACATTTTAGGCTCTCCTACAAATAGAGATTATAAAATCTGCACAACACTGCCATTGTCCTAGTTGTAAGCAACTCTTCTAATATGGATTGAAGAATTTACAAATCACTTATTGCTGAATTCTCTCTCCTTTTATTGTCAACGGGAAGGACGGATTCAAATACCTGCCCTGTGGGGAGGAGCCAACCAAGTTAACCAGTGGAGCTCAGTGCTCCTCAAAGCCCGTAACTTAATTGCTTATGGCTGCAGCTTGCAATGCACAGCTCATTTTTACAGCATTGCTTTAAAAGTATATTGGATGTATCCACTTTTACTTCAGCTATCTATCACTAACTCGATACCTATACATAGTACATAGAAACTTGTTCTGAGCTCTGATTGAATTGTACCAAAAGGGCATACCACAGTTATATCTGTTAGCACAAAATAATTAAAATAAGCTATGAATTTTAAGAACACACAACCTGGTTTCAGTTCCGAACTTTTTGTTTATGCATCTATTTCAGTTAACTGTAGTTTATTGCAACCATTTCCATACTTCCCCAGAGAACTTCGGTGAACAAATGGTTCAAAACACGTCGAATCAATGGTGTATAACAACCACCACCCCTACCCCCACACCAAACTTTTCTCTTGCCATCCCACTTTTTCCCAAAACATTAAGTAGATATGTAATAAGTAGGTAGAAAATGAGATTAATGGAATATCACCAAGAAGACTATATTTTTCTTCTGTTTGTCCATCATCAGTTTTGCTTGTTCACACACTATCAGATCTCAGTTTTATCATAACTATGGAAAAAAGTCTCCTGACATCCAACATCTCCAAAATTGGAATAAAAGGTGCAGACTATCTAAAGATCCAAGCAAAATTGGAATAAATAACAATTTGATTCTATATAGCAGAACATCATAGCATAGTTCCCTCCATATTTCGTGGGAACAGTTAAAAAATTATATTAAATAGGTAGTCCTTTTGGATGTTGAAAAGAATAAGAAAGTACAAACCAACATAATTTGTCCACTATCAGAGGAACAAGTAGTATTTTCCATGTCCGTCTTGAAGTTCCACCTCAGAATTGACATTAAAGAGCATTCTCCTAACACTTCAAGGTTTGGCAAGCACCTGTCCAAAGATAAAATCTTTATTCAAATTGAAAAATTACCAATCAGTTGCATGTACCACAAATTTTAATGCAAAAAGAAAAAGAAAAAGAAAAAGGAAGATACAATATAATTTTACCAGGTAGTCATAGACAACAAATCGTCACCATCCAAGCCAGTAATAATTTTTTTAGGGTGCAAAAGAATACTTTATTAAGGGACACTAAGCAAGTGAAGCCTAAAAGAAGACACAGACATCATAACAGTACAAAATAGAATAGAACAGGGAGCATAAAAAAGAAAAAAGAAAGATCACAGCAAGCCATGTATACTGAGGACATCTAGGAGATTGTTACCGTGTATAGTGAGCCATAAAATTTAGTTGAGAAGAATCAGTTGTATATAGTGGTCTATGTCTATGTTTATCAGAAAAAAAAAGAAGCAATTTCTTTCGAACCAGATAAATCATCAAGTGATCGTAGGGATACTCAGGACTATATTCCTCTTTGTTTTTTTCCTTCAAAAGCAAAGCACAGGCTATCAATTCCAAAGCAGAATCTTCAATCATAACCCAGGTAATACCCATTAGTTTCCAAATTATCTGCCAAATGTTTCTGTTCTAGGCAGTGAAGAGTACATCTGACAGTGTCTGCATCCCTTCTACACAAACAGCACCAGTTGGTAATAAACAGGCCAGTAATAGAAATATTAAGCCAGTACTCTCTTAAAATAACATCCCAACCTCGTTAGGACTAGATACTGAAGGATCCATAAAGGATCACTGAAACACATAACAGCAGCCAGCCATTCCCCCATTTGTGAATTTCTTACAAACTCCTCATCTTCATCTACACATTCATCCCGAATGAATGTTCTAACAGTTTTATAATGTAATTATCCACTACTGAGTAACGTTAACTGTATATGCCTGTCATGGAAATCTGAACTTCTGCAAGTTGATTATTCAACTTTTTTGTAAACATTGACTTTTCTTAATGAAGTTGATTGGATGACGAAACTGTTCCAATCAAATCTGAGATAGCACGCCTGGCAATCAAAAGTCTTCTTAGGGCCAGGTCTGCAATTTTCAGGCTGGGAGAACCCAAGGCTTGTATTTGGCTTATTAAGCACCTGTTCTTTAGCTTGAGAGGGAAGGCCTTAGGGCAAGGCCTGGAGCAAACAAGGCTCCTCTTTGGGCTTGGACAACCTCAGGCCCGTAGTTTGTGTTACATGCAACAATGAGGCAAGGCCAAGCAGAACAATGATCAGATAGTCATAATTTATCATCATTGTCGCCAACAAGTCTTTAGCCCAAAAAATTTGGGGTTTGGCTAAATGAATCTCAAAGAAATAATTAGTTGGAATCCACCACATGCATTCTCCTTCGTCATTCATCCCTATCTACAGCTACATGCTCGATCAGTCCTATAGATTCAGTGTCCTACCTCTCACTTCCAGACAAGTCTTTTTTGGTCACCTTATTATCTTTGTAATATCTTCTACTTTGGTTCTCCATACTCTATGCACCGTTGCACCTATATCTCTATGTGGGACATGTTCAAACCACCTAAGATGACTTCTTGACAATGGGGACTTTCTTTGACAGCCATTCTGTGTAAGGGATTGGCCTGATTCATTTAGCATCCAAGAGGCGCTCGATTTATTCTTTCACCTTTGCTGTGATCTCAGGCCGCTAAGAAAGTGAAGGATTCTACAGCGAGCACTGGATCCCCTCTGGCTGTGGGTCGACAGAGGTGCAACCTTATTGGCTTAAGCCCTTATGCTTAAGCATCCGATTTTGTCCATGAGGAGGAAGAATATCGGGTTATCGAATCCCCTGCATGAGAAGCTAGGCTTGATGCCAAAAGAATCCCGAGGACAAAACTCAATCAGAATAGGCTTTAAGGGAGAAGGAATCACACCATCCCCTTTTTACATGTATGGCCAAACGGATTGGCCTTATTTCCCCAAAGTAAATGGAAACTGGTCTTCTCCGCTCACTTCCTTGGTCTTGACTGGTCTTTTCCTCTTGAGACTTTGTAAACATACCTCTGGTAGGAAGGTCTTTAGAAAGATCTTTTGTCTACTGCCTCTTCGACCTTAGCTTTTGAGGAGACCTGCTTTGTCAACAACGGGCCTTGGCGCCTTGCTTTGTGTGTGTTTGTTATTGCGCCAAGTGAGAGCCTTGTGTGAGAGTAACCCTAGTATTGAGCCTCGTTTGTCGTGCACGTGTTGGGCTGTTGGATTGCCCAACCCACACGTGAGGGGGAGAATTAAAATATGTATAAATGATGTGAAATGCCTCGACCCAACAAGTTAACTTATTGGGTTGAATAAAAAAAGTAAGAAATCTTAAAAGGAATCACCCTAGTTCTTCTAGTATCAGTCATTAAATAGAGCGAGACAAATGAAATAATGTAGGCATTACCGACAAATAACATAATGTAGGCATTACCTTATTTCAATTTCTCCAGTACGATAAAAGACAATCAACGCACAATGTTTCTCTTCCTTCTTGATGGTTGCAGTCCAACAACATGGTTTTGAAAGATTCACCTCCCGGAACGAGTCACTATCTCCCTAGAAACATACAATTTCAGATATTGGCCAAAGCAAACATTGAAACGTCAAACATGAAAATGTTTGAGACAAGAGACACCTGATACACAGACTTGAAAGGGTATAAACGCAATGCATCTTCACAACAGAGTAAAACAAGATAATTCGCCACTCTCTGTTCTATATGTGCAGATTTGATGGGAGTCACAACTTCAAGTGGAGCACTTTCATGATGAGTATCACTTTGAACAGGTTCAGCTTTAGCTTCACTGATCTGAGACAAATTCAATGAGTGCTTCCCATTGGATAATTCTGATGATGGCTCACCGCTGTCTGCATATAGAGAATTTTAAGAAAGCTACAGCTAAAGGACAGCAAGAAAAAGGTATTGTGTTGTCAACCGAATATACTTGCCTATAATGTACAAAGAAACTGCAGTTGATTCCTTTTTAGGGTATACTGGCTTAGAAACAACAATATTGTCATTGGTTCCATCACAAACAATGACATGTGCATCCTTGGTCATAATGAACAATTCCCACTTCTCAGGATTTCCAAAACATTTAGATTCATCATTCTTTGGAAATTTTGCAGAATTACTAGCATCTGAAAATGATTTCACAGCCAAAGAATAGACAGTGGAACTTGAACTGGAGACATCTTCTGTAAGATATAACACTGATAATGAACTAGTATCGACCATTGCAACCTGAAATAAGAAATTGGAACATTAAGAGACTTTATGAAAGCAATTAACAACTAAACTTTAAACCATGAACGCCAAAGCTAAAACAGATTATTCTCACCCGGCCACATTTAAATCCTATAGCAAGCCTTCTGCCAAAATTTGCAAATTGTAAGGAGCATACAGGAGAATTGAGGAAGGAAAAAATAGCTGTGCATTGAGGTCCATCGCTTTGGGGCAAAATGTGGACTGTACAGTAAATCAGATACGAACAAGATCATAAAATATTGTCATGCATAGTAAATTTTATTAACTCGTATATTGCTTCAACAGCATAGCATCCAAATTCTTGATTATAAAGAGTAAAATAGCATTAATTATTTTGAATAGAACAATTTTATTGAGGCATCCAGCAGTTGCAAACGAGAGATTGTCAAACAATGCTTACAAACCACGCCCAGCGTAACGCAAACCGTCAGCACACCAACATCAAAATCAGCCACCATCACACTGATAGGCTAAAACAAAGGATTGGCTGACAGAAGATGTTCATGTTTCCATTTTCAGAAATGAGCCTACGGAATATCATGCACATTGACGGCTCCCAGTGAGCTAATTACTTTCTTGGATCAAAGGATGACATTAGCAATGGCACCGAGCCGTTTTTGTAAGAGAGAAATTTCGAAAGATCATACAAACATGTTGTTATGGCCCTATGGGTATCTCAGAGAGTATATTTGGAACAAGAACACTGTTTCACATTTGAAAGTCTCATAGTTTCAGCATTGTGCAGTGACTAAAACAATATGATGCTGGGCACTTGTTATGAGCATGATGTGCAACTTTTGGTTGCGGTAAGCCTTTTCTAGTTTTCTTCTACTATATCTTTTGTTGCTAACTTGTAACATAAATTCATGCAATTGACAGAAAAACAATCCGGGGCCCCTTGGGGACTCACACTACTCATTGAACTATACTTCAAACGCTATCATTTAAATTTGTAATCAGCTACATTTTCCTGACTTAAAGATGCATAGGACCACAAGACACCAACTTCTCAATTCTTTAATAGTGTAAACATCAAATGCATATCTCAAGCCCAACCATCACAACTTCGGAGGAAAACTTTATAATTAAGACCTATCCAACATCAAAAGCAAATACGGGAAGACTTTTCAAATGTCTAAGTAAATACAAAGCAGCCAAACCTTTTCGTTCAGTTTCCATTATAAAGTTCAAACTTGTTTCATCTGGACTCCTGATTAGA
The DNA here is from genome assembly GCF_013401445.1 of Tripterygium wilfordii. Classification (NCBI taxonomy): domain Eukaryota; kingdom Viridiplantae; phylum Streptophyta; class Magnoliopsida; order Celastrales; family Celastraceae; genus Tripterygium; species Tripterygium wilfordii. The sequence continues at coordinate 4,917,743 of NC_052245.1, forward strand.
TTATACAGGCGAACCTACAATTCTCAGAAGAAAGTTGATTGAGCAGTAAACTCTGACAATATTTGAGGAAACCACCAAAAGAAAAGTAAAAAAGAATCAATATCCTTACAACACCACACGCATTGCCAATAGCCAAACTCAAAGTCGAGGAGCAAAATTCCAACACTGATACTGATTCACTAGCGCCAGCAAATTCAATACCTTCCACCTGCCCAACCATTAAAAATTGTGTTCTCGATTGACATAGCCAATTCAAAAGGAGCGTCGCTAAACATTTTAAAGATAAAACTCATGAATTAGCAACTGCATACTGACCTCAGATCCTAAAACATAAATTGGTAACAGCGTTGGGTATGTGGCATCCCATATCCGGACAGATCCGTCTTGGTAACCGGCACAATATATTCTTTCAATCTGATAATCCTCGGCACTGAAATGAAGGCTGGGAACACCGCCAGTCAAAGGCCACTCTGTATTAATGGTTCTATTCTGTGAAGCTTCTGGGAATTTTGCAGCAGAAACAATCTAACACGAAGGAAAGACAATCTGTTAAATGGGTTGTAGATTAAAAAAATCCTAATCCTTTCCTTCTAGGAGTTCGACCATTGCTCAAGTTTCGTGACTCAAGGCTATATAAAACCAAAGAAACACAATTAATTGTTTATTAATATACAAGTGCTTCCCAAAAAAATGGGGGTTGATCAGTGCTAGAGAACAGGATAAGTTTTCTAAAGTGTGTAACCTATCTAATGTCTACACACATAAAAAGTCTACTGTACCTCTGAAAGAATCCTTGATAGCTTCCCTTCTCTATATAACATAGCTAGCTTCCCTGTCGTCATGCATGGTTCAACAGCGGGTATGAGCCTAGGATACTGAATAGAAGAAACAGAAGCAGCCTTTTCTTGCAGGGACATTAGCTCGGATAAGCAATCATCATTGTAGAAGTGCAAATTTCCAGGGTTTGTCAATACAAGAAGCATAGTGCCACTACTTCCCATCATACCAGCATGTCTTAATAGAACCATGTCAGCAAAGGAACCATTAAGTCTAAGATCAACACGGGCAATACATTTCAGAGACTTAATTCCTGAAGACTGATCAATGCTCAAAATCTGCAAAAGGCAAAAGATTTTGTTAATTCATGGCTTGTAAAATCCATTGTATTCAACAGCAAGTACACCATCGTTTAAATTGTCGGATTTCTAATAAGCAAGTTCGATGTAGTTCAACACGAAGAATCTAAATCCATCTATAGCAGTAAATGCAGGGCATCAAAATATATTACAACATTTGAGTTCCCCCCCATGCTAATAATGAAAACTAAAAACAAGAAGCATAGCTTATCAAAAAAATCAGAATATATAACAAGGGAAAAAATAGAAAAACTATCAATTGCTATTGTTTCTGAAAAGAGACTCAGGTTAGAAAACAACTAAGAATAATTATTTGTTCCATTAGGTCTTCTTCAAAAACAGAAATGTAAAATATACTAAAACAAGATCGATTAGAGTGGAAATAGTCTTTTTGTTGCTAAAAAAAGTGGCAATACATTATCTTCTCAATGTAGATCTCCGAAGCTAACTTTGTAATCAATTAAGGGATTTCCATTATTAATCATGTTTCGTCTCGGATACAACCTTGGAAATTGAACTATATTCTTTCATCCACACTACTTCAGAAACATGGTACCCATTGCCACTCCTATTACCACCAGTGCATAAATATACCCAGCATACTAAAAAGTTAAAAACACACCGTTAGAACTTCTTCAGATCCAACTTCATTACCACCATAGACAAAGAGTTGGCCACCACGATCATTATGCAATCCATGGGCAGACCAATGCAAAACAATGACAGGAAGTCTTTTGGCCCCAGATGATAATTGTAGCTTAACAACATTATTAGATGAATTTTCAGCTTGCCGATCTTTGGAAGAGGCAGCAGTTGATAGGTCCCAAAACATTATATCTCCATCAACATAACCAGCAGCAAGAATTGACCCATTTGTGGATGCCCAACAGAGAGAGCTAATCTCCTTCTCCACTTGTTCATCTTCAGATAATTCATCAGACTGCTTACTTTTGCCTTTTAAAGAATCAGCCACTGCCTCACTCTTCATTTCGAGAACCTTATTGCCTCTAAGAAGAACAACTCGATCTTCAGAGACATCCCAGATAACAATCAACCCATTTTCATATGCCATCAACAATCTGCAAAATACTGTCAGTTATCATAATTATCAAGTGAAAACAAAATATAACCATCCAAAAGAATTCTACAGCACCCAACACTGCTAATTTCTAAGCCTGGCTTCTGTCGCGGCACACATTTTTGCACTTTCTATCTTAGGGGAAACCTTGCACGTAGAGTAGAAAGGAGAAACAATTAATAAACAGAATGTCTAAATTTAAAGATTAAAGAAAACTCAGAAATTTAAAATTTGAACATACAGATGAAGTTCCATATAAAAACACTCATTTAAAGGTTAAGAAGGGAAAATAGTATAGAAGTTTATAAGAAAGGATATTGATACTAAAGGATTAGTAAAGGATGTAGCTAAATACCAAATTGAATAGTGAGAGACTCCAAGTTGTGCACTGCAATAAATTTTGACTAAGGACTCATGTAGGAGCAACGCTAAATATTTTAGATCAAGTGAATCCTTATTAATTAAAATCTATTAAACTTACTCATTGCGCAATGTTTGACGCTTTAACTAATATTTTGAATTAAAGAAATCAAATAAAGAGCACTTGTAGTATCCAGAGAACATTGAAAGTGAAACATACTTTCTATATATAGACGTAGAAAAATGAATGGACACAAGAAGACCTTTAATGGAGAAAAGAAAAGAAAAGCTAAACTAAAAAGAAACAACAAGAAAATTGTACTTCAAAAGGAAGTATTGTTTTAGAGTAGTTGATTGGTCCTATGACATTTTGTGGAAAAAAAAATTGTAATCGAATTTAGAATTTCTGATGTTATAATTCTGATAGTCTAAATTGTCAACTGACAAGTCTTGCTACTGCAATCAGCTGATTTGTTTATGTGGTGTTGTGAGTTACAACAAACCAACTGGAGCGGCTACTTCATAAATTCTGCATTTCTTAATTCCCGTGGCTACATCATTTTGTATTTCCATTGTTATTTGTTACAGTTAAACAAGTGAGTAAGCAGTATAGCCACAGGTCAGCGCCATGATAAGTGATGCAACCATATAGATCGTTATAATAGAGGACTACTAGTTTGAAATGTTCCAGTTTGTCACCCTTGTTGCAAGTATGCAAACATTTGGGCTCCAGGCAATCCAAACCTGGTCAAGTTTTAAAAATCTAGAACCCACATGAATATTTTTAGTATCCAGAAAAAAAATGTCCACGATTACAAAACTGATTACCAAAACTCAAAATCAAGAAAGCAACATCAATTAAAAGGAAGAAAATGAGGAGGAAGATAAAATAAATCTTCTCTTGCCTGCTTCCCTGAGAACAAGGTTGAGGTAGAATTCCAACGATAGAATGATTATGCAATGAAATCCCGGATGCTTCTGTAAATCAGCGCGAGTTTGTCACTTGACAGATATTAGACATGATAGAACTGTAATAGCGATGATAAATAAGAACAAAGGAACATGGCAGCGCAACTACAGGGATATAAAATGTAAGTTTAACAATTTCCATCACCAAATTCCTAGATGGGGAACTAACCAGCCAAAAATTTCTATACTTTTTTAAAATTTTAAAGGCTATCAGAAATTCTGAATAAAGTTCATTAAAAATCAGGCACAAAAGTCCTCATGTCCAGCACTTTGTGAGCATAAAAAAGGCTTATGAGTTAAGTGACAAAAACTATGACAGTGGGTATCAAATCTCATCACATACACATTCAAACTCGTCTTACCAATTATCATCTACCCAAAAAACTGATTCAAGAAGTGACATTATGAATGAAGTTGAATTACTCATAATATCTGTTGAAGCCAAGAGTTTAGCAGCAAATAAGAAATGAGACAGTTACCAGTAATACTGTTTGTTGGAACATAATATGGCAATAGCACCAGTTTTCCTTCGGCAGCATCATATTTTAATACAGAAACCATCCCATACTCGTCACCAACATACCTAAATATGATTACAAAATATAAGAAGAGGGCTAATCAGTCCGGACAAGTTTTCAGTTCCATTGGAAGCCAACAACTTCCATATGAAGATGCAGCATACTAAAAGTTTCCCAAGTGTTTACATGAAACTGGTGCCACAGATGACAGAGAATGCTGTTATGTTGGACTCCCACTGTAAAGCAGAGGTAAGTTGTCTACACTCCAAATCCCAAACCTGAAACATAAAAAATTAACTAACAAAGCAAAAAAAATGAATGGCAAGAAAAACAAAAGAAGAGCCAGCATTATAAGAACCTCTTAGCAATTATACAACATATGAACAAAGGAGCAAAATTTGTATAGTACTACATCGGTACTTATAACTGAAACTTCCATGTAAAATGAGGAACCAATACCTGAATTTCATTTTCATTCGAGATGCTGGCCAGAAAACCTTTATTTTGCATGAACTGTCAAGAAGAAGTAATTACAAATAGATTAGAGTATTCTTAAGAAGCGAAATATGAATCAAACATAAATAGACTACTTCAATTTAAACAATTGAACCATTTCCAGAATTCAATCACCAAAATGATCAATCACATGACTCAAACTCAATATCTGGAACCATATTCTTAAATATCGTATCTTAACAGGCAATAAGTGCAGACAAACAAACATAAGATAACTTCTTCAGCTTTTAAGAAATTGAAAGTCACAACCATATGCTACCCATATCAAACAACTCCCATGAAAGGTAACAAAAGGCATCAAACAGAACAAATTACTCCCAGGGATACAAACCCACAAACCTCCAAATTTTTAAAAGGCAGCTGCTTAGGAGACACAAGCAGTGCTTCGATATTATCACCACCGATCACTTTTATCCTGCCATCCCTGCATTGAATTAATTCATAACTAAGAACCCAAAAATTTCGTTCTTTTATCATAACTTAATCAGAAATTGAAAAGAAATTCCGCAGTATTCATTCATTGATCATTGCTACAAAGGTGTCAACAACTCACAGAGTCCCTACTGCCAAGAGGCTTTGAATGGCATCAAAAGCTAGAACAGATGCTGTAGCCGGAATCCCATAGTGTATCGTAATGCGTGGATTCAAGTCTGCTGATCTCAAACTTCCCTGTTGAATCAGATCACCGGGAAAAAAATCAAATTAAGCTGAATTGAAGCGAATAAAACAATATTCCGCAATTGAATACCTGAGGCGCCTGTGGTTGATGTTGTTGCTGATGATGCTGATTTCGTTCTTCATGTTCTTTTTCTTGTTGTTGTACGTTCTTTTGAAAGAATCTGGCGAACATTTTCGGAGCTGATTGATTTGTGAGCTTTCACCAGTTTATTCTTCTTTTGTGCGTTTACTTTGAATCAGCGACGATCGTCCATTTCCATCGGCGGTCGTGTTCGTTGATCGCCGGCAGATGCGAACTGGACGCGGGTATAAGTGACCGTTTGATTGCCCCTCAATTTAAGGGAAAAAGGAAAAAATTACTTTAAATAAGTACTAACTTTTTTTTTTGGGTAAGACCATACAAAATTATCCTTTAGAAATTAACCGTGACACAAAAATTTCACCTCGCCACGATAAAACTAGAAATACACATAAATCATCATCGGATATTCTCGGACCACATCTTATTACACCCAACTTCATTGACCAACTGCCAAAATGATAGTGTACCCCACCGGACTTCACTGAGTTACATAGATTGAAACAAAAAAAAAACATCAAACAAACAACACCATGGTTCTAGATCAAGGATTTTGGCTTCCCCTTTAACAGTTGAGTGGATTGAGGATTGATATTGCCTAAGTCTTCAATTTGTACACATTTCAGGTGTTCGAGGCATGCATTGAAGAAAGGGAGTGAAATCGAGTTGGAATTAGCCATTTATGAAAACAGATACAAATTTCGATGGATCGGAATTGATTCCCAATCGATTGGACCTCCTGAAACAACTTTGAAGTTTTGGAGACAGTAGCAATTTCTGATCGATCGGAATCATTATTCACAGCACATCAAATTTAGCAAAAAATAATCTCAAATTCAAGTGGGTCCTAACCAAAACAATCCCAACTTATTAGAGAAACGGCATAGGGGTTTTGGGATGTATAAAAGGGTAGATTTTAGGGTTTTAGAGACATTCTTGGAGGCAAGGACTTGGAGCTCTCAAGGGTGGCAACCACTGAAGCTTGGGAAAGAAGGGAGTTTCCATTTCTCTCTCTTTTCCGTGTTATTGATGATTGTAATTGATACTTCTATGATGTATTTGCACTCTATGAGGAACAAAATCATCAACTAGGGCTCTAATGAAGTCCCACCTTGAATATTGAATAAACTTGATTTGTGATTCTTGATTCCTCTTTCTTGTTGATTATCTAAGGATATTCTTAATGCTTTTGGATGATTGATCACCATCTAAATGATATTTTGCCTAGGTTGAGACAGGAAGGAGATACCTAGGCTTTGATTTACCATAAATGACATAGGTTGCATGAACCATAGGAATTTAGGGGCACGGCCTATGCAATCGCTATGTGATTATCCGTTGTTCTTAATGGGTTTTTGATATTTGAATTCGATTGTTAGGAATAACAAGGATTAGTATTGAAAACACTTTTGATATATCTAGTAATAGAACATTGAATAGGAAAGGGAAATCGATTGTCATTGATTGAATAGGGAATTGAGGATTAACGAATCAAGGGAGTTTAATTGGATAGGTGGTGGTGACATTAGGTGCTCTAGTATTTGCATTCTTGATTTAAATCTGTGTTTCACTTTTTAATTGCTTAATTAATTCTTTAATTTCTTGTTTTAGTGTTAGTTGACCCAATCTTTAATTGATATTAATTTGAATTGTCAACACATCCTTGTGTGATGATATTCTATATTCACTCTTTATTACTTGAGTATCCTCGTGGGATGATACTCTATATTCACTCTTTATTACTTGAGTGATTTGTACACTTGTGGATGATAAATGTGACGCAGCACGAAACAATCAATGGAAATACAAGCGTAAATCATCAAGAATAATCTTGGAATCCACCAAGAAAAACTGGTTGTAAACCAAAGAGTTTATTTTTTTCAATAAAAATAATAATCTCATAATAACAACCGGTCAGCAGCTTAAATAGTCACTAGGAAACCCTAATTAAGTAAAAAGACCAACAAAGACATTAACTAAAACTAAACAACCTAAAACGAAAAGTTGACCAAATTAATAAAACTTTGATCACCCGTCAGCCTGTCTTAAACAGGTAATTTAAGCATGAAAACGATCTCAAGTGGGCAAGCCCAGGATTCGAAAATCAGTCTTCGAAAATATATTATAATAGAAAATCTGCCAACCGAGTCAAAAGTTATAACTGTTTCTTCTCTGCAACTCTTTTGAGCTTTCCCTTCTCAATTTCTTCTTGATTCCCATCAAATCCTTCCTCAAACGCAAACACCACTCGTTCTACATCAAAATGGATACTAAAATACTATATACTAGGTACTAGCATCATGTTTTAATATAAAGTTTAGAAACATGATGTATATCCAAACCGAGTTTGGGGTGAGTTCGTGTTTGGATTTGTGATAAACGGGTACCAATGACAAACGATTATTAAACAATTTCAATTTTAGAAATTTAAAAATCATATTTTGGAATGATTTTGTTATAGGATACCTTAAATGGAAAATGCTTTGATATTCTTTAATTGGAAGAGCACCCAAACCACTATCAGCCCTACTCTAGATGATGCACTGTTATTTTTTTCTTCAAAAGGGTGGGCAGGGGAAACCAATGTTAGCAATCTCTATGAAGGTACCATACGGACACTCACTCGTTGTGAAATGTTCGATTTGAGTTATAATGCAGTCCGAAGGGCGAGCCCTTCACCATAACCAAAGTGCAAGCTGATAGAAGCCACTCTCAACAACATCTTGTTATCAATCCGCCGAACAGTTTGCTATAATTATACCAAGCACACAATGCCTGAAATTCGAACTCGCCATGGACAGAAAGTTAAGCCCTTATTTGTTTGGAACGTAGTGGGCTTCTTTGGGCTTATTAGACTTTTTTTTTGTCCGGCAAATATCCATTAACAAAAAGACGAGATACAATTGGGAATGAAATACAACTTATACATGATTTTCCTCCCAAACAACCAAATACATCTCTCAAAACTAGCCCAAGAGGATATACATAAAGACATAGAGAATGCAACACAAGGCTGCGGCCCTTATGATCTAGATCTAGGTCATTCGTGCCGGGTTAACACAACTTTCCAATTGGTGAATCCCCAATCGGATAGTGTAGTAGGTTTGCTGAAATTGATTCATTGGCATTAGACAAAATAAAATCAGGTTGCATACCCCTCGGCCATTCATCAATTTCCACCATTGTTGGCTACGATGAGTCATGAAAGCATATCTAAATCCATATCCACTACAAACATATCCAAGAGTACCCTTCTTTGAAAAATCTATTACTAGAAAGGTGAAATTATATCTTCCCAAACATAAGCCTACAAGACAAGCAGAGTTCCAACAAAATATGTCGATCGACAAGGGCAAAGGTATAGTGAGGGGGACAGCTGACCCCCCTCAATTTTTTTTTATAACCCTTAGTATAAGCAAATGTAAATAAGACCCGCTAAATATATAGTAAACTACAAAAGACCCCCCTAAACATATAGTAAACTAAAAAAAGACCCCCTGAATTTGTCTCACCCCTCCTCATGGCCTTTGGATATCCAAAGATTATTATGGACCATTGGATTTTTCTATAAAAAATAAGGTATAATTAATAAATAACCCAAAAAAATTAATAGATATAATAATAGATAACCCAAAATTTTTTTTTTTTTTTACTTTCGAAGATATGATTAATAGATAACTCAAAAAAAATTTTGGGGGCACTGTCCCCGGACCCCCACTTAGCTTTACTCAACCCGACATGAAATCTCTTGTCAGCCCTTACAACCCCTCTCAGCGTGTGGCACAAGAGACTTGTCCACTATCCCACACCGGATACTGCTTGAGAGAAAGTGCAGAATATAATAGGTCAAACTCTCAAACTAGTAACAATCGGTTTTCGTTGGAGTGGTGGCACCAAATCTCATAATAACTCCGTAGTTAAATGTGCTTCTATAATGACAATATTGGGATGGATGACCTCCTGGGAAGACAAAGCCGTGAGGGACAGTTGGGCCCAAAGCGGACAACCTTTGTTTGCAAGTCACAACCTTTGCATTTATAATAACAACTTTAATTGCAAAGCTGCCACTTTGACAACACAATTTACAAGACAAAAAGTTTATAAATTTCGCATCTTGAGTTCTTGACCGTTACTCTTACAGCGTGTTTGGTTGCATGGTTCTAGCGGGAATGGAACCATGTATTCCGTTCTTGGTGGTAATTTCGGTGTTTGGTTGCTAGCTATCATGGGAATGGAATTGCAAAGTTCCTTTACACACAGGAACTTCACATTCCCAACTCTCCCCTAGGAACTTCAAGTTTCGTTCCTGTCCAGAATCATATTAACAAATGAATTTACAAAATTACCCCTAGATAAGAGATCTTGACTATTCATATGAATGAATCTCAATCATTAATTTCTTTTAACCTAAAACCCACATGTTCGTTTCTATCTGTGCCGAAAGTGGTAGGAAGAAGACAAAGCACTGCTGCTTCTCATCTCCAATACAGGTTCGTCTTCTTAATCATTCAACCTTGCAGTTCTCTTGATTGAACAGGATATGGGTTTAGGGAATAATTCTCTGTTTGTTTGTGTACTTTACTCTCTTGATCGAATAGGGTCTACCACTCTCGCTTTTAGAAGCCTCCATGCTCGTTCCAGGTCCTCCCTCTATACCTTTTTATATGCGTAGATTTCTTTTACTTCATCGTTTCATTTTCATTAGTTGACAATTGTTGCTTTCACTGCAATGTTGAATTAATTTTTATCAATAAAGCACGTATTTTGATGGTATTTCTGTGATTATTTGACTAACAAAAGGCCTCTTTTGGATTGGATAATCTACAATTAGGGATTGGAAAATCCGTGCATCCAAGTTGCTTTCAATGTGACCCTAAACATGAAATCAATGCTCTTTGTTTAATTGTTTGCTTCTCTTGAGACTTTCTTTAAGCTCCTCTGAACTTCCTTTATTTGTGCTATCTTTGTCCTATGGGGCGGCCTTCCTTTATGCACTATTATAATGTAGTGATGACTCGAATGACGCGAAAGAAGAAATTGGTTGTTGCATTGTCTCTGTGGAACGAAATTGTTTCCTCAATTGTCCTAATTTTCTATCTATTTTGTATTGCAACATCACTCCAAACATTAAGACCAAGAGGTTGGTCTTATGTATTGGATTTTGCAGTTCAAAGGTCACACCTTAGAAATCTAGTGTACTCAAGTGACAATACATGCATTGCACAATTAAGAATGAATAGGATGACTTTTGGAAATCTATGTTCTATGTTAGAGAATTTAGGAGGTCTAAAACCAACAAAAAACATGTTGGTTGATGAACAAGTTGCAATATTCTTGCATATTTTGGCTCACCATGTCAAGAATAAGGTTATCAAGTTTAGATTTAAGCGATCTAGTGAGACGATTAGTCGGTACTTTAGGAGGGTTTTGAACGTTGCCATTTGTCTACACGGGGAGCTATTGAAACAACCTATACCTGTGCCATCAAACTCAACAAATCAGAAATGGAGATGGTTTAAGGTAATTTAAAAATAGTAGCTATTTTTTGTCTAGTTTCAATAATTTTTAAATGGAATTTTTCTTTTATGCTTTCCTTTGTAGAATTGTTTGGGTACTTTAGATGGAACACATATCAAAGTAAGAGTACCAGTAAAGGAGAAATCTGGGTACCATAATCGTAAAGGTGAAATTTCAACCAATGTGCTTGGTGTGTGCGAACCCGACATGAATTTTATCTATGTGCTTCCTAGTTGGGAGGGTTCTGCAGCTGATGGGAGGGTACTACGTGATACCATTAGTAGGTGCAATGGTCTAAAAGTCCCACAGGGTGATAATGCATGATCATACATTGTAAATTAGTTCAATAAATCACAGAATGAATAATGCATAATAGTAACCGTCTTATATCTAGGTGTTTATTATCTTGTGGATGCTGGCTATACCAATTGTAAGGATTTTTTAGCTCCATTTAGAGGACAAAGGTATCATCTCAATGATTGGAGACATGGCCATCAACCAGTCACTCCTGAGGTGCTTTTCAATATGAAACATGCATCCGCCAGAAATGTAATTGAGAGATGCTTTGGGTTGTTGAAAATGCATTGGACAATTCTTCGTAGTCCATCTTTCTACCCAATTAAGATACAAAATCGGATAATCATTGCATGTTGTTTGTTGCATAACCTAATTAGGAGACAAATGGATAGTGATCCAATGGAACCATTACTAGATCAATTGCATAGTACATTAAACTCTTCTTCTCCACCAATTTCTTCAATTGAACCAAGTGATCAGTGGAGCAATTGGCGGAAGGAATTGACAGTTCAAATGTTCAATGAATGGAGGGCAAATAGGCATGCGACATAAAGTAAAACTAAATATTATGTACGAGCTATTGCTTTGTTACTTTTGGTGTATATATGGAAAATCCATAGTTGAAACTGTATGTACTTTTTGGTATATATGAATGGAAAAAACTAGGTACTGCTAATATGTGCATAATAACTATATGTATGGTTGTTTAATTTTTTCTTTCTTCCTTGGATATGAAGCCATGTCTAAAAAAACAAAACAACAACATATGTGGACCGATGATGAGATTAGTGTGCTTGTTAATACTTTATTGGACTTGTACAATGTTGGAACGTACAATGTCGATAATGGGTTCAAAACTGGTTACTTGGTTGTGTTGGAGAAAGCAATAAAAGATAAGATGCCTAAGATAGACATCAAGGCAAAGCCTCACATAGAGTCGAAGCTAAAACTATTGAAGAAGGACTTCTCAGTGGTGTATGACATGATCTATGGTCCGATTACAAAGTGTGTTGTAGCTGAAGCTCCTATTTGGGAGGAGTACATAAAGGTTAGTATGAAACTGATTTTTTTTGTTCAGATGTGGGCATGATTTGTATTAATAGTCATATCATATAAATAAATAAAATATCCAAGTGTATTTGGTTCAATTAAATCTGTCAACATTATACATATGGAGCATTTTCTGAATGACCATTGTATGTATTGTTACATTGGTTTTGGAAATATTGGTTTGGAAAATATTCTATAGTAATAGGCCTACGCTATCATACATTTGCTTCTTTGATTTTCATGCATATTATATTGCCTGCTATGTGTATATATGATATGAATGAATTGATGACAAGTCAATATATTTCTTATTCTTCTACAGCGTCATAAACGGGCAGCTAATTTCAAGAACAAAGAGATCCCGCATTTTGAGGCATTATGCACCATTTATGGTAAGGATCGAGCTAATGGAAGTAATGCCTAAGATCCCACAGATGTCGTCGAGGAAATGAGAAATGAAGAAGTCCTAAACCAAAGTGATGATAGCGGGTATGTACCTGATGTAGACTGGTTGAATGATATGCATGAAATGAACATCCCACTGTTTGGGGTAAGGCCTGAAGATTCTCATTCCTAAGAGCCAATGTTAGCTACTAAAGGAGATACAAATCCTTCTGCAACTAATTTTGGATCTCAAGGTGATGGTGAGTCAAGCAGGCAAAAAAAAAGGAAGAGCAGTCACAATATAGAGGTTATTGAGGCGATTCGAGAGGTTGCTACAACATTGAGAAAACAGATTGAGAAGGCCACCCACGAGCTTAGTGAAGCAATTGGCACTGAAAAGAGATCAGAGGATAGGAGGGACAAGTTCTTTGATGAACTACGTACTTTGGAGGGGCTATCCATCAATGAGCGCTTCATTGCTGGAGTTAAGATGGGGGGTGATAAGACATTGGTTTCAATGTTTTTTAGTTTGCCGGTTGAAGAAAGGGAAGCATATGTCAAGAGTTGCATTGAAATGTTATGAGAGTTATGGATTTTATTGCATCTTATGAACATGAATTTTCCTTTGTTGAACATATTTAAGTTTATGTTTTAACAGCTCTTGTATCCTCTTGTATTTGTGGATTTTATATCATGGCCTTGATGCCTTTTAATTATGTTAAATATATTTCAGTTTATGTTATGCAAATTTGTCAAAATGTTTCCTTTTGTTAAAGGGTAATATAGTCATTTGTTAATTATTCTCATTCCATTCCTCCATGAATTCCTACATACCAAACATTGAAACACAGAGTTCCTGTTACAATTCCTTGAGCAACCAAACATAGGAATTGATTGAATTCCTGTTCCCATTCCCTTTCCCGTTTCTGTTCCATCCCCACCACTAACCATACTAGGTGTAATGATCTTCTCACTTCTTGGTCTTCTTCACTTCTTCTTCTGCACAGCAACTTGGCAACAGATAATCTCATGGCAACAGATAATCTCAACTCCTCTAAATTTTTTACAAGAAATTTTCACGTACAAACTTAACCATTTATTCTTCTCTTGGTTTAGAATTCCAAGGCCCAAGCGTCAAGGCTCTAACAAATAACAAAAACCAGGTTTTATTTTTCCATTTTATTATTTTTATTTATATTTTTCCCTATTATTTGTTATTTTTGTATTAGTTAATTTTCTATTTTAATTATGTCAACAAGAAAATATGAATATGGATATGAAAAAATTAAAAAAAATATATAAAAAAAGAGAAGATTTTGTATCATCTCAAAAGGGGGCTCTTGATAAATTTCTTACTAATACTAAAGAAAAAGTAAATGAGCATGTTGAAAATCTTTCTATTGATAAACATATGAAAATATTTTGGTTTTCTTATATGATTTAAAAATATTAAAATCATTAGATGAGATTGATTGATCTAAAACAAAATTGTCTCAAACTTGATAATGTTTTAAAATTTGAAATGCATTATGATATTGATGGTTTTGATTTATTTTCAGAATTAAAATTTTAAAAGAAATTTTGGAAGAAAAAGTACTTCAATTGAAATATTAAACTTTATAAAAAAATTTAGGTTCATTTCCGAATGTATGGATTGTTTATAGAATTTTGTTAACATACCTAAAATAGTAACTTCTGTAGAACGAAGTTTTTCAAAACTTAAACTTTTAAAAAACTACTTGCGGTCAACTATGTCATAAGAAAGATTAAATGGATTGACTTTATTATCGATTGAAAAAGAAATGTTAGAGAATCTTTACTATATAACTTTAATTAGTGATTTTGCATTTCAAAAAGCAAAAAAGTAAATTTTAAATAAAATTTAAAAATTATATTAAATTTAAAGGGGCCTCGGTTATAATATTTGCCCAAGGCCTCTAAATATGTTGAGCCACCCTGAAAGGTCATGTGGACCCTATGTATCAACAGAACCGGACAACCCAAAGCGCTCTCACAAAAGCACGCTTAACTGTAGAGATGTGGTTCGGCTCATTCAAGAAATTGCGTTATTGATGTTTAGAAACTGAATTCATGTATGTATGTTAACAAGGATTGGACCAAGAAAGTCATTTCAAATACAATTTCACACAGATATAGATATTCAGTTCATGGTTAAAAGTAAAAATGACGTTACATTTAAACGTGACAATAAAAATGTTTCACTGTGTTTGAATGATCTTCTGATAATAAGCATTTTTCATTGCTCTCTAGCCCCACTCAAATTGACCCGACTTCCATTTAACATATAGGCGTCAAGAAACATGATTTTTAACAGGTCTAAGCTCCCATGTCTTGCATGAGCTGCAGTAGTTTGCAGTAATGGAGAAGTAAAATATCACAGCAGAAACATTTTTCTCAAACACGAGTCTTAAACTACAACACAAATCCTGTATTTTTCGCTTATAGTGTCTTTTCTCTGCTGCTTCATGTTTGCAGCGATATCAACTGCAGAAGTGCAGAGTTAAGAGGACTTAGTGTCTCCTTCTTGTCTCTCTCTAATGGGGACCATAATTTTGCTCTTCTAAATTTCTCTGATAGCTAAAGAGAACAGAAGGAGCACACTTCGCATAACAACAGGCACATAAGTTTTGTGATTATGAAAAAGGAATGCGGAGACAAGTAACAGCTGCCAATTGCCAAATAGTATGTTATTCAAAATTACAATGGGTCATTGAGAGATACAAGATTGATTGAAGCTTTCTCAAACACTATTTCCTTCATATTGAGATTACAGAATAACCTGAAAAAGAATTCCCCAGAAGGGTAAAAAAATATGGAAAATAGAATAATTAAACGAATACTCTCCCTCCCTTTCTTTGTTTTATCTGAACCTGAGAAACCTATGAGCAAAATGAGCAGAGACTCGTTCTTTCTACCCAAATCCTTGTAATCAGCTGATGTTTTGTGGTGTTCTATACTGACCTCCTTTTTCTGATATACTAAACTGCAATAATTCAAATACTAACAAGAATTCCAAGAATAAATTTGTCAGAAGAAAGCTAGAAACCAAGGAGCAGAAAGGCGTTCTGCTTATGCCACCATCTGCTCCTGTTCTTTGTACAGTTGTTCCATCCATGGTGGAAGAGAGTCACGTACCCCATCTCCGACATTATACTGCTGTCTCTCAGGAGTAACATCTTTCACCAATGAATTAACCCAAGACACATCGGGCTCATTAACATGAGACGGTCTGAAGTCTGCTGTGGCTATGTTGCTGGCATTGCGAGTTCGAAACCCAAATGAAGCAGACTTCTTTAGCTTGTTCAACTCATCTCCTTGCATTCCCCAGTCCAGTTTCCCATCGGGAGAGCTCCAGTCTGATATATTAGAAGGCATCATGGCAGCTGAATTTGCAGCAGCAGGAAATCCTAGTCGATTAGTCGCTTGTCCACGGTCAATAAAACTTTGGCTCCGCTTGGCAAAGGCAGAAGACCTGGAACTCATCACTGCTGCAGCCACCGCAGCTGACGAATCAAACCCAAGTGAAGAGGGCTTCCAACTCGGAGAGGAAGAGACATTTGTAGTGGGGTAGCTTGCACGAAGCTGGCTCATGTTTTGACGCATTTGAAGGCCAGTGGGGGATTGTACCTGGGTTGGGGTTGAGGGCCTTGACATCTTCAGCGAAAGTCCCGTCAATGAAGACATTACAGAAGGATCGAGAGATCCAAAGACATCCTCAAGGTTGGTACCCTTAAATTCTCCAAACCTGTTGAAGTCCTTGCTCCAAGAAGAAGGAGATGATAGAGTTGATATCTCATCTATCAACTGCTGCTGCTGCAGTAAGCTATTATGATTTTCCAGCGCAAGCAACTCCATCTCCAAGTTTAAATCTCTAGCACTTAGAGCAGATTTCAACCTGCTGCCAGGGAGCTGCAAGGCAGGTGGGGTTAGGTTGATTTTGTTCTGCCTCAAGCCTCCACTCTTTGGAGACGGTGAGGCAGCTGTCAAGGGGGACATTGGTGGTGTAGAAACAGTAGGTAATGGCAAAGATGCTGGCCCAAGTGCCAATGGGCTCAATGTTGCCATGTCCACTGTACTAACCGAAGTAGATCTAGGAGAAGGCATTGCTGAACCAGTTGAAGCATACACAGGTCGTAATTCTTCAGGCTTGTGAGCGAAGAAGCAAACTTTACGGTTACAACTAGTTTCGTCCTTACAAAGACGTGTCCGGTACTGTGCAGGATGCAACCAGGACTCAAACACACCATGAGCATACTCACAGGTATCACCCTTTTGGCAAGCCCCTTTGCGGAAATCAGGGCAAGGGACACAAGTGTAAGGATATTTCTTTGGGTCTCGCCTCCTTGCATTTTCACCTGGATGGACAAATGGGCACTCTGTCCAATCATGAGAGTACGCCCTCGAGCATGGCTTCACCTTGAAAGCGTACATTCTGAATTCATCTGTTCCATATAATCCGTTGTTTATATCTGGCAATGATACATCAATTGGATATTCTTTCTTGTCACTTCCTTCTTTCAGTAATTGAGGCATTGTCGTTAGCTTCTCTTCACCATCTTGATTAAAATGCTCGCCTTTCAATAACATCTCCAATTCCCTTTTTGTTGAACAGCGCATCGACTTAAAAGTTGGGGATATAAGATCGCAGGGCTTGTTTCCATTGGCATCAATATAATTAGGATTGGCGGATGCATCAAGCAAGAACTTGGCAATCTCAACTGAAACATCAGCGCCACCAGCAATGGCACAGTGGAGGGCAGTGACTCTATCCGATCCACAGGCCCTGTTGACATCAACCGTGCCTGTTCCAATTAGATACTTCAAAACATCAACACTTCCAAACATGGCAGCAATCATAAGTGGCGTTCTCTCTTCAAAACCCATCTTCTTGGACCCAATTCTTCGACCATACCATAAGCTAGCCTCTTCAACACCAAAACCCTTTTCTTCAACTTCATCCTTGAAGGCAGCAAGATCATCAGAGGCAGCTAATTCAAGCAAAACTGAGCAATTAAACAAGGCGCCATCTCTCTGCTTTAGGGATTCACCTTCCATGCTGAAGTTTGCAGGGCTATGGTTACTATTTGAACCACTGCACATACCCAAATCCTGCATAACAAGAACAACAGACTCTCAATATGCCGCCCAATCAAAAGAATCACAAAATTATAGAAGAGGAACAGATCATATGTAATAAACAGCCTCAGCAAAAATCATGGAAACCATTCTATTCAGAGTTAATGAACAAAAATAGGTAAACTGAATCTTGGTTATTGCACTTAATGGACCAAATGAAGTGACAACCCACCTGAAACTTCAAACCCAATAATGGCACTTAAGTACAAGAAAACTAAATCTGGGTATCAAAATAACATAGATCCTATGATCTATATCCTCTTATATTTCAAAAATCTCCATTATTTTCTTTCCCAACCTCTACAAACATACAAATCATAAATTCACCAGGTGAATACAAGAAAAGTGAGGATTTCAAAGTCAACCACACAGCCAAAGACACCGTCTTCCAAAATTTACAATACCTTCAAACTTCTAAGGAAAATTGATAACAAAAAAAAAGCCAAATTAGGCAACCCAGAAAACCAAATTTCAAAAATACCCAGAAAACCAAATTGTAAACACCCCGAATATCAAACCCAGTTATTGAACCAAATCCACACAAAGTTCAAAGTAAATACAAAGAAATCTCTCATCAAAGTTCGAAACTTGCCTGGTAAGGATAGAAATATGCGCTGTGTAGTTTTGTTTTCCTTGATTGGAGAGATCAGAATAGAGAAGAAATGAGTTGAAGGTTGTCTTGAGCTGGTGTCACAAAGAGAAGACCCAGTTGAGGCCCTTTTATGTAGTTTTGGGAGAGGAGGAAGGAGATGGGAAGGTGAGAATTTTCTTCTACCCTGTTTCTTCTGGTCAAAAGTCAAAACATCAGATCAGAGCGAGGAGAAGGGCTCCTACTCCAGTCCAGTTCCACTCCTCTATTATTATTTTCTGATCTCATCTCTGTTTGTCACTCACAAATGGAATGTAAATGAAATGCAGATGCAGATGCAACTTCAAATTTTCATTATTTTTGACAGGTAGGGCCCACACATCACCTATATCTCACTGCCTTGTTCGTCACGTGTGCATGCGTGCTTGTCAGCACTCTTAGTTCACGCGCCATACTTCGGCAGCAAAATCACCAAATTTCAACTTAAATTAGTGGATGGGTATATACACATTCTATATATATATATATGTATATGTTTTATAAAATTTGAACAAATAAGAGATAATAAAATTTGAACATGTCAAATAATTTTTCTAGGTTTTTTTTTTTCTTAATCTTATGATTTTTGAATAAAGTCACATAGTTTTAATTGATCAAATAAAATTTAGTTTGCAAAGAAATAAAATTGTAATTGAAGAAATAAATAAAATTATTGAAAGTATTTTCAAATTTCAATGATAAGTTCTAAATAATGATTGAAATAGATATATATGTCGGCCTTATCTATAGCATTACAAGTCAATTAAATCCTATTTTTAGAAAGAGTAAGTGACTCTGGATTCGTACACCCAATCATTGTGGATAAGCTTGAATCCTCCTAAAGGAGAGTGAATACTCAAGAGGAAGTTAATTAGTAATTGCAGAAATGACGTTAATTTAATTCGATCTATCCTTATACGTTTTAAATATGGATACTTCAAAATGATTTTCTCTCTCAACATACATGATGATTTTTGAAAAAAAAATTACATATTCTAAATCAGCGTGAAAAATTCTTTCAAAGAAGATTACTCATCGATATATTCTGAGATGAAAAAAATCTCACATTTAAATTTAATTTATCTGCACTGCTTATAAATTTATTTGCAATGCATAAAAATTGTTTGTCAACATAGTATATAATGTATCTACAGTGCATACAACTATTTATCTATAAAACATATAATTTATCTACAGTGCATAAAAACTATTTATCTGTAATACATAAAAAAAAAATTTATCTACGGATCATATAATTTATCTGTAGTGAATCAAAATTGTTTATTTACAGATCATATAATTTATCTGTAGTGCACAAAAACTATTTATTTATAGAGCGTATAATTTATTTGCCATGATGGCTAACTATTTTATATCCTACAACAACTCTCTAGATCAGAAAAAATTTAACAAATTAATAGCACTAAAGTACAGATATTGCTTGTATAAACTTGAAATTTTGTGAGAAGTAGACCAGCAGCCATCGCTGCTTCTTTAGGATATGATGGAATTGGCTAGACTAATTTCAGCCCCCTATCCCAGAATAAATGGCCACTGACCTCTGCCTTGTAGGCTTTCGAACTTGAATTCATTACTAATGCATAGAACTCCTCAATACCAATCCGATCTTGGTAGCATCGTTTTCCTTGATTTCCATGGCAGAAGAAGAAGGATAGTGGACAGGCAGCTTGGGAACAGCAAGGGTGACTTCTTATGCGGCGACGAGAAACACGAACATGAACACAAAGAGGAGAAAGAGCAAGAGGGAAATTTTAGCCATGGATTGTGTTTTGATGATGAAAAGGGCACATTTTTCAATGAAAAATATGTTTTAATTAATTTATCCTTAATGCAATAAATCCTTTCTACTTATGGACCTTATGGCTTGAAAAAAAATTAGAGTGGATCTATTGGAATAAATCTTTCATTTGAGGGATCTATTGCTAAATATCCCTTTTTTAAAACCTATTAATTCTCATAATCAAAATAATTAGAAGGCGCGTTTGGGATACACAGAGCAGCAATTGCGAGTAGGGTCTTGAAAGCAAGACTAAAGAAGGAAAGGAAAATTCCAAGCGTGTCCAACGTTAAACGCGTTGTCTTGCCTTTTTCTTTTGTTTGTGTGGGTGACAGGAGGAGGTTATATACATAATATAATAATAATAATAATAGATGACTCATATTTCCACAATGTCCATCCTCCTTCCGCGTTCTTCTCTCCCTTTATTTATTTCTTTTTAAATCACTTGCAAGACAAAATGTTTACAATGCAACCCAAATGTCTGAAAAACCAATGTGGAATTAGGAATCTCTTGAAGAATTGGATTTTGCTGATTATGATTTAAATTTTCTTTTAAGTGGGAATATATATATATATATATATCCAAGTAGACATGGATGGATATATCTATTAAAAAAAATAGTAACCTCAGTATTTCATTTTATGATAGCAAACGATCAACTTGGCGTCACAAAAGCAGCCTAGAAATTTATAAATACTGGACAACATCAGACCACTCAAAAAAATTACAAACACTGTGGATTAGACTAAACTATATCGGGATATACTCGAGCAGACTAAACAAAAAAAAAAGAACAGACAAAAAAATAATGGTTTTGAATCAAAAATCTTGGTTTTCCCTTCATCGAGAGAAACCGATATCCATCAAGTCTTGGAACCGCATCACTGAAGAAGAGAAAGAAGAATGAGATTCAGTCGTAATATTATTATTTATTCAAAAGTTATGTTGGCATTGAGCAATATATACAAAATTGAACTTGCTATTGTTACTCAACGGTAGTGTTGAGTTGACAGGTACAAAGAATATCATGAAATAGAATGGGCTTAAGTGAGAAAAATAATGGAAAACGATAAATTAATGTCACTTTTAAAACTGTTAGATATTTAGATCCACTTCAAAAAATTTTATCTTTCATAAGTTCATTTTTATTTTTTATAATTATTTAAATCATTTAAATTTTATCTAGTTCTTGTTTTGTCATTTTTTCAAAGCGATTTAGATTTAATATGGTTTATCTCTCTTGTTACTTTCTCTCTATGCTACATCTTTCTCTCTCTCATCTATTTTGTTAGTGGTCGTTTTGGTCCAGATATGGCTGGGCATTATGTATCTCTATGAGGGGAGTCCAACGGTGGTGGTGGTGTGGCGAAACGTTGTCGGAATCGACCCGATTTGAAGTTTTTTTCAAAACTGTAACATTAGCCGACCAATGTTGCTGTTTTAAAACGGACATATCCGGTGGCCATTTTGGATCGTATATGATTGGACATTCTGTACTTCAATGAGGGGAGTCCAATGGTGATGGTGGTATGGTGAAATGTCGTCGGATCTGAAGTTTTTTCCAAATAGTAACATTAGTAAACCAATGTTATTGTTTTGAAACACTAACTTTAACCGACCAATGTTACTGTTTTAAAATAGTAACATTGGCCGACCAATATTACTTGTTTTAAACAGCCATATCCAGTGGATTTTTTGGGCCATATATGACTGGACATTGTGTGGCTCAGTGAGGGGAGTCCAATGGTAGTGGTGGTGTAGCGAACCGTCGTCGGAATCGACCCAATATGAGGCTTTTGTCTTGCGACGATTGTAGCCTTTCGATCGCTTTCTGGCCGAATGGACAACCGTTGGTGGTGGTGGAAGGTCAGAGTATGTTCGTGGTGATGTGAGCTTCAGTTTAGGTTAGATATCAACGGGCAACAGTAAGGAGGGAGGAGAGAGAAAAAGAAGAGTGTATGGCAAACAAAGAGACAAGAAACACCAACTACAAACCACACCATGCCAGACCAAAAAAATGATCCGAGGGATCGCACCCACTGTACAACCAATATTGCAACTCTGGAAGTCTGTGACTGAGAATGCTACCTGAAAGTCTCAAGGTAGCGGTCCATTTGGCGAAGGCATCCTCCCAGACATTTTGATGTTTGCTAATCTTTGAAATAGACTAGTTCTTAAGGTCGTCTAGCTGATTGTAAGTCCCCTCTATTAGATTTTCATTAGCCCAATGAGAGACGAAATCCGGTTGAGCAATCGCATGAACAACAATCAAAGCATCCCCTTCAAATTGCACCTCCTACAGCCTGAGATCTAGACATCGATGGACACCCAACCTCAAAGCCAAAGCCTCACCAACAGCAGGATCTACTCGGACAGCACATGAAACTGAAGCAAAAATGATATCCCCACCTGAAGACCTAGCAATGACAGCTGAAGTAGTAAGGTTGTGACCCATAGCTGTATCAAAATTTACCTTGATCCAATTCAAAGGAGGAGGAACCCAATTTGGATGAAGAATATTTTGAACATAGCGAGAAATCCTCCAAGCTTGACAATGTTGATTATGAACATGCTGAATTTGAGCCATCACCAGGTTAATTGATCTCACTGGAGTCCCATGAAGAACATCATTTCTATACCTCCGAGTTTGGTCAAAAGTCACTAAAGCCAACAATTGAAAAGCTTGACAATCCTCTCTAGAAATACCAATCAGATAGGGATTCATCAACACCTTGACCCAATCCGCCCTTCCTCCATGAACCAAGGTAGACACATTCATGATCCATCTAGAGTTGTTCCAAACCAAGAGAGAAATCGAGCATCCAAACATGAGGTGATCCAAAGTTTCCTTTTCAAAATTACAAATAGGACAAAGCTGCTGTTCCTCTGGAATATGCAAAACATGTAGTTGTTGTGGGAGGAAGAAGATAATGGTAAGAAAGTAATTAGCATACTAGTGGTACCTTAGAGGGATAAAGTTTTATGGATTGGACTTAAGTGTCCAAAACTTTCACAAGTGGTACCAGCCTGAAATTTTCCCGAAAAATAATAGGCAAGCCCAACCTAACTTAAGAGACAGGTCCAACGTCTCATAAGGGGAAGAAGGGAACAAGACAAACATTAGAATAGATAGCCTAAAAGGATTAGGGCAATCTAAACACGAAGACTTCAAAGATTAGTAGAGAGTTTGAGAGTTCGAGATGAGAAAATTGAATCAATGAAGATGAAGCACAGTGGAGATAAACAATATCTGTATGGTAATTTTTTATTTATGCTTTAAGTGTTTTTTTCCTAGAAAAATTTGCACTGAGCTAAAACCTAGGAAGCACGGACACGGGACACGACACGACACGGACACTCCAACACGGGAATTTCAAATTTTATAAGACACAGACACGGACACGCCTAGGACACGTATACATAAAATATATATTATATATATATAATATATATAAATCATATATAAAATAATTAACATAAACAATTGTTTTTGAATAGAATAATGTTTGATTTTAATATATATACTTTTGAATTCAATTTGACTATATATAGTTTCTAGTTTTATTAGTTTCTTCAAATTATTAAGGGTAAACAAATAAAAAATAAAAAAGTTCAAGAATGGGCCCAGTGCTTTCTTATCCTGTTTTTATAATATTATTTTCAATTAGTATTGACAAGGAGTAACTTTGACAAAACAAGTACGAGCCCATTAGTGTTTTTTTAAACTCTAGTAGAAGAAAATGTGTGGGTCCACAAGTGTTTTATTAAAACTCTGACGGAAGAAAGTGCAGGACAAGGTAAAAAAAACATGACACGGCCTGGACACGTGTCGAACAGGTGTCCGAGCCGTGTCAATGTTCGATAAGTGTCCGACACCGGGACGGTTTCATATGGGAAGTGTCCGTGCTTCCTAGGCTAAAACCCAATGCTGCCCCCTCCCTCTGCCCTTGGTGGTAAGCTTATGGGTTCGGGTCATGCTCCACGTGACTGGTGCCAAGTTGCATGAATATTGAACTTAATAGAATGGGTCAACCTGTTTGACCAGGTAACCATATTTTGACCCGTTTTAAATATGGCTATCAACCATTTATGATTTTGAGCCCCATTTAGCCAAATTGGAGTATTGGACCCATAGTTTTGGTACTTTGGACCGTGGACTAGACAACTAATATTGGAGTTTGGGCTTGTCCCAACTTGGTCCATGACCAAGATGTGGCTTTTGACCTTAGGTTATGGAACAAGCCTTTTGATCATTGTTGACCACTTGACCAAGCCTTTTGATCATTGTTAGTTAAATGTTAGGTCTCAATGGGTACGTTGACCCATTACAAAGTGTTTTAGCCCAAATCTTAAATTCAGCCCATTTTAAAATTAGTTTATTTTACCAAACAAATATATTTGACAAGATTTTTGAAGGAGTTACCAAATTCTATAGTTGACGAGATTTGACCATTTGAATAAGTGGGCCTATGGCCCAATTGGGCAGGCCCCGGATAAATAATTAGAAGACCAAAATAAAATTTCTTTTAGATAGTCTAGTAAAACGAACAATTTAATAACCAACGATATGTCGGTATATTTTATAAGAGATCGAGGAGACCGAGTAGACGCTTATTAATTGATCACTACTATCGAGGTAGGGTTTTTATATTCTTTGCCTCTAAGAGCAACTGCAGTGAGGCCATTTTGCTGGCCCAAAAGTGTAATCTATTGGCCCTAATGCTGGCCCAAGCAAAAACATGAGCTACAATGACACACTTTTATTGTCCCGAAGATACTGGCCCAAGCTTGAGAGAATGGATGTTCCATGGCTTGTTTGCTAACTGTCAGATGGGGCCCACTGAGGTCTATTCAACCAATATCGTATACGATCGTCTTCCATGGGGCGCTCACACGCACACACAGATATATATATATATATATATATATATATATATATATATATATATATATATATATATATATATATATATATATATAATGTGTGTATATATATGTATGTACAATATAACACACACAAACATATATATATATGCATATGTTATATATCAGTATATAGATATGCATAATGTGTGTATATATACGTATGTACAATATATGTGTATTGTGTACATTTGGCACAAAAAACGTAGCTAGCAAATTTACACCATTGTACAACTCCAAGAGACATTTCCTTTCCATTCCCAGCCACATCAGCAAAACACGTCTCCCAATACAGCTACATCAGGAAAACACAATTCTCAATACATTATATTTGCCCAAGCAAATTACAACCATTGTGATTGCTCTAATGCCCGATTTTATTTTCCCTAATAGGATTTCGTACATTCTTGACTATTATGTCCGAATTTATATTTCTATATATCTCATATATCTTGTCCGTTGATTAGTTGTTTGTTAAATTTCTAAATGTCATCTACATTAGAATTAGTCGAGAGTCGTTGAATATTCATATATGAATGTCATCTTTATTATTGTTTTGGATTCCTGTCTCATATGTTCATACTTCGTTGACTGAAATTTTTCTAGTCATATAGTCAGGCATGCATTGATTTGAAATCGGGCCAGTAATGATTTTTAAACCAAATAAATTTATTTTGACAAAATCTTTCAAATGTTAAAATCTTTATTTATTATTTATTATGTATAATTTAAATAGAAAAATCATTTAAAAGAGATTTAAATCAAAGAAAAATTATTTTAGCTTGATTAAATTCTTCATAGAGCCATGCATGGAAATTCATTAAATTCATGCATTATTGTTGTAGGGTTGATTGATTGACTAATTCGTTTGTTGGATCGATATTGCTAGTATTGTTGGTATTATTGATAGTAGTCGGATGTCGTGGATAGGCTGTTTGTAGTGGTTGTCGTAGCTACACATCACCTTGAGATGTCATGATTGCCTGGGATTTATCGCCTTCTTATTTCGTTGTTATTTGCATGATGATACGGGGTATTGTTGGACCCTTTATAGTCCCTCTTGTTTTGACACTATGGTGCACTTAGGTACTAAATACCATAGCCTTCGATGAATGTTTTTAGACCATTGTGCACATATGTTGTAGTGACCGATTGTTGCATATATATTTGTATACTTGTGTATATGCATTGCTAGTAGTGGTTGTTCGGTATGATCATATGTATTATTTTCTACCTCATATTTATCGTTGTCGTTTCGCTAGTTTTGCCTCTTGTTTTGGAAGATTAAATCTACACTATATATTCTCTCTTACTTTGAAATTTGTTCACTCTGATATTTGTTTCATAGATTCTCAAACTATTGTCGAGTATTTACCCCTATTGTATTTTGTAGCTCATCCCTTCTAGTTTTTCCTTTTTTAGGTGAGTTCAATGAGGACAACCTGCACCCTACGAAGTGATCACATGACATGGATATTAAGATCCTACAGGGTTAGTGATTTTGTTTAGTGTTAGGATTTGAACTTTGAGCTTTCACATTGCATTAAATTTATTTTTCAATCATTATTTAACTGTTGTAATATTTTTAACATTTAATTTTAATAATATAAATGCTCGTTTGAGGATTTCTGCTTAAGTGTGACAGTCAAGGTTAGTGTAGTAATTTTGACGATCTCCTGTTGCGATGGGCATCGTCACAGATATTCTATATATAGTGTTAGTTTGATAAAGCTTTTTGACTAGCATTTTTATTACTTTCTAGCATAAATGCTTTGGGCTTGCCAAACAACCATTTCGGGGCAACAATTCCAATGCAATTTCCCTAACATTTTAAAACTTTTTCAAAATGCTCCATAGAGATCTTTTCTCGGAATGTGTGAATTGTTGTTTTGGTTTAGATATCATATGGTATTTGTTGTTGTGGGGTGACCATATCATATGCTCTGTTCGACATATTTTCGAACAACTCAAGTTTCAGTAGTTTAAGTTATTATTCTACTACTTTACCTGCTAATCATTTGGTTCCGGTTACATATGTTATACCCACCACTTGAATTACTACTAGTATGTTATATTTGCGTTTGAATTATTAGTTTCTTGAAGTGATTATTGTTAGATCTCCATATTAACTTAATATGAGCTAAACCAATCAGAGGTGATTCGGTTGATAATCGGCTGGATTAAACATATATGTGTTCAAGGTTTGATTTTAATGAAAAGCAAATTTGTCAACGGTATTCAAAAACTTAATATGAGCTGCAAATACTCAATGGGCTCTTTGTCCCATTGATCTTGGGCTTGCTAAGCCCAAAGCTAACATTTTTTTTTGCCAATTTCATTCCCATAACATTTTTTTTTTCTTTTTTGGACTCAAGTAGAACTCGAACCCACAATTTTGATTCTCTCAAGTAGCACATGAAATTCCATGTGTGGGCATGGGCTCAAGTGGAACTAGAACCCACAATTTTCAGGAAAAAAAAAAAAGACAAACTATCCCTAATTTTAGACTAGGAGCTAATTCTTCACTTATCATT
Organism: Tripterygium wilfordii; assembly: GCF_013401445.1. Taxonomy (NCBI): domain Eukaryota; kingdom Viridiplantae; phylum Streptophyta; class Magnoliopsida; order Celastrales; family Celastraceae; genus Tripterygium; species Tripterygium wilfordii. Next base: position 4,945,369 of record NC_052245.1, read on the forward strand.
CTTTACACGAGTTGATTTTTCGGGAGTGGGAGGAGCTCCAATTTCTGACTCCAATTATCCTCCAAAAATCATGTTAAATCATGATTTTTTTTTGAAAATGACATATTAAAGTTTAGGAGTTAGAAATTAGTGTTTAGGGTTTAAGATTTAGAGTTTAGGGCTTAATTTTTAGTATTTAGTGTTTAGGATTTAAGATTTATGGTTTATAATTTAGTATTTAGAATTTTTCCCCCAAAATCTATATATAAACACCAAAATACTCAATCACATATTTTAATTCATGATTTAATATAATTTTAGGGGAGAATTGGAGCCCCCTATATCCCGATTTATCAATTAGTCCCTCATCTATATTCGTTCTTCAAAATCTCTTTAATATCCATTCTCCTCTTGGTCATAAAAAAAAATCTGTATGTTACCCACACTTGTAGTCCAACATTCCAAAAGAACTACAATATTGTAATTGTCATATATCGATATATATACAAACTAACTTAAAAGCTTGAGGCTGTGATTGGTACATCTTCTCCTCCCAAATAGGAAGATAAGTAAAAATAAACTTTGAATACATCCATCCACGGATCATAGTTAGTCTCAATTTAATAGGTATCATGTTATGTTCCTCCTTAATTTGTAGTAGAACAAATGTTTAATCTTTGAAAGAAGTACATAATTGTATCATAACTTATTATTACAACTTTTTAGCGTGTAAGAAGATTCGAACTTGGCTTTTAATTCTGTTGGAAATCCAATGACATTATTAAGAGCTCTTTGTTTTAGGCAAATGTGGTGGAGAGGATGTTTGAAGTTTGAACCCACGATACGAGTCTTGGTCACTATTTTTCACACCTATTATTCTACAAGCAAACACTTGCATATACTCATTTATTTATGCACAAAAACAATACTAAAACTTCCAATTGAAGGGTTTGATAAATATGGGTTGACAAGAGTTGGAAAAAATCCCGAATCCCCCACATGTTGTATATTTTAATTTTTAACCACTTTAACATATTTATTGTTGGTGTTGGAGTACAAAATAATAGCAAAATAAAAAAAAAAGAAATTTGACCGTAGTGGACTGAGACATGGGTATCTCGTTCTTTCCAAAGAGATTCGAGCCCTCTACAGTTTTTTGGTTCAAAACAGGTGCACCAAGATTCTATTGGCTCGACTCCTCTAGGATATAACAGCCCAATTCGATTGTGTAGCTAACTCGGACCTGCACTCAGTTGGTTAGCTTGAAACCCCACAAGAACACATTTTTATCTTTGTCCAGAGAATATTTGAGAGAGTTTGTTTGCTAGAGAGAAGGCGGCTTGTGAGAAGTGTGTTGACAAGGGCAGAGCTATGAATTTTTTCGGGGGGCAAAAGTTTTGGCAGGGTTCGGGGGCAGCGCCCCCAAATTTCTTTTAGGGTATTTTGATGTGGGGTTTAGTACCCGCTAAAAGTATAGCGATTATAAACCCAAATTATACTCGCAAGTGCACGAATCAATTGTAGTATAGAAGTGGCAAATACGAGTGTCGTACTCACAGGGACTGAATATTAAATATCTGCAATTCAAACTCTTGTAATTATCAATGGAAACAAAATAAACAAGGATTAATACAAATAAACAAACACTAGGGATCCGATTTCACCAACTCTATTGTATTTAAATTATTTAGCCGACAATTATCATTTTATTCATGCATGTCAAAGATCAAGTCCCCTAATTTATGTAATAGTCACGGGCATCTGACTTACCACGCCTATTCTTAATTGCAACCAACCATGAGCATTTGGATTGGCTAAGACAATCAAGAATGCATTAGGATTTATGGTAACTTATGTAGCGATCACAAAGATCATAGCATATGGCATTTATGTCTAGGTAACTCTGGTGTTAACTGCAAGAAGCTGGTCTCAAATTGGACATGGGCATTTGTCTCAATTTGCATCATGGTAATCAAACCTAGATGGTAGCTAAGCATCAAGATTTAATTATCAATAAAGAATAGCTAATTAACACTTGACATAGCATAAATAAATTAACAATTAATCAAACTAAATTTATTTAGATACAATAGAGTGGATCCATCATCACCCTAGTAAGAGGATTAGTTCCTCATACTAGGTTTACACAACCAACAATTGATCTCACAAAATTCTAGAAAGAATATATGAGTAAATTGCTGTAAAAGAGAAAATAAAACTCAAGAACTCACTCCTTGATTTCTTTCTCCTCTTCCTCCTTGATTTCTTCTCTTCTTTCCTCTCTGATTTCTTCTCTGGTTTTTGTGATGTCTTTCTTCAATGTTTTCCGTCTCTATTTATAGAAGAAAAAAAACGACGAAGAAATAATATAATTACTATTCATCATGCGACTTTACATATATTACTGTTCATGAATAGTAAATATTACTATACATTCTGCGACTTTTATGTATTACTATTCATGAATAGTATGTTACTATGCACTTTACGACTTATATATATAAACAGAATACCAAGTCAAACAAAACTAAGATTGTTTATGGAATAAAGCCTGAACTGAAATATGAGTTATATGTTTTTGGGCCTAAAAATATAGAAATAAGTATAAAGTGATTAAAAAAATGACATTTGTACTTTTAATTGTGTAATAATCACTTTACGCCCAAATTATATGACAAATGTTCATGATAATTTATCATTTAAAGTGTATATTTGAACATTTATCATATTTACTAGAAAGTGATTGAAAATGAGTTATAATAACAACAACAAATTATAATAAGAGTGAAGAATTATAATAATAGCGAAAAATTTTAATAAAAGTCTAAAATTTGATTGATGATTCATTACACTACATTTTACACGAGAAAATTTGATTGATCATTCATTACCCGTTTGGGCTAATGGGCTTGAAACATCGAAAAAATTCATTATTTGTAAATGGGTCAATGGCTTCCATTTAAAACGAGATTGTTCTCCTTCATATTATTTCCGTTTTGTTCTTGTTTGGGCCAATGGGCTAATAGCTTCCATTTGTATGGCCTCTCTTTTTAAAATACATATAAATACATATACATATTAATATATATATATTTTTTAAAAAAAAATCAATGGGGTCCAGGGCCCCTGGCCCAATTGTGGCTTCGCCCCTATGTGTTCGAAGTGTTGCGGTAGAGAGGTTTATATAGGTTGGGCTATAGCTAATGGGTTGAACAATATACGAGCTGTAACAAATGTAACGGCCCAATAACTCCTCCCCCTCTTTCCTCATTCCCCTACACCGAATCCATATCCAAACCCATCTCATTTACTCATTAGTGTGTTCCCTCTCATTAAAATTGGTGTTTACTCCTATATTTTTTCAATATGGGATTTAATGTTTCCCATTTAATTAGATAGGTTACAATTAGACAAGATAAATATGATAATGAATAATATAATTGATTACAATTAAATATCTTATTTCTATATTTTATTTAAAATAATGCCAACAATCCCCCACCTATTTTAAATAAAAGAAAAAAGGAATATATCCGGACAGAGAGGACCATTATGCATCATGAAGGTGTGTTATGCATTGAACCTCCACTTAGAGTGTGTTTGGATTGAGGGATTTAGAGGGAATGAAAGAGAAGGGAAATGGAGTTTCCTTCCAATTTATCTTGTTTGGATAGTTTAGAAAAAATTAAGAGAAGGGATTTGGAAGGAATTGAAAGGAAGATTTCATTAAATTTTTGTCAAAATTCTTCCTCTCCAAAATGGAGTCATTTGGAGGGAAGAGATGACTTATTAAGTTATAAATATGTTAAAAACTTATTTTACCCTTGTAAATAACACTCTAACATACAAAATAACGATAAACTAGTAAATTAAACTAATTTTCTTTTCATTCTTTTTTTTTTATCTATCCAAACATGAGAGAGGGAAAATTATTATTCCTTCCATTCTCTTCCCTTCCCTCCAAATCCCTCAATCCAAACACACTCTTAGTGAACCAACAACCTCTACTACAGAGCATAGTAGTCTCAGACTTGAACTATGACTGCTTTGAGGAAATAAAGTGTCAACGACCACACATGACAGTCTAGGTGTAGACATAGGCTTCCATAGCAAGCACGTTATGGCCACGTGTTAATCCCAGTATTCATAAGTGCTTTTGAGAATTCGCCCAAATTCTCATTAGGAGCAGCCCCACTCCTACACTCATATAGGTGAATTCTGTCAAGGGTGTTCCTCTACATTATACACCCACGCATACAAGCTACAGATATTCATTAAGAGTTTTAGAAAACTCAACCACCTCCAAACAGTACAAGATAATGCACACACACCATACGAATGGAAGAAATAATTGTGCATTGTCAACCACTTTATGATTCGTTCATTCCATTGAACCTAGTTAGAGGATCTCTGGTCCTTGGGTTGGGTATCCTCATATGTGGCTTATGAATCCATGGGCTTTACACCCATCTCCCTCGATGTACTTCAGACCCTATCTCTTGTCAAGGCCTTTGTTAGTGGATATGCAAGGTTATCACATGATTTTACATAGTCTACATTTATAACACCATTACACATATAAGATGCTTGATAAACATTGCAGCAGAAATAGTGCCTGAAATATAGAATAGACCAGCAAAGAGTTTTGGTCCTAAACTCGGGATTCCATTATCATCATACAATAAATGTAAACAATCTGAAATAGAGAGCTTTTCATCCTCTAATTGCTGCATTCAGGGGTGGAGCCAGAATTTTTTATGATGCGGGCAAAAAATTAGCGGGGTTCGGGGGTAGCACCCCCGAATTTTTTTTTAAAGTTATTTAATGAAAAATTAACTAATTTCTCATTAATTATATAACAAAGTTAAAATGAAAAACAAAACATCATGGAATGTGAATGCATAGATATCCCATACTTACAAACAAAAATATTTATACTTCAAAATGAATGTAGTTACAATATTTAGATGAATAAATTGAATAAGTAGCAATCTTTATTAGTTTCTTATTAGATGATGCAAACAATGAAGACAAGCAAAATAAAAAAATATAAATTTTAGTATTTTAGATGAATAAATTGAATAAGGAACCTCTTTGTCAACTTCTTATTGGATAAATAAAGAGAAATTCTTAGTATTTTAGATGAATATATTGAATAGGGAACCCCTTTGTCAACTTCTTATTGGATGATGCACATAAAAAATAGAAAATCTTAGTATTTTAGATGAATATATTGTATAAGGAACTTCTTATTGGATGATGCATAAATGAAGACAAGCAAAATTAAAAAAATAAAAATAAAAAATACTTGATGAAGTTTGGTGAGATGTAAGCTTGGGTTCTTCTTTTTTGAAAACCATGAATGTTACCTGGGTATGCATTCTAGGATAACTTGTAAGAAATCACTTACACATGGGGAAACTAATCCCCACACAATACGAAGAAAATCTTCGAAGAGTCAGCCGAAACCATGCAGCCATAATTCAAGGACAAAAATAGATAAAAAAAACACAAGATTACGCCCGACCCATTAGGCCCCGATCCTGCTAGAGTGCCTTCAATAGAAAAGATGACCCCTCCTCAATCCAAACAGTTTTCCTTATTCACCTAAAGGGCCTCCCTTGCCAAATAATGAGCAGCTATATTACTTGTACGTCTCACATGCTGAACTACCCAAGACGAAAAACCATTCAGCCGCCTCTTAATCTCCTGGATGGTGCCACTCCATGCATTAAATTGCTCCTCCTCAGACAGAAGATCTTGAATGATTGTAAGCGAATCCCCTTCTAAAATGATACTTCTGAACCCATATCACAAACAAACTCGACAGCTTCTATAGCTTTTGCCATAAAAGGAGACAAAACAAAAGACCTACAGGAAATTTTTGCTGCCATCAAATCTCCTTTTGAGTCGCGAACAATCACTCCAATGCCCGATCTATTAAGAGACTCGCCAAAGCCAGCATCCCAGTTAACCTTGAAAGACCTTACTAGCGGAGGGTGCCATACTTCACTCCCTGACCTCTCTAAAACACTACTAGGAAGGGTGAGGGAGTCATAATGGGATCTAAAATTGCAGAGCTAATAGCGTATTTAGCCAAAAATGTTGAATCAATGAACACATTCTCGTGAATGAAATAGTTGCATTGTTGGCAAAGCATCCCAAGGGTAGTGGCCATAATTGTTAAATCCATCTTCAATAGTTTATCCTTAACAAAAGACCACAGATGATCAAAATCATTAAAGTTGGAGCTCACCTTCTGGATAGATGTTATGCTATTATTGAAAACCATGACTAAATGTCTGCAACTCCATAATATGTGCAGGCTTGTTTCAGGCTTTTGCTTGCATATTGGACATCAATCATCAATGAGAACCTTACGCTTATAAAGGTTTACATATGTTGGTAAGGCATTTTGTATAACTCTCCATATGAAGGACTCAGTAGAAGCATGGCTAGGCAAGGACCAGATTGAATCCCACAACAATTTTCTATCAACATTTATGATGGAGAAGTTTCCCCTTACCCTTTTAATGACACAGCCCTGTGATATTCACTTCTTATCGAATATTTCCCCGACTTAGTTCCATCCCAACTCAGTCGATCCAGTCCATTTCTGGTGAACACGGGGATACTTAAGATCTTTTGAGCAACCTCATCTAAAAAACAAGACAAATCAAATCAACATTCCAACCACCCCTTTCCACATCCACCAAACAAGCTACACGATCATCCTCATGAAAATCATACACAGTTAGCTCTTCAGACCATGATAACTTATAACCTAGCCAATTATCCTGCCAGATTTTCACATAATGACCATCTCCAATAAGCCATAAAGAGCCTGATTTGAGAAGAGTACTAGTCGAAATAATGCTTTTCCAAGCAAAGGAATCAGAAGCTTTAGGAAGAGTAGTAAACAGAGACCCATTTTGAAAATATTTTAATTTCATGACTCACCCCAAGAGTGAATTTGGGTTCTTCACAATTCTCCAACATTATTTTGCCAATAAAGCTTCATTGAACAGTGACAAGCTCCTTATACCAAGACCCCATCCTCCTTAGCTCGGCATATCTTTCCTAAGATACCCACGCCATCCTGTGCTTCTCACTTGATGAAGATCCTCCCCACCAAAAGCCCCTCAAAACTTGTTCAATTTCCTGACATAACTTACTAGGAAATTTAAAGATTTGCATGACATAGGTTGGGATGGCTTGGAGAATAGCCTTTATCAGAACCTCCCGTCCAACGTATGATAAGAATTTGTTCTTCCAACTATTCAACCTCTGTTTAACCCTTTCCACAATAAATAGGAAGGCTTTCTTCGTGGATCTCCCCACAAGAGCCGACATCCCTAGATAGTCCTCACAGGCTCCAATCTCCCGCACCCCAATGAGATTCTTCAATTGGTTCCTGGTTTTCGTTGGAGTATGTTTGCTGAAGAAAAGAGCTATTTTCTCCACATTCACCTTCTAGCTTGATTGCCTTTCATATTCAAGTAAGATATCACGTATACAACTCCAATCACTCGAAGAGACTCGACAAAAAATGAGGCTATCGTCTTCAAAAAATAAGTGAGAAACAAGAAGCGAGCCTCTACTAAATGGAAATCCATGGAAGCCATTTCTCTCCACAGCCTGCTTCAAGTAAAATCTTAACACATTAGCACAAAGAACAAAAAGCATAGGTTAAAGAGGATCACCTTGACGTAATCCTCGGGTAGGGACGATAATCTCCCCTGCTTCTCGGTTTACTATAATCGCATACATCACTGTCGATATACAACCCATAATCCAAGCTCTCCAACGCTGACAGAAACCCATACGCCTCATAACTAACTTCATAAAACTCAACTCCATTCTATCATAGGCTTTACTCATGTTGAGTTTAACCGCTATGTAGTTTGTATGACCTCGCTGTTTGGTACTCATGCTATGGAGAACTTCATAAGCTACCAAAATATTATCTATAGTAAATCTGCCTTGGACAAAGGCGGATTGGTTCTCCCTGACAACTTTTGGCAAAACCCTTTTCAATCTATTTACAAGCACTTTAGACACAATCTTATAGAGCACATTGCAAAGACTAATAGGCCGGAACTCTGTAACATTAACTGGGTGAGATACTTTTGGAATAAGAGCAATACGGGTTAAATTCACCCCTTCTGGTAAAATCCCAGTTTTGAGAAATTCAGCAACCATCGCCAGAACATTTAAACCAACTGTTTCCCAATGTTGCTTATAAAAGCTAGATGTGAAACCATCCAGTCCTGGGGTTTTAATCTGATCAATATGTTGCACAACAATCCAAACATCCTCCTTAGACACCTCGTGGGTAAGCATATTGTTCTGGATATGAGTTAAACACAAAGGAAAATCCTAAAGAGACTCATCTGCTGCCGAAGGGAAAGAAGAGGCAAAAAGTGAGGAGTAATAGTAAAAAAAGGCTTGTTGAATATCATATTGTTCCTCCCAAATATGCCCTATTGAGTCACGAACTAATTCAACAAAATTCTTCTTCCCAGTTGATTAACACAAGCATGAAAGAAACATATATTTTTATCACCCTCTCGAAACCAAGTCTACTTAGACTGATGCCTGAGAACCGACTCTGCCTGGTCCTTGTTAGCAGCATCCAACAGACCTCTGATTTTTGCCAGCTGCCCCTGATTAGATTCATCCTCCTTTTGAAGTTGCTGAGATAATTCATATTTCAATGTCTCCTCTGCTCTCTAAATTTCCTTCCTCTTCTTAACAACCCAGGCCTAAATTCCCTTCTGGCATGTCTTGAGGTATTGAAGCTGGCAAGGATGACACGCCAACTGAACAATCTCCTTTCACTTGGGGTTTTTGCCCCAGTGTTGAATATATTTAAAGGCATTCCTCATTGGAAAATTTTGGCTCAAAGACTTACCCCATTTGAGAACAAGATAGCAGTGATCCGAGCTTGACATACCCAGACTCCTCACTTCAAAAGATGAAACCAGATTAATCCAATCTAAATTCCCAAAAGCTCTATCTAAACGCTCTTTCACAAACTATCCATGCAAGCTCCTCTTATTACTCCACGTAAACTTTTGACCACGAAACCCCAAATCAACCAAACCCACTGAATTCACTGCATCTAAAAACTCCCTCATCTAACTACCAATATTAGAACTGCCTCCCACTTTTTTCGTAAGGTTCATGATAGCATTAAAATCTCTTAGGCACAACCAAGCATTGTTTGAAGCAGGGCTCAAAGCTTTCAAAAGGGCCCAACTTTCAGGCCTTTTACTCGCGACATAATTCCCATAAAAACATGTCAAAAACCAAGGAATCCCCATCCTACCCTCTCAAATAGAAGCCATGATGTGACTTTGAGAATAATTGATCATCGAAACCTCCTAATCAAAATTCTAAAATAAAACCAAACCCCCACTACGACCCCGCGAATCAACCACAAAAGCATTGTCAAACCCTAACTTACATCGAAGTCTTTCTATCTTAATCTTGAGAACCTTTTTTTCTATAAGGAAACAGAAGTTTGGCGACTTATTCTTCACCAATAGGTGAAGTTTCCGAATTGGTCGGGGGTGGCCAAGCCCCCGACAATTCTAGGAAATGCATGTCATTGTTCTCAACGGGGCTGGACTTCAGCCACCACTACTCTTTTATTCCTCTAAATTTGGTTATCCTCATCTGGTACTTCATCGAAGTGAGCACGTTTTCCTCCCACCACATTCCCAGCTTAGGAATCTTGATCATCTTCTAATCCTCTCCAACAGTCCCAGTCAACCCCTGTTCCTCCAGCCTAACTAATTCAATTGAGTCCATGTCACCGCTATTGTCCTTCCCTGCTGACTGAACCTTAGAGTTATATGGACAATTCTCCATGTTCTATGTTTCAAAGATCTTTCCCTTGTCCCCATTATTTACATCATGCCCTGCCTGAGTAGATGATGTATTATTCGTCTTAGAATTTTCTCCAGGGCACTCCCGAATATGCTCGTCCAGTCGATCTACTGAATTAACCACCTCCTTATAACTACGACCCCGTGACCCCAAAATTTTTTCATTGGATTCCCCATATAGATTCACCGCCACTTATTTTGTACCCTTGTAGTCTCTTTGGGACTGCCTTCCCACCTTCTTGAGCAAAGGCTCAGCCCTAAGCCAACTTCCATATTGTGAAGATTCTGGGTCAGAGTGCAATCGTACCGGCTTGGGATTTTTGTAAATTTCCTTCAGATGAATAATGCAACCACACCCAAAACAAAACCTTAGTAATCGTTCATATTGAAAATTAATCAAAACATCCCGCGAGGGGAAGTGAGTTATCTTTCCACGCACCAAGGGTTTTGACAATGGGAGCCATAGAAGAACTCGACTGTGCTTCCCCAAGCACATTCCCGCTTGATCTGTATCAACCTTTACCACCTTCCCAAGAGAACCTCCTATTTTTTCTTCAAGAGATTTCGTCATTCCTCCTATCGAGAGATGTAATTGTACCTAAAACAATTCTGTATCAAGCTATATCTCTCTGATTGGGGTCTCACTATCCATCTCCTTTATCACCAACAAGCATTTGTCAAACAACTATGGACGACCCTCCATCACCCATTCCTTGTCCCTCATTGTTTGGAAAATTATAGCATAAGTGTTTTGCCCCAACTCGTGAAATTTTGGTGGGGTCGAGATTGTCCAGACTTTTGTCGTAGTGAGCATCACTACATCCATTGCTAGAAATATATCTGTAATGACCTTACCAAAGATCCCTGCATTGATCAACTCCTTCGACAAAAGGGATGTCCTCTTGAGCCACCTCTATACCCTGTTTTTCTCCTCCTCCGTGACCGTCAGTTTTGACCAAATTTCTATGAGATCCTCCATCGGGACTTACGACCCCCTTTCACTACCGAAGATGAGATAACGAATGAAGAAAGATCACACCGAAACAAACTCACCTTCTTCTCCTAGTCAAGAACCAGGGGAAGAGACTGTGTCGTTTTCTCAGAGAACCCCTAGGTTTCGCGAGAGAACACTTTGCCACGGAGCTTGGGTTCTTCTAAGAGGCTAACATACATAGTTGCCACCAGACTAGCAGGTCTCTCATGTCATACTTCTAAACTACTATATATATACTATTTGTTTTTTCAAATTCCAATGTGGACAAGTGCCCACCTGATATGGATTTAATTGCAAGCCCACAAATCGTACAAGTAATAAAGAGATGAGTAAATTATCGTTTCCACTAGGGATGTGTTGGCAATCAAGATCAATGTCAAACTAGTAACAACTATACAAATTGGGGAAACGGATTCGAGATTGATTTTGTTTTTAAACTAAACTAAAGCAAAAGAACAAAGACAAATCAAACAGAAGTATGAAACCAAGGACGGAAAGCACTAGGGTACTTAACGCCACCTCACTTATCCAATTCAATTCCCTTGGTCCCTTAATCCCTAATTCCTCTCTCTATAATGACAATCGATTTTCCAACCTATTCAATGATTCCTAGATACATCAAACGTATTTTCAACATAAATCCCTGTTATTCCTAACAATCGGATTAATATATCAAAAACCCATTAAGAACTATGGAAATCATTTAGCGGTTGCATAAGTCACAAACCTATATTCCTATGGTTCATGCACCCTATGTCATCTATGGCTTGAGGCAAACCCTAGATATCTCCTTCCAGTCTCAATCTAGGCAACGAATCAATTGAATGATTGCCAAACATTCAAAAGCATTAATCACACCCATAGACAATCAAGAGAGAGAGAGAAATCAAGAAATAAGGAAACCAAGTTTATTGAATCTTCAAGGTTTGGTTACATTAAGTCCCTAGTAAGAAATCTAGCCACTCATGGAAGCAAAATACATCATTAAACAAAGGAAATCAACCATAGAAACTAGGATAGAAAAGGAGAGAGAAAACCCCCATGTAGACCCTCTTCTTCTCCAAGCTCCAATAGTGGCCTCCAAGCTCTCCAATGGTGGTAGAATGAAATCCCCTCCAAGAACTCCCCCAAAAACCTATTTTATGCCCTTTTATACTTCCCCAAACTCTTATGTCGTTTCCAAAACAAGTTGGGGTCGTTTTGGCTTAAAAACATGTGAATTAGGAACTTTTTCGCGAAACTGCGCGTGCTGTGAATAGTACCTCTGTCTCCATGAATTCAAGGCTGTTTTGGCAGGTCCAATCGATCGGGAATTGATCCGATCGATCGGAAATCGGTTTTGGAGTAAAAATCTACATTTTGCACTTTTTTCCTCCCTTTCTTGCCTTGGCACCTACAATATGCAAATATACTTTTCTTAGGCAATATCAACTCTTAATCAACTCAAAATGGGATGAACTCATGTGTAAAGGATGTACAAATGTATGTATATATTTGGCACATCACCACCCTTGCCCCCTATGTGGCTCCGCCCTTGGCTGCATTCTTACAATCTCCATTAAATATACAATTGCTCTTGAAATGCCTAAAGCCAGTGGAGAACCATTTGGAACTACCTAGAAAATTTAGCAGTGAAAAATATGAGAGTTGATGGAAGTTTTTCTTTTAAGCGGAAAGATTGAGAGTTAAAAATATTACAAAATCGAAACCCGGGAGATTATATGTTGGTCCTATGGTGGTGAACTTCTCGCAATATTTTGTCAAGAAAACTATGACACGAGGTTTCAGAAAGAATGTCTCCCGGACCCCTGTTTAATTTTGTCCAACCTAACATAAATTCATGCATTCTGCCCCTGTATGTATCCTAATACAGAATTAAAAGTTACAAAAATTTTATTTAGCATTCAATGCTATTTCTTTAAAGTTTTAATACTTTATGTGTATTTTTATTCAATCATAGGACCACTAACATAATCTAACCACACAAGTGTGATATTAAGAGAAGTGGAAAAGAAAAAAAAGTGTAATCATTTACGTTATAGGACCAAAGACTTATCCCTATTTAATTAGATTTTTGTTGATTGCTTACTGAGGACCACAAAATTTGTCTAGTGATAAAGATTTTCAATTTGGATATATTGGATAAAAAATAATGAGAATGTGACTAAATAAAGTAACTTGGTGGTAATAAATTATTTTTTTTTAATTAAAGTTTAATGTCGCATAATCTAGTATATCTAGAAAAAGTTAAAACGAAAACCCTAGTCGCCTCCTCTCTCTCTCAAATTTTCTCTCAACAAAAGTTTCTATCGTCATGCAGATCTGAGAAGGAGGAGGAGACCACCATCTCCATCTCCTCCTCCTCCACACACCATTTACTATATGTCCTTTTAGTTTTACTGATTTATTGCTGGTTCATAAATCTAGTTACAATCTCTATTCTGTTCAATAAGGAATACACAAAGTTTATTCATAACACCGTCTTCTATGGAGATGAAATATGCTTCTTCTCATCTAGAAGTCGTAGATTCTTCACAACAACAGTTCTGCTGGTGTGTTCCAGCCACTGATATTTGATGCACAGTGATAGAGCTCCTAAATCTGGTGAAGATGGTCTTTCTTGATGAAGAGGAAGACAAGAATCTTGATCCAATCCATGTGTGTTATTTTACTTTTTATTTTTGTTTAGTCTATCCAACGTTAGCCTGGGACAGTGTTATTCGGGTACATCTCGGTATTGTCCGGTGTTTGTTCTTTAGTTTTGTAATTCCTCTGCTAGGATTTGTAAATTCCTAGACCGCTAACATGATGTTAGATGTAACATTTGTTGCTATGGAATGAAGTGTCAGGGTTTAAACCCTTTATATAAAAATATCTAGTATATCTAGAGTTGCCACAATTGACTTCAAAACATGATCCATAAATAGAAAAATAAAACATAAACTCAAAGTGAAATAAACATATGATTCCACTTCTTTAGATATGATTCGATTCTTCCTCTCTTAAAAAATTTAAAAAACGAGAAAATTTGACTTTCAAAAGAATAAAATAAAATAAAATGACCAAGTTGGATAATGCAACATAAAATATTTAAACTTAGTGGCAATCATATGATTTGAATGCTTTTTTCTATTAATGAAGTTAACAAATTGAATACTTCATGTTCTAAGGAACAATTTAAAATCAATACTTCCTAAAAGCAAAATGCTTGAGACTCTCAATTTATGACCTCCATTTTATCCCTAATTCATATAGAGTGTTGGATGTTAATTAAGTGGACCCTATATATATATATTTGTAATTATACCTATCACACATGCCACATACGATTAGAATAAAATGTAGATCATAAATTGAGGGTCTGCTCTTCGTACTGTTAACAAGGTGGGGGATACATATGTGTTTTCTTCTTTTTTTAATTAAAAAGAAAAATAAATTTCACCATAGACTATACTAACAATACAAAGACCAGAAGAAAATAAATAGTTCCAATAAAATGAGGCAAAAATATTTAAATATGCAAAAGAATATCGAATTAATGAGCAATTCAATATCTAATTTTCTATATTTTCCTTTCATTATATGATTTCCTTAATTTACCTTCCAAAGCAATTGCCTTTTTTTGAATATCAAGATGTACAATTAACTCAAATCAATGATTAATTTTTAAAAAATTATCTTGGAGATTTGAGAGATTCAACTTGGGATTTGCCTTGAGGACCCTTTAATCGAATGAAAAGACGATACTCATCGAACGTCATCGGTTGGTACAAAGCGGGCCTCTCCGGCGTTTGAAGCTCCTTTGCCGGTGATATCAATATATCACTCTTTGGATTATAAAAGAAAGCAAGCGATAATCGCTCTTTTGACTGGTTTACGATTACTCGATGCTCCACGCTCTTGTAAATTGCGTTGCTTAGAACCTTAAAACACATCATCAAAGCAAGCGTTAAAATTATGTCAAGTTGTTAACTAGACATTAGAGTCATGTTATACGTAAGAGCAGTTTTACGGATTCTAATGTTGTTTGTTACAGTTATCCCAAATATTGATATGGAAGCACATGATTTTACATGGATCATGCAGAATCAAGAATTCCACATGGATCATGTACATACATAACAACATTTGAGATAATTAGAAAGAAAAAAAAGTGAGATCATTTTTCTACATGTAATGTCAACACACAGCACACCTACTATTACTTTTCTCAAATGTTAGTCGTCAAAGTGTTCCATTATTGATTATAATATATAAAAAATGGAAAATAAAAATAATTTAACTATGTGAACATATGACTTGGTGACATATAAAGCCAAAAGAATAGTAGTGTGGGTGTCAGTTTCAAGCCTATTAAGCATGTGTCAATACTGTTTGATGTTTGGAAAAGCCACTTATTAGAAAATGACAAAACCCAGATAAATTATAAGTGTATATGCAGAATTCTCACATAAGGATCTAAAATAAATATCTAAAATAGTGATAATGTTTTGACATTGATTTAAATAGAATGATAAGTGGGGCTCTGTTTTGGGTCTCATATATTTCAAATCAATGATTAAAAAATGATTCTTATTTTAAATTTTTACTTTAAGAATTCCTAATGAGCTCCTAAAATGAAATCTTAACTTTTAAATTTATTTTTAAGGTTCAAAATATTTTCAAAATTTTGAATAAAAATATATTTGTATCTTGATCGGTCTTACGAACCAATACAGGAGAAAGAGCGTGAAAACAGTAAATGAAAAAGAACCAAGGAATTTTAAGTTTTGATTAAAGAAGAATCAAAGTGTCTTTTTAAGACCTTATCATAAAAAATTATCTTGTTAACTTTATCTACATTTTACTTGATAAGATTCCAAGAGAAAAAATAATTATTCCTGCCCCATCACAATCATATATCCAAGATATTCACAACACATGGCCCTTAATGTGATCTATACATACACACACATATAGAGACATATATAAATATACAAATTAATTTGGACCGACCGTTGTTGGATAACTGAGAGAGAGAAATTAATTAAGGTTACCTGAATTTGATCACCAATGTTGAAGACAAAAGCATGCTTAGCAGGCTGAACTGTGATCCATTTGTTGGCTTTCCGGACTTGGAGACCCGCCACGTTATCATCCGGTAACAAAAGGGTCAACCCGCCCGGATCCGAATGGGGCGACAACCCGAGAGCCAATTCGGGTTGTGGACATTTGGGATAAAAATTCACTCTAAGACATGCCCCAATATTGTCACCACCAAATGCATTCTGTAGATGGTCTTCAGGCAATCCTAGGTTTATTGACAAAACCTTCATTAACCTCCCACTTAGCTCCACTAATTGCTTACCATACTCATCAAACACTTCCCTATAAAAAAAATAAAAAATCTTGTCATAAATCTCATCCCACTCACATTAATTATATATTGTTCGTTTCGAGATTCTGATTCTTGTGAATCCATCAGATTACTCTCATGGGTTTATTCCTCCCAAACTCAGCAAGTGGCTGAAACCCAATGCATTGAACCGAAAAAAAGGCTTTGCTGGTAGAGTACGATATTATATCCCCACATCTTTTCGACATGAGATTCTAACAAATCCATTCAACTAAATTAAATTAAAACAATCACCATAGGAAGATAGTGATGAAAGTACCTGCAACGGGAAGGGAGGGCAGGCCACTTGTTATAGTCCTTCAAACACAAAGGAAGAAAGTGAAGGAAGTAGTAATCACTCCAATCAAGAATGGCACCCTTTTGGACCCCTAATCGGCTGCCATAACCTTCGTAGGTCTTGGGGGTGTTGGCATAATCTTGCTTGATCTCCATAGGTAGATGGAAGAAGTCGCGCCACGTTTCGCGGGTTCTGTCCATCAATTCAGGACTCACTCCATGGTTAACAATCTGGAAAAATCCCCACTCTCTGCAAGCAATTGAAATCTGTATAAGCGTAGTGGCTCTACGAGCATCGTCGTCTAGGCCGCTCATGTCAATGATTGGGATACTAACGTGCTCATCTTCCTCCTCGTCGATGCAAGGATCGTTTAATGCCCTCATCGTAGCAGGTTTGATGTACCTATCTGGGATTGAACAGATTCCACTTTCGGATAATGATTGGACGCGAACAATTGGCTCCGGCCACTCATGAAGCTTGTTCATCCTACCGATAAACTACTTTACAAGGCAGATCCTATATACATATACAGTTAACAGTTGTAGTTTCTATGTATATATGTGTGCGTGTGTGTATGTGTATATATATACAGAATTTAAGGTACCATGAAAGTGTGAATCAATGAAGATGGAATTGAAAAGTTGTGAGTAGTTAATTAAGTGGTGGGGAATTGTGAAACTAGAACGTGAAAGTAATGTGGGATTTTTAAATTATGGTTTTGACAACTATTTGCTTTTTTTTTGTGAGGTTTTCATTAAGGTTGTGTGTTAATGGGATTGTGTGGTTTATTTTGGGTCTCTTTATTGTGGTGGACAAGCCGACCAGCTCAAATACAGAAATATTACATTTTTTTAAATCCAGGAAATATTATAATTATATAAAAAATATATATATGTATATATATGTCATACGTCCATGTATGATTGAGATTGAGACAGGTCGTTTATCGCATTTCGGCGCCGTGTACAACTTTGCTTGCAAGTGCACCGGGTCTATTTTTCCCCACATGCATATATATAAAGAGTAAAATACACTACTACCCCTAGCTCTTTCGCGTAAAGACCGCGTATATATTTTAATTCTAAAAAGAGTAAATGTACTTGATGACATGTAAATCTAGCTCGGCTTGCAAAAGTATCAGGTCGGTTCGAACTAAGCTATTCGGGTGTTGTTAGGACACTTTACCTGAGGAAACTTTGAAAGCGCACTTCTCGGGGTTTAGTTTCATATTGTATTTGTTTAAGACGTTGAACACTGCTTGTAAGTCGGATGGATGGTCTTCAACGTTCTTACTCTTAGTGACTATGTGATCCACATATGCCTTCATTGTTTTCCCGTGAAGACTAGAAATTTTTTTATTTACCAGTATTTGGTAAGTTACTCCCGCATTTTTTAGTCCAAAAGGCATCACTTGATAGCAGTAAGTGTCTTCTTGTGCTATAAATGGTGTGCGTTCCTCCTCGAATGGATTCGTTATGATCTAATGGTCATTAGAATAAGCATCTAAGAAGCTGAGGAGGCCTTTACCCGAGGTGGCATCTATGACTTGGTCAATTTTTGCTAGAGGATAATTCTCTTTTGGAGATGCTTTATTAAGATCAGTGAAGTCCACACACATGCGTCACTTGCCATTGGGTTTGATAACCATGACTTACATTGGCAAGCCATTCTGAATATTGGACTTCTCTGATAAATCAGGCATCAACGAGTTTGTTGACTTCTTCTTTGATGAATTGAGACAATTTTTTTCTTCTGTTTTATCAATTTGCTTCTTGCCTTGTTATTGAGGTGATGCATAATGACATCGACAATTATTCAAGGCATCTCATCCACATTCCATGCGAATGTCTTGATGTTGAAAAGGAGCAAAATGGTTAAATCTTTAGAGAGCTGCTTGGCCAGCTCAGATACAAGGTATTCTTTTTGCTCCTTCTTTGGTGACAATTGAGACTAGTTCCTCAACAGGATGAGTTTTGGGCTAGTGATTTCTCTAAAGTCCAAGCTGGTGACTGAGATAGAGGATTTCTTCTTTTCGTTTAGGCCATTCATGTAAACCTACCGAGCAAGCTATTGGTCGCCATTCATTTCTCCCATCCCATGATCGGCTAAAAATTTTACTTACAAGTGATAGGTCGATCCTACTGTCGAGCACGATTGAGCAATGGTCTTCCATTGAGTGTATTATATGAAGTTTTTACATCAACCACCAATAAATCACAAGATAATAACTTTGACTTAGGGCATGCACCCAAAGTGGCCATAAGTGTTATTATTCCATGAGGTAGAACATGTTCTCCAGTGAATCCATATAATGGGGATACAAAAGGCTTCAGGTTTTCCTTGAAAATGTTCATCTCCTTGAAAATGTCTATTTGACGATGTAATTGGCAATGACTGCTTCAACTACTAACGCATCATCATGGGGAATACTGATTTTGCCAGTGTCTTTCTCGGAGAGGTAATTACTTTCTCTTCCTTTTTCTTCTTTCTATCTTCGACTTGGTTAATTGTCCTAGCATAGGCTCTTCATTTAAAAGAACTTTCCCCTCCTGATGCCAATCCTCCAACAATCACATTGATGGTTTCAACTGTACCTCAATTTTGCCTTCGGGGAGAATCATCTCACCTCTTCGTCGAACAATGATCGTCTTATCAGTCACTACCTTGTCTTCATTTTTCCTCCCCTGCATAAATGAAAGTTTTGAGGTAGCCTTGTCAGATGAGACTTTTTATCTCATCTTTGAGGTGTCGCCTTTCTTCGGTGTCGTGATCTGGTCCTCGATGGAATTTGTAATATTATTCATTGAGTTTAAGACCAGGTAATATCTTCATCTAAGGCGCCATTTGAGGAGATCTCGGTCTAGAATTTCCATCAAGAATTTTCTCATTGATTTGTTAAGGGGAGTGTAAGTGCTAAATTGAGGAGGTAGCGCTAAATCAGTTTTTTGGAAGTCATTCGAGGTACATTTCTTGTCATTTTTGTCTCGGCTGTTTGAATATTCTTTTTGGATGGGGATTCGTATAGGTCACTTTTGGCTTCTCCCATGGTTTTGTCGGTTATGATGTATTTCTCAACTCACTCCAAGAGTGTCGCCATGTCCTTAGGTGATTTTTTGAAAAATGAGTATTTTAGTATTGAAAGTTAGATTGCTCGAGCAAGTGTCGGTGTTGCTACTGAGACAGTTAGGCCGAGTACTTTCAAGCACTTTTGGTTGATCCTGGCAATGAATACTCGGAGTTATCGTATCTCTTTTGCTTATGTTTATTAAGGTAATATTTGTCTTCGTCGGCTTTCTGGCGTTGGTGCATTGTGAATATTTATGATTCAATTCTCTGAAATTGAAAATACTTTCCCAAGGAAACCTTTGGAACCATCTTTGTGATACTCCTCTGAGATAGACGGGGAGGATTTTGTAGCATGCTGCCTGAAAATTTATTATGGTTTTGATATCGAGGATGTGATCAGTTGAGTCCCCTTTTCCTTCATATTTTTCCGTGCTTATAACTCTAAAAATTTTGACATCTTGGCGTTTCGTATTTCAGGTGTTAGAGAAGTTAACATCTAAACCCAAGCAGGAGCCAAGATTGGATCCTCTTTAAATGCAGTAATTTTTCGATCTATCATGTCTTAAATTCACCTGCATTCTTCTTCCATAGTGGTAGTATTATCTCTTTAGCTACTCTTTACGGGGGTTTTTCTTAGTTCCGAGGTCTAGATTTCTCGGTGCGAGAGTCTTGTGCAACATCTCTGTTGGCATTAGCCGGATAAGGAGTGTCATCTTGCAAAGGTGGTGGTAGGAGAAAGTCCTACATATGCTGTTGGAGCAAAGAAAATTGCTTTTGTTGCTCGTGGTTGTCTCTCTGGCAACCATTGACCCCATCCCCTTGAACGAACTCTGTTGACCTAGTTTGAACCATGATTAGATCAAAAAGTTTATTTTTTCCATAGACAGTGCTAATCCAATGACGTGCAAATCTACCTTGGCTTGCAAACGTACTAGGTCTATTCGAACTAAGCTCTTCAGGTCCCCTGAGGTGTGTTTCTCGAAAAAGATGGTCTAATACTTAAGTCAGACGTAAGGAAGCAAGAAGGTTTAGAACTTCATAAGTCGAAACTCTTAGGAAGAAAAGTATTAAAAATTATGAATGAATCTTTTACCTAGCTTGAGATGCCTTTTTATAGTGGTTGAAAAAGTCCTAGTCCTTTATGAAGTGTGATCCTTGTTTTTAGAAACTTTTAGTTTTATTAGGAGATATATTCTCCTGTTCTTCGAATTGGAGATCCAAGATATCTAAAGTCTGTGGGCGTATGTCCTGTAAGGTTGGTATTATTAGTTTATCCGAGATAGACTAATGATGTGTAAACTGAGATAGGTCTTAAGTCCTTGATGGGATCAATGCCAAGTGCTCATTTTTAAGTGGATGGTGAGACTGGTATCATGAGTACTAAAGCTATTCTTAGTCTTCTAAATAATTACCTATCTCATGTATAAATTGTTGTTTGCTTGCTCATATATTTAACCCATCTTACGTAAAAAAAAAAATAGAATATTTAATAGCAACGGTCAAAGTGTTAAAAAAGATGCAAAAAGCATTATCTTCCAAAGAAATTTATGTGTTGTTCATATATTTAATAGTGGTATAAATAATGTTATGTAATTGTTTGTACCAAAAATAACCCCTACATGTCAGCTGACACGTGTCAACATGGGTCTCACAGTTTGTAAGGAACATCCAACCTCCTGGTGACACGTGACGAAGGCAGGGTATTTTTATCATTAACATTTATTCATTTTGCAGAATTCTGGTGGTGTTGACCTAGAATCTAGGGATCAATTACTACAAATCAGGAATGTTTGAAATCTAATGTCCAAAAAACTACAAATCAGAGAATATTTATCTTAAGAGTTTACTCTCTTTTAACTCAATTTGTAAAGGAACAAACGAGATTTTAGCATAGTTATCTCAAAAAGAGTCCAGGAGAAACCAAAGCTTGTTAGTCATACGTTCCTGAATTCTCTCAAGAATGTTTCCAGCTACTACACGACACTGAGATGTCAAAGCCGAGGATATTTTTCCACAATCCTCCGTGCAGAAGCATCAATAGAATGACTATTGTTAGCCATGTTCCCACAATTCCAAGCATTAATCTTGTAGAAAAAAGAAAAAAGAGAATTTTACAGGCATCCCATGTCAACCAACAGACCCATCGTCTTCAATCCTTTACTTCTTACTTAGGCCTGACTCAAGCCACTTATCCTTTCAATTAGCATGGCTCAGGCCAATTAGTTTTTAGATTTGTCTTTTCCTTTCCAAAGTCACCGTGGTAATGTCTTTATTTTAGATTGTAAAGCATGCCTACATCTCAGGATGTATCACTTTTCAATGAAATTCCTGATGCATTATAGTAGTGTGTTGTTTTTCATTTCACTCATTAGAAGTCTTTTCATTCTGGTGATAGTCTTAAGTCTCATACTTTTTTCAGATTGCTATTTCACGACTTTATGTCCTTTTTCCAGAAGGCAAACCTCGAGCCAGCAGTTTTGTGTTCTCTAATTGCATACAATTCGTTTGGTGAACAGGTTAGACTTGGTGCAAACCCCTATCAAATCCTTTGAACTGACAACAAGTTCTGACACACATGCATTTTCAACATCTACCATCTCAATACTCCTTACCCCCAGTGTTGGAATTGTGACATCTAGGCTCTGTTGGTAGAGCGGATAGCTTGATTTTCAATGCTAGCGGGAATGCTGTAGAAAAAATGTTGAGCTTAAAGCTGTGAAATATGCTGTGAGGTGTTTGGTGAACTAAAAGCTGACGCTAGTGAAAAAACTGTTGACTAAAAGTATTATCTTGAATATAATAATAATTTTTTAATCATTTTTTAATTAAAATTAATTTTAGTACATTAGAAATTCTTTATATCAAAACTGAAAATGTTAATTAATAAAATAAATTAGTTTATTAGAAATTATTTAAAAATTTTTTATCATTACATTTAAATTTTTTTCTTATATGAGAAATTTTTAAGCATGAAAATTGTTTTCTAAGCATGAAACTTGTTTTTTAAACTAAATAATGTATTAAATATATATTATTAAAACTTTAGGGCCCACATTTTATTTTATGTAAAAAGTAAAAGAATTATGGTTACAGCGGGACCCACAATAAATAAAATTGAAAAAAAAAATGTCAAAATGGTTAGCGTTGAAGTCAAATAAGCTCCAATGTAGAGTTTATTTGACGATGTCATTTTGACAGCGGATCCACACAGCAGCGCCGACAACGGATTACGTAGTAATTAAGGGAGGAAAAAAGGGTAATTTTGACGTGTTCTTATCCAGGTTATTTAGTGTATTTGTAAGAGATGGTTAATGTAGTTTAACCTACATATTATGTGTTTGTGAAAAAGTATATATTATTTTATATTATTAAGATAAAAATATCATGAGATATTTTTATTAGTATCATTATTGGGGGGAATACCACTATATATATATTGGACTATATAAGCGTCACTTCCAAATCAAGTAAAGCCCTTGAAAGGCCAAATGGCAATATCTTAAAATATGCTGAAACTATTTAATTCAAGATTGGAAGATAAAAATTGATTATCTTTTGATTTGTAATGTTAAATTATTTATATTGAAATTTCGCTATCTTGACATGTGGACTAATTAAACAAGATGTTAATTTGAAAGAGACCTTGTTTGATTAATTTAAACAAAACTTGCCCGTCATGACTCATGTCCCCATATGAAGGCACCCCCCAATCATCAAATTTAATCATTGTATCTATAAATATGAACACAAATAGATAATAGCACAATCCCTTGGACTATTTGGGACAAGTAGACAAACCGGCCCCTAATGTATTAGATATCTTAATTTCAAATCCTTAAAACTATTGACAACATGCAAATAGACCCCTCAAACTATTGGGTTGTTTGCAAGACATCCCTCACAAATAATTAAAAAAATTATATATTTTTCCTAATAAATATTTAAATTAGTTTCAATAATTTTTTTTCCCTGTGACCTACCTCGGATTTTAATTACTTCAATATTCCTTAGTTAAATATATGAATTATTTTAGGCTTAATTTCGTTTTATTAGTACATAGTTAATTGAAAGTGATATCATTTCATCTTCAATGAATTATTTTTGCATATATTTTCATGCTCAAAGTTAGCAGAGGGAGGTGTTTCAAATAATTTAATAGTTCGAGGGTTGAAAATTCGGATTTTGATAGTTCAAGGGTTTATTTGTTTGTCCACAAAAGTTCAGGGGGGTAAATAAGTGCTTTACAATAATGCAATCAATATTCAAAATTCAAATTAATTTGTGACATGTGCAATTGTTATTGAAAATTATCGTGGTCGTTCAAATAAATCTTATCTATAAATAAACAAATATATATATGTATGTATGAAAAATAAAAATTAGAAAACATTAGTCAATAAAGTCGACCAAGTACATAATATTATTGGGTAACTTGTTCTGAAATGCATGAAAAACGTGGGCTTTTTATGGTGTCCTGTGCAAGTAGTCAGCATGAAGGTATCAATTTATTTCTAGATCAACAATAGTCCCACGACGTACATATTCGTCATCAAAGCAAATAACACTTCATACACTCAAGGACGTAACTAGGAATTGATCATGGGTGAGGCGACATTCGAATAATAGTGTTTTTTAGCGGGGGTAGCGCTCCCGAAATTTTTTTTGAGACCTATTGGGGAGAACATTTATCTTGATGTTTAGGCTTATAAAATAACACAAAAGATTAACTTAAATATATATTAAAATTGATTAAAACTAATTAAATACCACGTATAATATGAAATAATATATAAATTTGTAACTAGAAGTCATGTTTCAATTTCTATATAATTTTAAAAAAAAAAGTTGTTATATATTGTTGTTTTCAAGAGATTACGTATTATTCTTAATATTAACAATAATGCAATGGATAATATTAGGATTAATATTATTATGTAGGAGTAATATTTATTGTTATTATTGTTAAGTTTTATATATGTAAATAATTTTTTTCCTAAATATTGGGGTGCTACAGCCTAGGGTATTCCCCCTAGATCCGCCTCTGCATATACTTCAAACAATAGTAAAAAATTCTACCCTATCGTATACACACTCCATCAAATTTATTTAGGATTTGGTTGATATAATAATTTTTAAAACCTACTATGTATCAAAATGTGTAGGTAAAAGGTTCAAGGTTTTAAAGATTCAATCAATACAATGAAGGAGCTACGAAACGGACGAAGACCTAAATCATAATTAAATGTAAGTTTGCCAAAAATTCAAAGAGTCTTTATAGCCTTGGGCCCATAAAAATCATGAAACTTACATGACAATCTTTAAGTCTTAGTCATTCATAAATTGGGTCCTCTAGGCTGGACCCCTACAACTTATTAATATGTAGAATGTAGGATTTTTTGTCTTAGCTATTGTGACAAATGCATGGTCTTTCACAAAAGTTGTCTAACTCTGTTGTGTAATTGTAGGGAAATAGCCTTGAAATAGGTTACTCTGCTTTGGATCTGCATGACAGAACTTATCTGTATCATGATTAATTTAGACGCGAGAATTGGATTACATTTATCATTTAATTCTTGTTTAAATTATCGTGTGTAGTTAAGAAAACTAGATAGATTTTATCTCAGCCATTTAGATGAATCG
Source organism: Tripterygium wilfordii (assembly GCF_013401445.1). Lineage (NCBI taxonomy): Eukaryota > Viridiplantae > Streptophyta > Magnoliopsida > Celastrales > Celastraceae > Tripterygium > Tripterygium wilfordii. The sequence continues at coordinate 4,970,613 of NC_052245.1, forward strand.
TGATACATGATTAATTGAGCTAATGCTCATCTATTTATTTGTTGTTAAAATCTCTCCTAGTGATAACTCATTTATCCAGATAAATCTGTTTATTACCAGGTAACTGAAATTCAATTCTTTATGAGATTTAACAAACTTATTGATAAGTTGGATTTAATCATAATCATGTTTTTCCAACCAATTTATTCATGAGACAGGTTGTGTATAAAAGCACTGTCGTTACATTCCAAAATTGGCAGCATCGAAACATTTGAAGAAATTATGAGACTGTGTTCAGCTTCGAATGTGTGTTTCATGTTTCATGCTCACTTGCATTTGAGTGTAAAATCAAATGTATAAGTGATTGAGAGAGAGTTTCATTACGAGAGAAAAATTTCAAAATAGTTGTGAGATTCTCTGGTGGATTCCAAATTAGACGGCTATCACATGAAGATCCTTGGTGAACTCCAAGGTTGGTTGCAGCTTGATGGATTCTGAGCTGTTAATGTTGTTTCTAGTGCCATGTCTATTGATGAATTTCGAAAGATATCTCATTGCGAGATTGTCAAAACTGCATGGATTCTTCTGAAAGTAATACATGAAGGAACCTCAATAGTTAAATGAGCAAAATTGCAATAGCTCACGACTGTCTTTGAGAATCTAAGAATGTATGGGAATGAGTCTTTTCATGAATTCTATGCTAAAATGAGTGATGTTGTGAACTCATGTTACAATCTTATAGAGCCTATATAATCAGCTAAGGTGGTTAGAAAGATTCTGAGATCTCTCTCACAATGATTTCCTATAAAGGTAGCAGCCCTTGAAGAGAGTAAAAACATAGATGAGATCCGAGTTGAAAAATTGGTAAGTTCACTCCAAACCTATGATGACATTGAAGATGAATCGGGAGTCAAATCGTATGAATCAAATGAGGAAGAGAACAAAAGTGTAGTTCATTTCCTATCATGATGACTGACATATTTTCTTGATCCATCACTGATGATAGTGAATCAGAAACTTAAAGAGAAAAAGAAGGAGCTACTCAAGGAGATTGCAGTGATGACTAAAGACGAACTTAATGAGGCAAGAGATAAAATTACAGAACTCAATGATGATTTTCAGATCTTGAAGCTTTCTGCTAGCTAGCCTTAAGTATCCTACCTCAATCAAGCAAAAGATCAAAGAGAAGCCATGCCAAAAAATGTATGTTCTAATTAGGGTCTCAATAGTTTCAGAATATTCTTGGTGTACAAAGGACAGTCAATCATACATCTGAAATTTATGAACTCTGTACCCGCAACATCCAGAACTTTAGAGCACGAAGAGAAGAAAGTTAAGGACATGACTCACTCCAGGTTAAGTACAAATGGTAAGGAACCTTTTCGATCTAAAATGCATGAATCTAAGTTTAAATTTGGGATGATCTGCATGCCCATTTTTTAAAGACAAACAGTTCGTAGAAACAATTTTTAGCATTTTATCCCTATTTATCATTTCTGTGGAATTAAAGGACACATACGTCTAAATTATTTCAAATTGCATGGATTGCCAAAAACATACCTGGATAAAAGAGCCATAACTCTGAATGTTTCATAAGGTATCTTACATTTTAAAATAGACCAAGAAGCTATCACCAAGTCCAACTAAGAAACATTGGGTCAAGAAAACTTATTTGCATTGTATGTTTGCTCAAACTGCACTCAGTGCTCTTAAGGAAAAATTTCGGTATTTGGATAGCGGATGTTCACGTCACATGTGTGATAATAAGTCTCTATTTTCATCATTTAAAAAATGTGATATTGGTAATGTAACTTTTGATGATAGAAGTGCTGTAGAAATCAAAGGAAAAGGAACCATCAAGACTTCAGGTGAGTGTATTCTGAAAAATATGCTTTATATTGAAGGATTAAAAGCTAACTTTATTAGCATTAGTCATTTGTGCGACTCTAAATATAATGAACATTTCACCAAGAGATATTGTAAAGTCTTTTATAATGATAAAATATGTGTCTTGCAAGGGAAAATGTCACATGATAATTACTATACTGTTCCTAATGATGAATCTGTTATGTGCAGTTCTACTAGAATATCTTTGTTTGATAGATTGTGGCGCGAAAGGTTAGGTCATTTGAATTATCATGATTTGTAGAAACTTGCTAAAATTGGAATGGTGAAAGGCCTGCCAAAAATTGATACATTTCATGGCATGTGTGGTCCTTGCCGATTAGGTAAATAAACAATTGTATCTTTTAAAAAGGTTATCTATATTGGCACATCTAAACCATTTGAACTTCTTCATATGGATCTCATGGGACCAACACGAATGAACTGAAAGTCTAGGACATAAGAAATGCATTTTGGTGCTAGTTGATGATTTTTCGTGACTTTCATCTATGCAAAATTAGGACAGATTATGGTACAGAATTTGAAAATGCTAAGTTTGATGAGTTTTGCGAGAAATATGGGATCAAGCATGGGTTTTCAGCCCCAAAAATTGCACAACAATAAGTGTTGTAGAAAGGAAGAATCGAGTTTTACACATTCCTTAGGTTACTTTTTCTTAAGTGTGGGAATCAACGTGAACAGCTCTTTCAAATAAGGCATATTATCGATATATCCTGAGCTAAAAAATCTCGCATATAAACTTACGTAGATAAATTTCAAAAGATTGCATATTTGAAAGCCTAAACATTGAAATTCTGCAAAAAAAATAGCTGGAGCCATAAAAAAGTCACTAGATATAAAGTACACACCGTTTAGAATCAACCGTGCGATTTTCAACTCAATTTTTCTGTCTTAATTTATCTGCTTAAATTTATCTACATCAATTTATATGCGTAAATTTATATGCATCAATTTATCGGCATAAATGTACATGTGCATAGATTTTGGGGTGTAATATGGTTTGGGTAAGTTCTATTTTGCCCATATATCCAATTGGAAGGAAGAAACTTCCTCCCTTTCTAGCCAAAATCGTCCCATAATCAAAATAGATTCAACTTTGATTTCGTTCAATGTAGAGGATATAAGATGACGAAATACCTAATCATAAGAAATTAAACCACATGATTCCTTGCGAATCTTGTGGGTTTTGCTCCATTTCCTTATTCCATTCTCTAGATTAATTGAGCTTCGATGATAATAAAGAATGTTTAGGTTCGATAATGGTTGAGATTTGTGAACCACATGTTCAATTTTATTTCAAAGTACATTAGCTATTCTTAATCGACCAATCAACTATAGAACAATTTATTTAGGGGTTTGCACAAACTTGATTAATTAGGACCAATTAACATAGGTGCAAAGGACCAAATTAGGGCGTGGGTTCACCTGAAGGGCATCACAGCGGATGGAAATTATCCAAATCCTAACCCCTTTGTGAGAATGGAACCCTAGACCTCGATGTCTTGGGCAGGCAACCTAACCAGCCAGGCTACCTCCCATTCTCCGACCAATTAACATAGTTAATTTGAATATACGAAACACTATTATCAAGATTAACTGTGGGTGCCCACCATATATCTCTCTATATCTTTAATATCACATTACACTACATCTTCCCATGATTATGATCTCTAATGGTGAAATTCTTTGTTGGGTCAAATTTACTAAATCCGTTGATATTTTTGAACCCTCCACTACAAAGATGGATAAGATAATCAGTGTAGTCATGAGAGCAGATTTTATAGCCGCGCTACTCCATTTAGGATGGATTGCTTTCAAAAGAGAACAAATAGCAGCCATATGAGGGTTAGCTACAGAGAAGACCCAGAAAAAATATTATACTCAACTCTTCAATGATCACTCAGTTCATTGGGAAAGAAGGTTATCTCGTCTCCAACTAGGGTTTCTGAGCGGTTGTCTAGGTTATCGTAGATCTCTCGGCAACAAAGGGCAGATAATCTGTAGAGAGTGCTCCGATGACAGGGGATATGGCAGATAAGCTACAGCTGATGCAGTTATCGGATAGGGAGAAGAACACACTAAACCTTGCTGACGATTTACAGTCCTTTCCTACAGAGAGAGTTGATCGATGCCTGGTGGGGAAGATACTGACTTCGAAGAAGGTCAATTTGGATGCATTTAGACAAGCTATTTGGAGAATATGGAAAGAATCTTCACTAATTAGTAAGGAAATTGATGAACTTTTGTACCTGTTGGAGTTTTCAAACCCTGGGAAGAAAGCAAGGTTCTTGGCTTTGGAGCTTGGACATTTGAAAATAACCTTCTTGCTTTACAAACTTTTAGCAATGTTTTAAAATAACGGTTGAACCGATTCAACTAGAAATCAAAGGGGTCACCTGTACGATTTAATAAAATATTGATGAAATATCGGTTTGGTCAAATACATATCAGTTATTCAATTTGAAAAAATTCAAAACCGAGAATTTTTCAATAAAAAAATTACAAAATATGAAAATAAATAATTAAAAAATTGAAAGAGTAAAAATTGAACTTAATTAAGATTTAAATGGTTATGTTGGGCTTTGACTTTATAATTTATGTTGGATTTTCTTATAAGAATGTTTGTTAATTTGAGATTAAGTTTGGTAATATTGTGTTTACTTTGACATTGAGAGTATTATTATTGTGTTTTTTACTTTATTTGGATGGATTTTAATTTATAATATTTTTTCTAATTTTTCTAATAATTTATAGGTTTGTTTTATAATTTATTATGAATCATCAAAATTCTTAATTAATTAAATCATATCGGTCCGCCTGTCAAATCGGTTGCTGGTGGCCTAAATGGTACGATTCAAAATTTAGTTCTTAAAACATTGCCTTTTAGTGTTGTGGATTCGGTGGCTGATTTGCGGTTTGATTGGGTTTAATTGTGGCTTCAATGTCACGATCTACCAATGGGTGGGATGTCAGGTAGTATTGGTAGAAAACTGGGATCTAGAGTTGGGGATGTCCTTTTGGTTGACACTGATGATGACAGGCATAGTTGGCACTCTTATCTTTGGGTTAGAGTACGTATGCATATTGCGAGGTGTGATGGTGAATTTAGGAGAAGGGGAGAGGTTTATTGAATTCAAATATGAGAGGCTTCCTTTGTTATGTTTCTCTTGTGGACGATTGGGTCATTCAGACCATGAATGTGTGGAATGTGGGTTGGGCGATTTAAGAAGTAAGGGACGTTTCCCTTTTGGAGCATGGATGCATGCCGGTGGAGCTGTTCGGCGGCCTTCTTCTGTGTTTTCAAGAAGCAGTAACGAAGGGGACTCGATTCAAACTGCAACTAGATCGGATCAGGGAGAATCTCGTAATAATGGGGAGGAAGTGCAAAGGAGGATGGATATGGAGAACTTAGCAGCCCAAAGAAGAATTTGAACAAAGACTGTCCAATGGAGAGTATGGGGGTAATAAAGGGGAAGGAGGTGGTGGAGGATAGTTAGATTCTTATCAAGTCTGGAGTTGGTATTGATGTGTATCTATTAGGGGGCTGTGATTGGGTCGGATCGGTTGATTATCGACCGATAATGCAACAGACCCGACCAATCGATTTTGACCAAATGTGAAAATCATTATCGACCAGACTTTTATAGGTCGGATGTCGGTTAGCAATCGACATTTTTCGGGTCGGTTGATGGTTGATTATCTATTGACCAGTAGTGAGTCGATTGACCGGTAATGGTCGATAACAATAAGAAAATTAACAATTTTATTTCAATAATAATAATAAAGTACTAATATTTATACTTTTTTTTTTTTTTTAAATAATCGATTGGCTGATAATTATCGACCAACCGACGATATGATATTTTAAAAACCATCAACCAACCTATCTATACATGGATCGGGTGATAATATCGATCCGACTATGTAGGTCGGTTGATGGTTGATTATTGACCGACCGATAATGGCCGATAAAATCAATCCAGTCCCAGCCCTAGTACTATCTCTTATCTATTCCAGTCATGGAGATGGAAACTCTCTGTACTCTCTGAAAAATGACTTGGAGGGAACATAAAGGCGGGTAAAAAACAGACATTCGGGCATGGAAACCCTGTGGACTCATCCACCTACCCAGCAACCATTGAGTTAAGCATGCACTCATTCCCGCTAATAGTGGAAATTTCACCACTTACATAAGTGAACATACTATTCAAATTAAGAACTCAAATTTTATGCAATAACACTAGGAGTTTGAATTAATTGGTGAGCATGTGGGAGAGTGGTAGTCTGGTAGAATTACATGGGTGCAATCTAAAGGTCACAGGTTAAATTCCTCGAAACAATCTCTCCACATATTATATGGGGTAAGGTCTGTGTACATAATATTGTCCCCGACCCCGCTCACAGTGGGAGCCTTATGCACGAGAATTATTTACCTTTTACAGACGAGCATGTTGTCATGGTGCAACCAAGGGATCACATGTTAAATTCCTGAAAACAACATCTCTATAAATTATTTGGAATTAAGGTCTACTTACATTCTACTTATAAACATTTTCAATACTTATAACAAACATAACAAAATAGAGGAAGTTAAATGAAGCTAACATATTTGATGAACTCTTTCAATGAGTGTTTATATGAAATGTTTTTCATGATCATTAAAAACTTGTTGGAAAAAAACTGCATTTCACGGTGAAAATGTTTTATCTTTAAGGCAAATTAATCCCTCTAATGTTAACCCATTTTAGGGCAAAAATATTCCCACTACCCCTTTTGAGTATATGCAATAAATGGCTTGACACACATTACATGTGACTAAAGGAAATTTTTTATACCAAAAGGCTTAAAGATTCGCAACAACAATCCACATATGTAACGAAATATGGAAGTGGGTTGTCCTTGAACAGAATCTTATCTAGGGTAGCCTTTGCTTCAACTATGGCCTAAATTATTATGGTGATGGGGGCCAAGTGGATTTTCCATGTTGAAGAGCATTTTTTGAATCAATGATATTCGTGGAAAAAAAAATAAATAAAAGACTACATAAAAAAAATGAACTAGAAGAGCCCATATTTAAAATGAACAAATTCAAACCTGAGTCTGGAGATCTCTATTCATTACACCCCCTTTGTATAGAAATCTTGTGCTAAAGAGCATGGAGGTTCGAATCCTCTTCAAGGCATAGTATGCTATTTGTACCAATGGTACTTTGAACTTAGAACCAGGAGGGGGTTTGAAGCTTCTCTTAGACTCTCAATCTTTCCATTAATATTTTCCATCTGCAAACGCAAAGTTTATGGCAGACCGATATTACACACCATCACTTAACTATTACAATTCTTTTCTTGATAACGGATCGATGTCAAAGGGGTTTCTTACTTCCCAAGGGATCCCCACATCTATATATAAACGTTGGTTACGTTGGTTTATCAAGAATACGTAGCCTTCTTTCGATGCCTCACTATTCTATATCCATTGCTTGTTCCTTCTCTTTCACCATAGAGATGAAGCTATTCACAATGGCCAACTTGATCCTCTCCCCCAAGGATCACAGATGAGGGAGCCCTAAGAGAGCCACCGACTCCAACTACTGTCCATGTATGATCCATACTAGATTTGATCAACTGCCTGTCCTACCTCCTCTACGTTTTGTCTTTACTTTGGATTTCGAATTAGAATATAAGCATATCAAAAAACCAAAAAGATTTTTATGAGCATTATGGTACCTAGATAACATGTCAAGTCATGCCATTCTTTCACTAGTCATGACCTACCCCAAATAGTTCAGCAGTTCAGGGTTTAGAGGGATACGATCTCTTAAAAGACCTAATACATTCATAACCCTCCATCGTTTCTATAGAATTGTAAATCATGTCATCTTTTCACTACATAGCATTCGTTTTTGCTTTTCCCACTCCGACGGTAAGGAGTAACAGGGTATAAGGAGAAGAACAAAGAGGAAGATAAAAAGGAAAAGAAAAAATCAAACCGTGTTTGGTGTCAACTACACGAGTAATCCGGAGGGGAACTGGGAGGCAAATGATTTCGGTCACCTGTTGCCAGTTTTTGAGGTTCGTCTACTGCACGTACACAGACAAACAATAAAATGCCGGTTAAAAGGAAAAAGACATTACATTTTTCTGATAAAGGATACATGTACTTCCCACAAAAATTAGTCAATAATTAATTAGGGAAAAAAATCTAGAATACCACTGGTTTATACCTGTTATCATAAAGGTCGCTCAATGACCAAGGATTCGGCCACAGCCAATGGAGCTGCTTCAAGATTGATTTCTCGACAGTGAGTCATTGACGATTGAGCGCTTCCGAGATGACGTTTCTAGCTTCATTGCAAAGTGCAGCTGGATCTCTTCCTTGTATAGGCTTATGGATAACAACTTTCACTGATCCTTGATTCACTATGCTTTCCATTCCTGTAGGCATAATTTTCCCAGTCCCTATGAGGGTCATAGGAACAATTGGTACTCCAGTTTTTGCAGCAACACTGAATGCACCTTTCTACAAGTCATAAAAAAGATAAACTATGAGAATAAGGACGGGATTGTGGAAGAGAGAGAGGGGGAAGTAAAACTGTTCGTTTCCTGTACTACTAAATTCTCATCTAAAAGGGGTAAAAAAAGTTTAAAAGAAAAGGAAAAAATTATGAGAGGTAACAGAAGCAAAGTTAACAGAGACCATGTATGAGAATCACATATTTGGTATATGATAAAGTGAACAAATTTTGCTATATCGCTTTTGAAATCTATGAAAGAAAGCTACAGTCGGCAATTCGCAAAACATATAGCACATCCAATGGTTGCAGTTCCAAGCTGGACCCCACTTCCATTTCTCCTCTCATTGATTTCCTATGAAAAAAAAAATAAACCTAAACCTCAAAGGAAAATCAGAGGCATAAATCCTGTACTATGGAAACGAAAATGAACACATTAATTCTGATCAAAATAGAAGATCAAATCATTGCTCCATTCAGTTGTAAAGTATTTAAAGAACCTATTCTCTCCAAGTGACATTGGGCTTCCATTTACACCGCAAGCTGCACCATATTGGTTTGCGAGTTATTTTCCTTCTTCTTTTTTGTAACAATTGGAACCCGCAGCCACTACCCTTTGGGTGCCGCACTGGGTTAACCATCAAGCCTACGCAATAGTCCACAAACCATGTAGATCAGACAAGCAGATGAAAAATCCATGTGCAGGCTCATGCCTCTAGTAGGATTTGAACCCTGGTGGCAAGGAGTACAAGACTCTAACCATACGCCACACCATCATTGGCTCCCTATTGGTTTGTCGGTTGTTCTCTCTAATTATAGAGACTAAACGCCTATGATCTTTCAGGCAAGTTTTACGGAAATATGATGAGTGGTTATTTCCCACATAAAAAAAAACCTCACCTTGAAAGCACCTAACTTTCCATCTTTACTGCGTGTCCCCTCTGGGAAGAAAAACACAGATGACCCCTTCTTTATAAGATCCATGCATCGCTTAAGACAGTCCTGCAAACAGACAGTCTATAATTTCAGGTTCATAGTTTGGCGAAAAGAAAAGAAATTGCTACAACAAAGTTCTAGCATTTTTCCATAAGCAAACTGAACTAAAAAAAAAAAGCCTTAAAAACCACTGGCTTAAAAAGAAAAAAAAATACCAACTGGCTTTTGCTGTTCATACGCTTCAATGGAATGGTTCCCAGCATAAACATCGCCCAGCCAATAATGGGGAAGAGAAATATACTAGTCTTGCTAATGAACTTGAAGCTTCTCCCGAGTATCAACAGAGTATATATGTCCAGAAAACTCTGGTGATTTGAAACATATACAGCAGAAGTATCTGGCGGAGGCAGATTTTCCAAGCCCTCAAACTGAACAGTAAAAAATGGAGCAACAGTTAATGTTGCCCATATTTTTGCAATAAAATGTTGAGCTTTTCTTCTGTATCGATCCAAAAGCATCACAAAAGGATGTGCGACCAGCATTAGGACAAATAGAAAAATGGCGGTAATAGCAGTAACTGCATAAAAGCATATCCCTCTGACCTTTGAGCCGAATTTAAATTCTGCATTACAGAAATAAAAAAGAAACAGTTAGATTTACAATGTATAGAATTTAAAACGAATTTTAACCAGATTTTCAAACATACCTGATAACGGATAGGCAGAATCAGGGACACCACTTTCTGCAAGTTCAGATCTTACAGCTACATATCTGGAACATTTATTTTGGTTACGCAGGTTACGAATGTAGCATTGTCTGTTTAACTCCTCTCTAGTAAAAAAAGGACTGTGTGATACAGCAGAATGATTCTTTTGAATACTGAGGAAACTGCATCGAGCAGCTGTAGCATAAAGGAGAGAAATCTGTAAGGTTCTAATATTGACTAGCTAAACGCCAAATATATAAAAAGAAAACGTAGATTCAATATATCATCCTGAATCATGAAAATCTGATATTTCCACTTTACCCTTCACTGTTCTAAAAACACATTGACCTTCCTTCATGTTTAATGTTTGGTATAATAATCCCCTTAAATTGGTCAACCGACTTAGAATTAATTTCTTATTTAGTTTTTAGAATGACAAGATTACACCCTTGTCTCTCTTCGTTTTACTCAGTCCCAAAACTCATCTCGTTTCTTGCATACTAGTCAGTATTTTCAGAAATTTTAGAAACTGTGTTGTAAGAGTTGTATTAAGTATTAACTAACTAAAAGAGCTGATTGTTGGAAACCCAAGCTGCGTATGCCTGATTAGGGACCCGAGAGGTACCTCATCCCATAGTGCTCACCATCCTCTGAGACAAAAGGCTCCTAAAGCGAAGGTGACTTTGTAAGCAGCTCTGTTATCGGCAGCATTTGTAATCTCGATAGTATTCAATGCTGGTATTGGCTCCTCTCCTTCAATAATATCCGGTAACATTACCAGGGCCTCTTTTAAATCTTAAAGGCATACGTACCGCCTTCTCAATGTCTTTCATTATTCCAGTATATCCAGGAGGCATTAGAATCCTTTTTTACTTCTCTTCCTGATGATGTACTGCTGCTAACAAGGTCTGCATATTCTCTCGTTGTGAACTCTATCCATCTCAAAGTAGAGAGTTCAAAGTATATATCACCTCATTTATATGTCATGCTTACATGTCTTTCCCATCTTTAAACTGTTATGTCAATGCTATGGAATACTGAAACATAGAGGATTACTTCTATCATTGGATTAAGGAATATGATATGATGCAGCAAAGGAAACCCTCCGTGTTTGAAGTCCAATTTGAGAAACAAGCAAAGATTGGATAATGAGAGAGAATCTCATCATGGGATGTGATTTATAATCATCATGCTTATAGGCCAGACTTTAGCCTGGGTTCTTCCCACTAATGGAGGCCTCACCGTGTGGCCATCCGTCGCTATTTGAGCCATGCCACAAAGCATGATTGCTTTATCCCTTTCCACATACTAAAATATATGTTCCCAATCCAACCTTCTAATATTAGTACAGGTGACTCAACATTGTTCTTTGTGCGACAAAAAACAATGACCAAGTGCACTCGTGAGAGAAAAGTAGATGCACACGCCTGAACCCCACCCACCCCACAACACAGAAAGAGGTTGTTTCCATGATTTCAATAAATGGCACCTGGCATTGCAATAGAACAGCTTTGTCACCATGCCAATGTTTGTCCTTAGTTTATCTACTGATGCTCGTAAGAACTTGAGTCTGGTCCAACACCAACACGGCTTGATTTAGTTGAAACTAACACTGCCTTACCTCCCCGAACCACTGCCTTAGATATGAACAGTTTAACCCCACCACAGTTTTTCATCAACATATTCCCCGAAGTAACATTAAAGCAAATATCAAAAATATAAATGATGCCCAGATCCAAAATCAATAAGAGATTTCTGAAGAAGCCACCAAAATTGAAGCTTCTCCACTTCCTCCTTCATTACTTGAGTGTTGATAAAAAGATCTCAGCATGTAATGTGCTGCATAGCTCTTAAATTCACTGGTCCTCTAGAATCCAATAAGGTTATCATCCAAGCTAGAAGATGACACACAAAGGAACTGATTCAATGCTTATGTGATGGTTAGAGGGTTTTGGATTGGCAGCTGTGACGCAGGAGCTAAAGAGGTCTCAAAAGAGTATATTCAAAGATCTACGCAAAGTAGATCCATGGAAACTTAAAGGGTCTTCGACACTTCTGTAGCTAATATTTAGTCTAATTTTATGTTTTCTTAAGTTAATTTATTGTTGGGTTCGTTTTAATTAAGTTCCCTTTAGTTTTCACTTTTCATTGTAGGGAATTGTCGAAATCCAAAGTATGTTGGATTTTCAAATTCATTTGTTTTCATTACTGAAAAGCATTTTTGTTAGTCTTTTTTTAAGTTATTTTGTTCAGTCAAGTCCTATTCAGAATTGGTGTCGTACTACTTTACTTTTTTAGGATTTCAGTATCTTAAAGAGCTGATCCTTATAAAATTAGGATTACTAACAATCTATATATACGGATGTAAACTCTAAAGAATGACAATGATGAATGAATAATATTAAGATGATTTTCAAGAATATGATTTTTGTCAATTGTGTGATGCAATCATCCTTAGGTGATGCCGAGGAACCCTAGGTGAGATGCTAAGGTTGTTTGACTTTCTTTTCTTTGTTTTTGAATTTCCCTGCAATATAAGATTTGTTCTCACCATTGTAAGCCCTAAATAAGTTGTTTCATACCCTAATCATCTGACAACCTTGATGTAATCCTAATTGCTTAAATCCCTAGCAAGAACCCCTTAAAAATGAGGATTGCAAAAGTGGTCGAACATCAGGCTGCCTGAGTGGAATGGAAGCTATTCTAGAAATAATAAAGCATTTAATCCTTTAGACAGGAACCACGCATTGATGCAAGTAAGTCAGAGAGACTTGTGCACTCTTTGTGGAGTAATGAGACATTAAATATGAGTCATCTTCTAACTATGACATGAGTCTTCAGATATCCATTATTTTTTTGCATAAAAAAATGCCAAATAAAAAGACATTTTATGTTTGAAAATTTTATGGAAAGGTTCAACCAAACTTTGCTCTCTTTCTTTTATGAACAAATACTGATTTTAACCACTAGTTATTTTTAGCTTGTGGTAGGATTCGAACCTTCAAATTGTTTGAAATCCTAAGGAGTTGCTACCACTAGGCCAAGAGCTCCTTGTTTAACCAAGCATTGTTTATCCCCACTAACAGTGATCATGCAGTTCACAGGGCGACGCCATGTCAATATGATGGTGAAACTGGTCAAACTGCATGTAATATCTTCTTTCAATGTATGGTAATGCAAAAGGGGAACAATAAGACAATACAACTCAGTAGTTATCTCTAATTAGTTCCAATACATCCATAACAGACAAGAAAATCACACCTCATTGTTCCTGTAACATAGTATCAACTCACTTCTGATAGTATCACAATGTTAGAAAAGATGAACTGAAGTATTATCACATGCAGCAAAGTAATAAATGGAAAAGACACAAAAATAAATCATTTTCCTCACTTCTTCAAACTTCTGAATATAGTGCTCGTAATGAACTTATCATAGATATAAAAAAAAAGTAAATATAATAGAAAATATTGTCCGGGTATTTTACTAAATTATAATGCAAGACATTTATTACCATGTGATTGAGCATGAAGCGAATATGAAGTGTACTAATGTTCTAAGAAGGTATTTACTTACAATGATTTGAAAATCTCAGTTGAGCCCATTTATCTGAAGGATGATCAGTACAAATCCTTTTAAAAGCACACAACTGCATTAAACAAAATGTGATCAACAGAAGTGGAAACAATAAGAATTAAAAAAAATTATACCGAAAAAAAAAAAAAGAAGAGTTCGTTACCCACTTAAAGGACATCAAAAATCATAAATTACCATTTTAACCAAGAAAGATATTAGTTCTAATTCATTCACAGACCAATCAGTCCATGCTTCTAGTCTTCTACAGACCTCTAATAAATACATTTAGATAGTTCCTACAACATGATTTTCTATTTGCCATTTGGAGACAAAAGTACCTGCATTTGTTGATGTTGACATGATTATGGTCACTACATAGCAATTAGAAACCGTTTATCAGTCATGGCAAGGAACAAGAACTCAATAGGACTCGAAAGTACTCAACAAAGACATCATTGGAGCAAAGAATGAGTCAATAGACATTAATAGTAGACCAATAACCATTCTCCAAGTAGTGCCCAAATAGCCAAGGCTTTTTCAACAATATAAGGATCATTGGATCCAAAGTTCAGTCACACATGATGAAAATAGAGATTTTTTAGGAAGTGGGAACCAGAGATATCAGTCTCATGGTCATGTACACCATATTATTAAAAATCAGAACCCATAGATATAAAATAACCATCTATTCCAACAAGCAAGGGATTTGAGCATGCTGCTCAAACCTGAATTCAATACCTAATTTGATCTTTGCATTGTCAAGCTACAGCCTAATTTCTTTGACCTGAAATCTTTCCAGTGCAGTCAAATGCAATCAGACCATTCCAAATAAGAGCCAATGACACAAACATGGAAAACGACAAAAGGGCATCATACGAATTTTTTTCATCAGGTAAAACTTTCAAGCTTCAACTCTAGGCACTTCTGCAGCACCCTCATATTATTAACGTCAAAGTTCATGACACCATCAACCACTTGAAAATACTCAAGTTCCCAATCAGTTTCAACAAAAATATCATCGTGCTACTTATTGTCCTGAACATCTTTTATCTCAATTTATCTTCCAGATAAAGTATGCTTCAAATGTAAAACAGGATACGCTTTAAATGTAAGAAAGATCCGGATGAAATGCCACTTAGCAAAGATTTCTCATAAGCACTATTCTATTCTGCACTCCACAAACGCAGATAAAAAGACATCAGCTGACCACTTCACTATCAATTTATGGAAAATCTAGTGCACATGCAGAAGTAGGATGCAGAAGTAGATGATGAATACCTTTAACTGATCACGGGAACTAAGACCTGGATACAAGTTGGGTTTAAGGAACTCTGATATTCTCTGGCTTGCAACCATGAAAGGCACCTCTTCGAATGGTGAAACCATTAATTTGCCATGCAGCAAATCCATTTCACCAATAAGATGTTACAAGAACAAGAATGCGTCCCTGAAGCCATAAGCCAATAACAAATTGGCTAAAAAATTTAAAAATATCCAAAAGCAGAAGATAAATAAATCCTTAAAAGAGACAGAGCCGAAATCATAAAGGCATCAAACAAAAAAAATCTGGATAACGAGACCTGAGAATAAATTTTCGGTTAACTATCACTGAAAATTTTATAATAAAGCCCTTTACATTACAATAAGATTAATACGATGACAAACAATCCATTCAAAAAAAAAAAAGCGCTTTGCGTTCCTGCTACGGAATATTCAAGCAAATCATACCAAGGTCTAGTACCTTAGAATGTTAGCCACATCTAGTCATGATTGAACCTGAAAGAAATCCAATGAAATAGAGGGCTTAAGGCTAGATTTAACAGAGAGTTTGAATCAAGTGGTGCCAAGGGAAGGGAGACTTACAAAAGGGGTTTTGATGCTTGAGGGAAACCGTTGAGCTACAGTGAAGTTAAACCGAAGGCAAGCTACGGCGGCCGGCGCAGCTAGTTGAAGAAGAAGCGATGGTGGCCTTGAAGGTAGCGTGAAAAGCCAGATAAGAGTCCGGAGAGGGTTAGCCGGTCGTGTTTAATTAATTTGATTAAGAAAAAATATATTTTTACTAGTTGAAAACTTGAAATAAAAGGTTGATTGGTATTTGGTCGTATCCAATTACGTGGTCCAAACCAACGAGACACATGTGCTCAAAGTTTTATTTTAATGAAAGACATTACTTCTTAATGATATTTCAAAAAAAAATTATGTGATCTAATATTACAATTTACAAACATGATAAGTTCAAATATGAAATATAGAGGCATCTACAATTAGGTCACAAGAACAAAATCACTTCAAATTGGATGAGTTAATGTTTTTAGTCTCAAAATTAAGGTCACTCTAGTCAAATTCCAATTAATTTGGTGTCGAAAATTAGGTCACAAGAAGAAAATTATTTCAAATTGGATCAATTAATGTTTCTAGTTTCAAAATTAAGGTCAATCTAGGCAAATTCCAATCAAAATCATGTTGAATATTATTAATCAGTCAATTACAAATGTTTGTTTTAAGTCACTAATTTAAAGTCGAATTTATTTCATTTTGATAATTCGGTAGAATTTCTCATTTCGAAAAATTATGTGTCCCAAGTTTAGGTATTTCAACTCATCCCAAGTCTATGTGGCAGTAACATGTCATCATGTCAACATAAATCCTTTTCTTAAAAATTCCCTCTCTTTGTGTTCTAGGTAGGGCTTGACATCGGACCAGCCAGACTTTTTCAAACCCAGGCCGGCCCGGGCCCAAGTTTGATATTGATCATCAGGCTTCGGGTCGGGCCTGATTGGGAAGGCCTTAGGATCGGGCCCGGGACTTGACTATTTTTCTTTTTTTTTTGGATGTGCTCTTTCACTTTTTTTTAATTGTTTTAAATATATTGTTAATGTATTAAAGATGCCATGAACTATATGTATATATATGTAGATATATAAAGATGTCAAATGGCACATTCAAGAGCCGGACCGAAAATTGTATTTGATGTTTAATGGTACTGCTAAATTTCAGAGTTGCACGCATAAGTTAGACCATTTCCAATTACAGGGAGAAAAGATATGTCTGTGAGATATGTAGATATGTATGTGTGATATGTATATACATGCAGAACATATATATACACACACGAACAGACACATATACACAAATACATGTAGAACATTGACCGGGCTTTGGGCTCAGACCGGCCTAAAGTTGGCCAGAGGTGTCGGGTTGCCTAGACCCGATGTGATTTTTGGCAGGGACGAGCTTTGGCAAGCAGGCCCGAGCCGACCTTGGCCCGTGGATCAAATGGTGCCCTCAGCAAGACTACACTACGCTTTTAAGCTCTTTTTTCGTTTTGTGAGAGAGACGAAGTTTTGTTAATGGTTTGAATTTTGTTTGTTAGACATTCTCTTGTTCGACCAAAGTTGAAATTTGTTTCATTTTGAAAATTCGGTAGAATTTCTCAATTTGAAAAATAATTATCCCAAGTCTATGAGAGAGTAACATGTCATCATGCCAATATGGATATGATTTCTTTATAAAAAAATTTCCTCTCTAGATTCTAGGCTTTTGCGAGACTGACCTAGGTCGACAAGACTACACTATGCTTTTTAGTTCTTTTTTGTTTCGCAAAAGAGAGAAAGTTTCGTCGTTCATCATAGTCTATTGTTAATCGTCTGGAGTTTGTATATTAGACAATCTCTTGTTCGGCCGACGTTTTCTCTCGTTACTGCAAAACAGTTAACAATAACTATTGAAAAAGTAGAATGGGAGATTATTTGATGTGAGTCTCTAATTTTCAGTGGCTTGTGACTATTAAACTTGGTAAAAAAATTTTTTTGGAGATTTTGTTGGTTTCGGGAATGGTGAACATTGTTTCTATTAGTTCCTTTGATCTTGTTCAATTGGATGCTTCGTAACATTGAATGAATTCTAGACTGTGCTTTTAAAAAACAATAGAATTTATATTAAAACAATAAATTTTAGACAATGAATTCTGACATAAAAGAGTGGAAATAAAACTATTCAATTGATTAAATGAATGGAATAAACCTGTTAGACTACCAAACTGATGCGCTACATGTCATTTTCGTTCAATTTGTAGGGTCTTCCATGTGACCTCGAGTTCACCATCTAGTTCTTCAATGGGCAGCTGGGTAGCTTCCACATTATCAAAAAAATGTCAAAATAACCTAAACCAAGCCTTAACCAATCACCATATGAATTGGTTAACGATCTAAAATATCATGAATACATTTAAGAAGCAAGGCATGCCTACAAGACATAAAAACCCTAGTGAGACCGAGCCTACACTAATCAGGAAAGTGAGTTTTGAAAGCTCAAGTTCTGCGAAGGAAGGAAATTAAAGTAAATCCTAATACCGTTTGAGGGTTTATGACACAAATGGGCCGAAGAATTATAGTAAGCCCGAATGGAGGCCTATAGACGGAGTGGTGGGCCTCGACCCAATAAACCAAAGTAAGCTCAATTGAACTTTCATAAGTCACAACCCTAGTTGAGAATAACTAAACCCTAAATGACATGTGAATGAGATATCATGAGTTTTGCTCTTTAGACCGAAGCCAAGCCTGAGGAATTTTAAAACTGAACTTGAAGTGTAGATACATTTTTCTATTCAAAGGGGTATTTTTTATGCGCATTTCTATCCCCAACCCTCACGGTTTTATTTCAAGAAATAATTATGCATCTTCATTTGAACTCATAACCTCTTTAGTTAGAGATCTCGAGTATCCATGTACCACGTAATGCATATATCTACAAAAAAAATATATATTTATACGCAGATAGCTAAGTTATTTGGGGTGATGTGCCATTATTTTATTGATATCTTTGTTTCTTCATTGTATTTATATGTTTTATATTGATAACCTTCCAAATTATTTTTTTATACATTTTTTTAAGTCAACAGATTTCGTTTTGAAAAAAATTATGAACATGTTTGGCAGTGTGTTTCAACTGCGTTCAGTTGCACCACACCTCACAGCACCACAGTTTTTTGTGACACGCCAAACAACTTTTGCGTTCCAACTCACCTCACAGCACCACAGTTTTTTACCTCACAGCACCTCACCACACCTCACAGCACTCCCAAACACTTACAATATATGTTGAATTGTCCTAGGTAATCAAATTAGGTCAATTATTTTATTTTAGATTAATGTACAAGGTAAACGTTAAGTGATTTTATATTAATATTATTAGTCATCTAATATAATCGTAATTTAGATACGCCAAACGCACCTCACAGCACCGCACCACAGTTTTAAAAATGATACGTCAAACAACTTTTTGCGTTCCAACTCACCTCACAACACCACAGTTTTTTACCTCACAGCAGTTGACAGCACTCCCAAACAGGCCCTATATGATAACAGTTTAGTTTTTTTTTTTCTTTTTAAAAATAGACAGAGAAATGGAAAGAAATAAAGTGAACATTAATATTGTCACATGGAAATAAGATAGAAAGTGAAAAGCTGGAGGTCACAAACACAAAAAAACGCAACATTATGCGGTGAGGTGGGATTACTCAAATTATGACCCACATGGAAAAGTAGGTTCTACCAGTAAAATTAATCAAACAAAACGGGGCCCACAATGTAGAAATGTATATCATCATTCTTTCCTCATGGACAAAAAACAAAAGCCAAAGAAAAAAGAAAGGAAAGTAATTGAAAAATGCATAATGGATTGATTTTATATTATTAGCATATTTTAGGGTATAATCCCAAGAATATGCCCCCCTTAATCTTCATTAGTTTCTTAAGGTAATCCGCTTCCATTATTAAACTTGGTAGCTAGAATCCAGTTCAACACTAATTTAATTTATTTTTTCCTTTTTGGGATAAACATTTTTGAAATCTCACTCATTTCAACAATTCATCTTATCCCATGAAAGTTTGTGATTGAATCAGAGAGTAACATGTCAGTCACTGGGATGACTGGGATACCATTCACTTTTGTTTTGGGATACAACGATAAAAATTGGTGGGAAGAGAATCTTTGATCTTTGGAGTAATAGCCATCTCTTGGAACCAAATTACCCCATTTTTAGCATTTAAATTCCTAAATTTATAAGAGTGATTTAACATGAAGATACATGTAGGTAATCTTACGTCTTTAGGTGGAAACTTATGTGAGCGTAGTCTTGATGGTCCGAATTTAAGCTCATATCAAATATTTAAGAAGCAAACTTTTATTAGTATCGTTATCGATTAACATAAAATTTAGTGGAATTGCCCTTCTAAAACCAAACAAAACATTCCAAAATTTGTTTCCAGTTCTAATAGATGTTTTGGTGACAATGATTGGATAATTTTACTATAATAAAAACGAATCCTTTATTTACTTTAAATTAAAAACAAAAGAGCCAAAATATAGAAAGTAAAAAAATGAGAGAAAAACTCATTATCGAATATAGAAAGTAAAAAGGAATATAAAATGGTCCTCCAAACGACCACTAATTTTTCCTTTTTAAAAGAAATAAATTATGTTTTGGTGTACCAAAAACAAACGACAAACATGACTTGCCACCAAAAATTCTGAAAAAAAAAGAAGGAAATAAATAAAAGCACCCAAATCATGACAAACCCTACGTGTACGTTTCTCAGGGGCCCACGTGTCGTGGACCCACACAGACAGCGACTGGAGACCCGGCAAAACTCGGTCTCTGCTTTTCGAAGTTGGTAAGAAGGAGAAAATATTCAGTGGTTGCCGCACACCACGTCATTATGCTGACGTGGTGCGCATGCACCACTGAATGATTGACACATGTACATGACTTAAAATCTAATTTTACTCTGCACGATTTCTCTCCCCTTTTTCCTCTCTCTCTTATCACTTCAATCTCATATCCACAACACCTCTCCTCTCCCTCTCTTTCCTCTCTCCATCTCTTTCCTCTCTCTCTTATCAACTCAACCTCAGATCCATTTTTCCAGTCTCAATTTTCAAGTCCATGGTTGAATTCATGCACCCTTTACACTTTTTTTTTTCCGGCTTTCAACTTATGAAGTATTTCGAGTTCCAAATCCAAACCCAGTTCTCTCTCTTCTAACCATATCCTGAGCCATTACCAGATCTAGATCTAGATCCAAATCCAAAACCTCTTCCAAACCCATTTGGTGAAAAATTGAAGTAACGAGAGCAAGAGAACGCTAGATTTCACACCACCGCCTCTCAACTATAATATTTCTATCCGGTTAATTAATTATTGTTTATTCGAGATTAATTAGTCGCCATGAGCAAAATCTAAGAAAAAGAACCATAGCAAACAAGTCAATAGAACCCTCTTGTCACTTTTAAATTCATTTCGTAGAAGGATGAAAGTAAAAGAAGGCTTTGTTTCCCTTGACAGGAAGATAAGGATGAAAGTAAGAGAAAAGACAAGGGAAAAAAAGTGAAAAAATAATTGACTAGGATTCATCCCTCCACATGTCAATTATTCAGTGGTGCATGCGCACCACGTCAGCATAATGACGTGGTGTGCGGCAACCACTGAATATTTTCTCGGTAAGAAGACGCTTCGGCCACCCTCTTTAGCTTCAATTTTACAGCAAAAATCACACAGTATAGCAGAGAGAGAGAGAGAGAGAGCATGCGAACCTCGAATCATGCTTTATTTTCCACTTTTGACCCGCTCAATTTCCTTAACTCACGTCACTCTGTGTACAGTATTGCTCCTGCTTTGACTTCTCATCACTTCCATGGCTGCTCCGGTGTCAAACTCGGACATGGATGCAGTCCTGCAATTCCTGCGCCAGAACGGTTTGACCGAGGCAGAGATGGCTCTTAAAGAGGATTTGGTTGAGAAAACAGAATTGGGTTCTTTCGATTATGAGAAATTTATGTTCCCGATGGTTCCGCCTCCTCCGCCGGTGAGAATCCCGGCGATTACCCTGCAACTGGCGACTTCTCGATCGGAATCGAATTCTGAGTTTTCCTCGGACGACGAGTTTGTGAGTGTGGAGTCATCCACTAGTGGTTTGTGCTCTTCAGGTACTCATTGTGGTATCTGATTCTGGTAAAAAATGCCAATTAAGTTTGATACTCTTTTTTTTCTCCTGCATGGTACATGGTAGTAGTCCCTGATTTACATGAGCTCTATACACCAAAGAACGAATGCTTGCTTGTATTAAGTGAGCACCTATGTGATTTTATTGAAGGAATTTTAAGTGATCCTTCTTTTAAATCCATCTCTTGTTTTTTAGATTTCATATGAATTTATTCGATACCATAAAGTTTGTAATCAATCAGTTCCATAGCTAAGCAATTAATGATTCCAGATAAAGTTGCTAAAAGGAAAATCCATGATTTGATTGGGTCAAGTTCTGTACTGTTTCACATGATTCATTTCGAGATCAAGTGTTGTTTTTTCTATAATTCTTTATTATTTCTCTTTGTATTGAAATCTTGGTTGGGTCTTCATAATATACTTCTTAGCGAAAGGATTTATTTTTAATCATACTATCTCATTTGGCCATATGTGGTTTTTCTTGATTTGAATGCTTTGAAATGATTCAGAATAATTAAGAAATCAAAACTTTAGTTTGATTTTGCATATTGTGCTTTTCTTATTCACTGGCTTTCAAAAGGGACAAGAATAAGTGAATCTGAATTGATTGATTTAAATATAAAGATGATATAATCTTGATTATTCAACTTCAATGATTGTCTATGACATCCTGCCATTCTTTTTTGCTTCCCCAGGTTTCCAACTTTCCATTCTGAGCAATGTTGATGACATGTTGACCACTGACCTGTTTGCATTTCTGCAGAATTCATCAATCCCTATGGACTACGTTCTCCATCTCAGGTTGATTCTGAAGCCTCATCAGATAGATTATCTCAATTTGGTACAGCACGGGATTACTCAGATATGCAGAATCACATTTGTTGGTATGATGAGAAAGGCGAAGGCTACTTTATGAGTCCTTCCTTTGGAGGGTCTGACCACTTTGGTTGTCCAAGTGAGGATAAGTTTATCATGACTTCAGGGACTGCAAAGGAGAAGCAATTTGAGGATTGCGTTGGTGTATATGACAAATCTGATGGATTTGAAACTGAAGCAAGCATTGATTGCTTGGACAAACCATGGGTTTCTATAATGCCCTCCATGGATAATAAAGATGAAACTCAAGTGGCTGGTTGTCACCATTCCGATAGAAAATGTGAGCTTGTGAATTCTGATCCTTACCACTTTTCAGTCCCCCTTTGCAAATTCTGTGCAGGAGCAGGAGCTTTTTATGGCAGTGATCCTTTGGGTTGCAACTGTCACAGCTTGAAAGATATGGGATTGAATGATTCTGAATTGAAGGTTGTGGGGAATATTCCTAATGACTGCAACTCAGACATGAAAGATTTAATACTAAATGAAACTGACGACTATGGAAATGGTGAAGTAAATGGGAAACCCCATGAGCTTGCAGCTCCTGCAGATGCTGAGAATGTTAATGACGATGAGCTTAATATGCCTGCTACCAATGAGGATGAGTATGAAGTGTTCAATCTGCGAATAATACACCGGAAAAACAGGTTCGTGGCAAAGTCTACCTGCTAAAGTTTTTTCTTCATCATGTACAAATGACTTAGCAAATTGATCCAAATGTAAATAGTGCCATTTAATGTCATTTAGATTCCTGGCCTTATAACCCTTTACTATTACTTGAAGAAGCAAACTTGACTTTCCTTGGAATTTGACTTCTTTTGTAGTTGCCAAATATTCATATCAATAGTTTTCTGTTTTAGTTTGAGATTTGGAGTTCATGCAGTCCATAGATTTTTAGTAATCTATGTACTTATGTGTCATATAGGGAACATGTGGCCTAGTGGTAGTAGAGTTGTTGGGGTGCAATCTAGAGGTCGCAGGTTTAATTCCTGAAAACCTCTCCACATATTATGTGGGGGTAAGATCTGAGTACATCTTGCATGCCCCAACCCCGTCCACTACGGGAGCCTTGTGCACGGGCGTTGTTTACCTATGTACTTATGTGTTATGCCATTGGCAGGACTGGATTTGAAGAGCACAAAGATCTACCAATTGTGTTAAATACTGTGGTTGGGGGGAGATATTATGTTACGGAGTATCTTGGTTCAGCAGCCTTCAGTAAGGTTGTTCAGGCACACGATCTTCACACTGGAATGGATGTCTGCCTGAAGATTATTAAAAACGACAAGGATTTTTTCGATCAAAGTTTAGATGAAATCAAGCTTTTGAAGCTTGTGAACAAGCATGACCCAGCTGATGAACGGCATATTTTGCGTCTTTATGACTACTTTTACTATCAGGTATATGCGGAGGAGTAGTTCGAGTTGAAATCTTAAAAGCCTTTATCATTCTCTTGGCATGGAGAACCTATTCATATGCTGTTGCTAATATTCGTTTTTCTGAAACACTCAGGAGCATCTCATCATTGTTTGTGAACTCCTTCGGGCTAACTTGTACGAATTTCAGAAATTTAATCAAGAATCTGGTGGGGAAGCTTATTTTTCAACGAGAAGATTACAGGTTTGTTTGATACTCTCGTCAACTTTCAATAGAATTTAGTTCTAATTCATTTACCAAATTTTTTGCCCTTTGTTTTATCCTTGAATGAAATGTTGTGTTCCTTCGCTCACAGGTCATAACCCGTCAATGCTTGGAGGCATTGCAGTACTTGCATGACTTGGGAGTTATTCATTGTGATTTAAAGCCTGAGAATATTCTTATGAAAAGTTACAGAAGATGTCAGATAAAGGTTATTGACCTTGGAAGCAGTTGCTTTGAGTCGGACAATTTGTGCCTTTATGTACAGTCCCGTTCCTACAGAGCTCCGGAAGTCATTTTAGGCCTCCCATATGACCAGAAAATTGACTTATGGTCTCTTGGTTGTATCCTGGCTGAGCTTTGCTCTGGAGAGGTACATGTCGCACATAGGCAACAACGTGTTTGTTAAAGTCAATTTTCCCATATCGCTTGTCATTCTGATTCCAAGCCTATTCCTTAATCACTATATTTTGTTTGTTGTTACCATTTGTAAAAAATTGCCTCTCGTAATTGAGTGACATCATCTCTTTATCAGGTGCTGTTTCCGAATGATGTGATAGTAATGATCCTTGCACGGATGATTGGGATGTTGGGTCCTATCGACTCAGAGATGCTGGTGATGGGCCAGGAGACTCACAAGTACTTCACCAATGAATATGATCTCTACCACATGAATGAGGTTTATTTCCCTTCCCTTCATTAACAGCTTAAATAGTTGCCACGCTTTCTTTTATCGTCTATTTGATCACATGATCATGTCAATATGCATGATCAAACTCTATGGAATTGTCAGCACTTCTTGAGTTACTTTAGTTCTCCATATCTCTGCCGATAAACTCTTATGAGCCGTCTAATTCTCGTGTCCAGGAAACAAAGCAGTTAGAATACATAATCCCAGAGGAGTCCTCACTGGAGCATCATCTGCAAGTTACCGACGATGAATTAATCAACTTTCTCAGAACCTTGCTTGAGATCAACCCACAGAGGCGGCCAACTGCAAGCGAGGCACTCGAGCACCCTTGGCTTTCGCGTACATAGTAATTCAAACCTCACTGAAGGTACTGAGAAGTAACACGTAATTATACCGCTGTGGATTGTATCTGTGTGTAGATATACATACCTCTTTGTGATTTGAGTATCAAGATTGGAATCCATTTCCAATTTTCAGTTTTGATTTCGTCTGTAGTGACCACATCGGTTTTACGATTTGTATAGCATTGGCTTGATTCATGTTCAAGGGAAAGACATCATGCGTCCTTCCTTAGAAATATGATTTTGGAACTTCATGTCACCACATAATAAAGCTTCATTATTTTCTTCAATTTATCTTTGGGGTCTGCTTCAGATTCTTTCTTTTGACAAGTTGTACTATGATTTGTCATCAGTCAAGGTTGTTTTTTTTTTTTAAGTTTTAATAATGTCGAAGCAGAATCCTGTATACCAAGTTGACAATACTTCCTACCGTGGAGAAAACTAGGAATCCTCCTTGGTGGACTATTGCAGGGCAAATATACACACATTATTAATTCTTTTCAAAGAAATTATGGGTATGAAAATAGGATCAATTGTATAGGTTGATGTATAATATAATTCTATTCAGTGTTTGGAAATAATCTAATATTAAACTTGTATAATATATTTCTTATACAATATCGTGTTTCGTTTGTTGTTAGACAAAATCGGTAGTGCTAAATGATCCAATAAAATTCCTCTCAAATCCCCCCAATCCTACATAGCATTCCACATTAACAGTCACATCAACATTTTTGCCTCTACATAACATCCATTTTCTCTCTCTCTCTCTCTCTCTCTCCTCTCTCCTCTCTCCTTTTCTCCCTCCCACTCTCACGAGAACTGCCACTACCAACCGGAGCTCCCCCGTCCAGCCACCGATCGGAGCAGTCAACCACTATGTTCATTTTTCGACCCTCCACACCACCCGTTGTCGCTCATATCGTCGAAAAAAAGCACCTAAAGGAGGAGATAACCGTGACACAAATCGAGTTGATCAGGCCATCTCCGACGATCGACCCTTTATTTGGACTTTACACCTCGAGGTGCACCCTACCCACCCATTTTCCGACCAGATAACTATCGGAATCTGACAACCTATTGCAAATTACATTGTTTAAAAACAATGTAATTCGTCGATCCGTGCATCCAACCACCTCCAGCAATGTCTCCGGCCACCTCCAGCTCTAGCAACTCTCCGGCCATCTCCAGCAACAATGTAATTTGCTATTGCTCTTCTTTCTTTCTTTTTTTCCATATTTTGGAAGTTATACTGTATCGAAAACAGTGTAACACAGTGTTTGACAACCATTTGAATGAAATATGCTTTTGAGACAATTTATTTTACCTTGTTATTCTTGACTTTTCTCCAGCTTTTATATGGCAAAAACTGAAAATTACATTGTTTTGATAAATTTGACACTTTACATTGTTTTGAAAATTTGACAAAAAAACAATGTAATCACATGTTTGTGGCAAAAAAACAATGTAATCGCAGGTTTATATGACAAAAAACAATGTAATCACATTCCTTTTCAATGTAATCTGTGAATATGAATGATTTACTTGTCTATTTGTACTTAAATGAGAGATGATTAAATCATGAACGTGACAAAGCAAAGGAAAGTGGGAGATAAAAGAGGGAGTATTTGATTTTCAAATTTTAAACATCATAGGAGTGAGAGAGAGGAGGAAAATTTGATTTTCAAAAATATGTGTCATGTTAACAATTCATTCCATGTTGGCATGCTTACTAAGCATGCCACCTAGACTTGGGATTTGTCGGGTTAAAAAAAGTTTGGCCATTTAGAGTTTTTGTAAAAAAAAATGATAGCATAAGTTATGTATGAATTACTCCCAAGTTAAAAAATATATATATTTTAATTATTTTATTTTTATACGTTTTTATAGTAATCTAATGATAAAAATCATCAAATCTTTTCGTAGGTAATATCATTTTTTTGAATATAGTGGAAGGGATGGGGAGGCTCGAACTCGATACCTCTATAAGATATCATACACATAAGTAGGGATGGCAAAAAAAACCGATCTGAGCACTATCCACAGGGTACCCAGTCCGTTTAAAACCCGAAAACCGATCCTATAGGTTTTGGAAACGGTTTTGGTTTTTGTTTTCAAACCCGTCATGTTTTAGGGTCGGGTTTGGTTTTTGGTGTCAGGTTTAGGGTACCTGAACCGTTTAATAAAAAGATTCATTATAGTAATAATATTATAAATCATTTATAAAGATATACTACTAGGATATTAAATTATAACATGATAAAGCATATTAAAACGTATATATTTATAGAAGCATACTAATAAAACTATAAATTAGACTAATTTGAATTATAAAATCATAATTCATATAAATCATACTCAATATTAATTTATATTAATATAATCTTCAAATAAAAAAATTAAAAATTAAAAATTAAATGGTAAATGGGTACCCGATGATAAACGGTTATGGAACGGTTCCGGTTTTGGAAATTTAAATGGTTTTTTAAATGGTTTTGGAACGGTTTTGGTATAGAGTAAATTAAATGGAAACGGTTTTGATATTTTATAAATGGAAGGGTACCCGACCCGTTGCCATCCTGACACATAAGTGCCATTTGATCTCTTCATGATTCTCTTCTTAGATAATATCATATAAGTAACCTAATACATACTCATCAATATCTATCATGTAATATCCAAAATAGATGAAATCCGCCTACATCACAACAGAATAGCATCACAAATTAAAATTGGCATATTCTCTATGGTATAGCCAAATATTTTTAAAAAATCCAAAACAAATGGAATATAATAAAAGAGGGATAGTGGGAGGGATCTCTTTTGCTGTCGTTGCTAGATATTGTTATAGGGTTTATATTTTCTCTCCCTATATAAAGTGAGGGTGATGATCTTTTTTTGTACATGCCACCTCTTATCTAAACGCTCCACATAAAATAAAAATGAATTGTAGGTACTTTTATATTATATGGTTTCCATCGTATAAGAACCTCTTTTGCTTGCATAATTCTTAATTTTTTAAAAACCATCCAAACAACCAACCATATAAGATCATTAATAATAATTTTAAACTAAATGGAGCCTATGTTTCAAACGGACCCTCACAGGGGCGGATCTAGTGTACACTCACCCTGAATTTTTGGAAAAAAAAAATTATATACGTATAGTATTTATAGTAAATAGAAATTACACATTTTTTATAAATACATGTATATAATGTATATAAAAATTATAATTATTGATTGATACATATACATACAACACACTCATACATAATGTTCAATGATTCCTACTTGATGAAAAATCATTTAGCACAACTTAAATGACTGTTTTTGTTATCTTGAGTACATTTTTTATTTGCGATTTGTAATTTAAAGACTATACAGATATTTATTTAATTTAATAACTATATAAATATTTGTGTATTTCTAGTAACTTTTCAGGAAATAGCCCAAAAAAAATTTCCGAGACACTACCCCCGAACCCCAATAAAATTTTAACTGTTCACTTATTAATTCCAAACTACACCACTAACCAAATCCCTCATCGATCAAATTTCTAGATCCGCCCTTGGACCCTCATATGCAACTATGCTAGGCCTTGTTGTCCTCGGCTGATGTGGCACAATTAGGGATATGATCTGTTCTTAACTTCTTAGGATATTTTTTTTGTTCAAAAAAAGAAAATCTTAGTTTTTGAAAAAGTGGGACCAGGGCAGGGGTAAGTCCGTCAAAACACGGCAACTCTTTAATCTTTATCTGGTAATAATAATTGGAAAAAAAGAGAGAAAGATATTGTCTCATTCTGATTGGCAGATTCGCGTCAAATAAAGACGCCAGCTTTCGCTTTCTATTTTTGTCCATTTCTCTCTGTTGGTTTGGTCCTACACGCTCCCCCCACTCTTTTATGCCGGGCGCGTTCCTAACCTTACCCCTAATTAATCATTTTTTGTCTCAAATGCTGAAAATTTTGAATTTTCAGCATTTGATTGACACTAGTAATTTTAGTGGTATTAAATGAGCCACTAAATTAACGAAATGATGGATTAAATAAATGATAAATTGTTTAACAAGAGAAGATACAACCATTCATGGTAGATAAATAATAAATTGTTTGGATTGAATTATTTCATTTGAGATGCCCAAGGCCAAGTTAAAATATTTGATTTTAAAAATTATTTTTAATTTTTTACTTTATTTTTTTCTTTCTCTTAACAGTTTATTATTTCAATAGACTTTAACAAACCTACCAATGAAACAAACTAGAAAAAAAAATGAAGCTCCAAGAAATCTATCTATCTATCTATACAATATAGAAAAGTTGAAGCTTAGAGAAATTTTAGAGGATTCTCATACATCCACGTCATCATTTTCAAGTTATTATAAATTGACATGTGGCATTTTTGTTTAAACAAATATAGAAAAGTTGAAGCTTACAGAAATTTTTGAGGATTCTCATAGATCCATATCATCATTTTTAAATTATTATAAATTGACATGTGATATTTTTGTTTGTAACAAAATAAAATTTAAAAAATGAATTCATTGTATTGTAAAAATTCAATACATGGTGCACAATTTAATTTAATTTCTATGCATGTGTTAGTATTTAGTATGGATGTTATTTCCCTTTTTTTTAATGCAAATGAATATATTATTACAATTAATGAAACATGCCTTAAAAAATGAATATATTCTTTCTATACATTATCTATGTACATGCATAATGCATAAAAATTTATTCTTTCTATGCATTATTATTACAATTAAAGGATTTTTCCTTGAAAATTTTATATTTTTTTATGCATTATCTTTGTACATGCATAATGCATAGAAAACATTTAGTCATATATATGCTTTGTTAAAATGTATTCTCATTTGTTTATTGTAAAATATATATATATATAGTAAGTACAAAATCTAACAAGTCACTCACTATTATCCCATTCATACTACGACAAATCATTGAAATGATGGTGAATAATCAACGAGAGCTTGATTCTTCAAAAATAATGTAGAGGAAGGAATCTACAATAACCATCATATAATGTTTATCTGTTCTCAATTTTGTTATTTTCTAAGATACATTGATGCATACTGACATTAAAAAAAAAAAACCCAGAGAAAGAATCATATTCCAAATTTTAAATTTCAAAGTTGTTCAAACTAACTATAAAATAAAAGATACTATAAAATAAAAGATACAATAATAATGAAAGGAAATCTCATTTACATTCTTTTTCCCCTCCCCCAAATCCACCAATCCAAACGGACTCTTAAGCAACTCATACAAATGATGAATGGTCTTTGATAAATTATATAAGAGAATTGAAGAAAAACAAATTCAAAATTTTACTCAAATCATGATACAATAATAAAAAGAATTTTAAATATCTGATTTTTTTAATTTTTTTTTCTAAGCAATTTCTTTTTTCCATTTGATTAAAAGGAAAACAAATCTACTCACCCAATCAGCGCGTGTGGTATTACGATCTCTCCTTCAATCTCTCTTCTCTCTCGGGGGGCTTGACTTGGTCGAATCTATCATTTCCCCCACCACCGCCATCACCACGTTTCTTCATCACTGATTGTTCCTTTTGTATATTTTCTTCGTAGCTTCAGGGTGCGTCATCGTCTCCCTATCTTTCTCTCTCTATCTACAACTAACGAAACGGCTTCGTTTTGTCTGGTTCATGGCCGAGTTGACTCAGGCCGAGGTTTATCCTACTCGGTCCTCTCTGCAACTCCTGAGGACTCTGTTGAACTGGCTTGGATTCTTCTTCCAGATCTTCCTCCGTATCATCAGAGCTCTCGGCCACCACACTCTCCTCTCCTCATCTCTTCCATTCAAACCCTTGCCCGTAGTCGAGTTGCCCGAGACCGATTCTCCAACCACCGTTGACGTCGCCCCCGCCGTTCCTCCCTCGGACGCCGTCGACCGTCTTGAGAGACTAACGGTACGGTCGCTGGCATGTATTTGTATACATTAATCTTTGGTTTGTTGCTGGAATTTCAATTTCATTGGGATGAATTTTAGCTTTTAATTAGATTATATGCTTCAATTTCAGGAAAATTTTGAAAATTTATATTTCACTCTATGTTTTTGTTTCTATGAAATGAATTAATTTCCTTGTAGCATCCTTTGATGAAAACACTGTATCGAACGTAGATATATACACATATAGGTGTATGGATATGTACATCAACCTCAGAATGGCTTATGGTCCATCACTGAATATTGCTATTTGTTAAAAGAGTTTAAGACCATGAGGCAAAATCATTTAAATCTTAGTTATTTTGAGTTACTTCATGAAGTGAATACGTAAGATCATGGTTCAAATGGTTTTATCAAGTTCTTCCTGGTCTATTTCATGTTTTCATTTTGTTTATACTTTATACCCTTGATGGCCCATTGAAAAATAACAAAAGAAAATTAGCCCGCACAGTTTCAACAACAGACACAGAGCAAGGGCTATGTCAGTTTCCCCTTTCGACCTTGTACTGGTGGCAGAAGCTTTGTGCAATGATTGCTTTTCATCAAGTTCTTCCTGGTCTATTTCATGTTTTCATTCTGTTTATACCCTTGACAGCCCATTGAAAAATAACAAAAGAAAATTAGCCCGCATAGTTTCAACAACAGACACAGAGCAAGGGCTATGTCAGTTTCCCCTTTCGACCTTGTACTGGTGGCGGAAGCTTTGTGCAATGTGTCTGCAATGATTGCTTACTGCATAAGCTAATTTTTGAGTTACATGCAACTGCAGGTTGTGCTTGATTTGGATGAAACTTTAGTATGTGCGTACGAGACATCAAGTTTGCCTGCTGCTCTGCGTAATCAAGCCACCGGGGCTGGATTGAAGTGGTTCGAGCTGGAATGTGTATCTTCGGACAAGGTTTGTTATAAACTTATAATATTAATCAATTTGTTGTTAATAGATCATTTAGTATTCATATAAAGAAACTCTTTTAATTTGTGTATTTTGGGATTTCAAGGAATGTGAAGGAAAGCCTAAGATAAATTACATTACGGTATTTGAGCGTCCAGGATTGCGAGAATTTTTAAAGGAACTTAGTAAATTTGCAGATCTTGTTCTGTTTACTGCTGGCCTCGAAGGTTTGCTTATTACTTCACCATTTTTCTAGGTTTGTTATTTCTTGGTGATTTTCCATTTATTTTCTTGATCATTGGCGTGAAAGTTACTCCTGTTTGTGCTGACAGGTTATGCTAGACCCCTTGTCGACAGAATAGATGTGGAAAATCTATTTATGCTTCGTCTTTACCGGCCTTCAACGAGTAGCACGTCAGTACTATTTCCTGGATCCTTCTTTTCTAATATGGTGTTATTTTTTTTATTACTTATATATGTTATGTCTCCATACCCTATTCAAATTTAACACATAAGCATATAGGTCATGTTGTTGGCTTTGGGCACATTTTTTGAATATCGTTGCTTCTGTACTTTAATTCCTTGAGCTGGCTCGACTGAGGAGGCTTGTCTAATATCAGCCCTCTGGTTTGTCCATTTTTTGTTTCTCCTCTTAGGTGGTGATTAGAATCAAGTTTCTATGTGTTTTGCTTGATGGTTTGGTTACGGATATCTGATTTCTAGATGATATCATGGTGTTCAGCAAGCTAATAAGTTTTTTGTTAATTCAAGGATTGACGAGCCTTATTTCAGGGAAATGACCCCCATTGCAGTAGGGAAGCATATACAAATACAGTTTCTTCATTTTATTTTGTTCATGTCTCTCATGGGTAACAAGCAATTCTGAAGAAGTGGAAGCATTTTAATACCTTTTCTTTTGGAGTGAGCAAAGTGTCTTTGGCATATTCTTGGGATTCCCATTACAAAATTATCAAAGCAGATTTATTCAGAGATAATAGTATTAATTTTATCTAAAGTAATTTCAACATGTCTTGTTGCAGAGACCCAATTTTGCTCTTAGTCTAATGTGGGCAGCGGCTTGTCATTATTCTGGGCATGGAAGGTGGTCTTATGGAATGCAATGAACCTAATGATAAAAAATATTATTTTTTGCAGGTCACACATATAATTGCACTATATTTGCTATATATAATATTTGCAAATAAAGCCTGCCATCTCCATGCCAGAAATGTAATCATCTGCCATATCTGTCTGTGGTTAGAGTTTGGTGCATGGTAATGCAAATTCTTGAAGATTTCTGTGCTGTCTCTTTCGTTTCGCCATATTAATCTCTACTTCTGGCTAAAATTGCTTATTATTCTTTGCCTTCTCGCATCTATTCCGAATTCAAATTTCACTATTGTGGAGGTTGAATAATTCTTTTGTTGTCCCATTCAAAAAAAGGAAAAAAAAAGAACCTCTGTTGTAGTCTGCATGGATTTGATGAGTTAAATGTCTTCGGCACTTTTGTTCGCCAAACTTGTTTGAGGATAATGTTATAGCTTTGTAGAGATTGTGCCTGCCGTCAAATTTGTGCCAATGACTACTCTAAACTCATAAATAAAGGCTTGATAAGCCTTCGAGCTCTAAAAGAAAATCCAGTAATTTTTTACTTCACTGTTGATGAAACTATGGCTATTGCAGAAAAGCTAGCTCAAGTTGGATAGGAAACGTAGCACGTAGATATGCTTTTGGATGAGTATGGGGATGGGTGTTGATGACTTGTCGTAAAGGTTCCTAAGTGCTCATCATAGTTTGCTGTTTGTTTTGGTGTTTGGCTTATGATTTTGAGTATTGTAGTTCATTACATGTTTAACCAATTATTAACAATGATTTAAGCATGAAGTTCATGACCCTTCCTTGTGGTCCGAGATAATGTGTCATAAAGTTTGTTATACTCTGGTGGCATGAATACAGGGAGTATCGGGAGCATGTGAAGGATCTCTCTTGCTTATCAAAAAACCTATGCCGGACTGTCATTGTTGACAACAATCCATTCAGTTTCTTGCTGCAACCAATTAATGGCATTCCTTGTATACCTTTCACTGCAGGGCAACCACATGATACACAGGTACCAACATCTAGCTTATTCAAGCTTGTATATCTACTCTGGTATTGTGTTTGGTCATCGTTTACCCTCCTCTCTTTTACATGTTTTGACAGCTGCTGGATGTACTTCTTCCACTTCTCAAGCACCTATCTCAACAAAACGATGTCAGACCTTTGCTCTATGAAAGGTTCCACATGCCCGAATGGTTTCAAAAGCAGGGAATCCCTGCTTCCAGTTGACCACCATAGGATTAAAGAACCCTATGCAGCGATAGCAGGCATTCTCTTTATAATTGTCAAAGAACAATTCCATTCAGAAGCCGCACCTGTTACAGGAATCATTACTTTGTGTATAACATTCATTTGCGTGACACAGATGATTATCGAAATGCCAATCTCTGGAAGAAAAGGATTTTTATTCTGCTTATGTTTATGGATGGGTAGACTTTGTGCATGTAAATTTGTCAGGTCCCAGAATCTTATTGTAACATTGTTTATATTCTGGCCGTTGTTGCGTTTATGTTTGTGCCGTAATTGTATACTAGTTCAATAATTATCTGCAATCCAAAACATTCTTTATTGAGTTCCTTAAGTTTCAGATCATCAGCTCCTTTGATCCTATCAACTATATCTATACCTGATGTTTATGGATCAGATGTTGCCATTTGCCTAACTTCAGGCACACATGCAAACAAATGAACCAACCTGAAAGCTGGCTGGCTGCCTTTCCAGCTGTGGGGTTGCAAATTACAAGGTATGGTTTCCTTCCTTTTTCCACAGCTTTATTGAACTTTTTTGGGGAGTAAATTTGAAGAAAGTTGTGTGAAACTGTGAATAATATATAGCTGGAATGGAAATTGTCTGCCAGGTTCCTGCCAAAGGAGGAGTGAAGAATGTCTTTCCATGGTCACATGGTCAGTGATAGCTTTGTCAAGTCGTTAATGGTTAAGCTTAGTATTAGTTAGCAGTCAAACAAAAATGTTAGGTACTATAAGCTATCAAACAAGTCCTTTTCCAGCCATGTCTGCCTCTTGAGGCTGATATATAGAATGCTTTTAGTTGACAAAAAGGAAACATAGACAGGTGCTTGCTTACTCTCCCATTCCTTTTTAGTGACATATCTTTCTGGCTTTAGTTTCATGATTTTATTCTGCCTCTGTAGCTGATATACATACATATATGTATATGTCCGGTTAGGGTTTTGCAGTATATCAATTCTTTGTATAGAAAGGCAAACTTTAAGTTTATTGGTGAATGGTCATCATAAAGAGTGTGTATATAATACTCAAATGTCTTAATGTCATGGAACAAGTATAATTACACTCATATGCTAGGACCCCACAATTAATTTGATTGTCCAAACATTTTGTGCTTTACTTTTCTGCAATTTGTGATGTGTGGAGGAAGATAAGGTAGGTGTTCATTCATGTGCCCTTTTTTTATGGGGAACAGGTCAATTTCAGCAGCTTCTCTTTTTTGTGGAATGTCAGCAGCCTTTTATAATTATATAGAAACAGATGAAACCAAATTAATTCCTAACTTCACTGTACAAATCTTCAAGAATTTTGATGGCTGACCGATGTTGGTTAGAAGAATTTTCATACTCGTATTTCTGTTTTAGTTGCTCATGTGATTGTAAACCATTCTCTTCATAAGTTATTTTCTGAAATTCGGAAATAAATAAATGTGATTTGTCAAACGGACTATTGAGGGGTAACCAAAGAGAGGTGACACGATTGACAATCGTATCACTTCTCCTCATAAGTCATTTTCTGAAATTCGAAAATAAATAAATGTGATTTATATATTAGTTAAACTGATTTTTGAGGGGTAATCAAGGAGAAGTGCTACGATTGACAATCAATTGGATTAGTAGTATTCAAAAAAAAATGGGAAAAAACCTGTTGAGGGGTAATAATTGGTAGGCGTGACCAAATCTCCTCAATAATTTTCATCATATGTATCAAAACATAACATTCATGTTTTATTAAAGAGATGGTCAGCCTTCCACAACGAATTTTCTTTGCAAGTATGAACAGACAGTGACATGTGAGTCAAATACTTTCATGGAAACGTGTACTGTAATATTAATAATAAAATCAAAACAAGATAATTGTGGATTCAAATTATCTAGATGTTCAAAGCCCTATCTACTTTTTGACCACTTCCATTAATTACCATAGTCGATAATTGTCAATATATCACAAAAGTCATAAAAATACTAGATATAATTCATTAAAATATACATAAACTTATAAAAGTACATATTTTATATAAAAATAATTATTAAAATACAAATTTATCATTTAAAAATTTAATATGAGTTTTAAACTCAGACCGTCAAACTCGAGTGCACATAAATATTCATTTTAGGATTGGGTATATCTCCGACGCCTTATCACAATGGTATGAAATAATTATGTCACACGTTGCACGAATTGACAATTGAAATACCTAACCACAAAATGAACAAAAATTAATTATAAATTATCACACATGTGATACATCCATTGTCCAAAGAAGATAGAAAGAAAGGTTTTTGGATTTTTTTAATTTTTGTTTTCATGAGTCATGATTGTCTATGATACACACCTGGATTTATGGATTATTTAAACAAATTTATTACGTACGTTGTAGCTATCGATTCATCACACAATTGTTGTAATGTTCAAACAAAGACGGATTATTTAATTATAATAGAACGGTCCAATACGTCGTCGTTAAAGCGGCCTATAATTCAAGTCTTATATTCACGAACTCTTATAATACAAGTAATTAACTTTTTTACGCAATCATGTTGTCATATGAGCAGGGGCGGAGGGAGGGGGGACTACACTAGGCGGTAGTCCCCCCAACCCCCACACCCTAATACTATATCTATATATCCTACAATATATATATACAGCATATATATATATATATACACATATATAATATGAGCCTTCTTGGCTTGAGGAGGCTGTACTGACATATTCTTTGTCAAATAATTCTTAATAATATGCAGTTCTTTTTAGTGCTATCCAAAAAAATCGTGTCAAACTGAATTGATCGTCAAACCGATTGCTCATTGGCAAATGTATGTTAGTGAAGATTGATCAAAAAATCGAAAAAAACTGACCAAACGGTTAGTTAAATTTATGTCAAAAAATCGATCGAAACCGACCATGGATACCCCTACTTCTCTCTAATAAGAAAAAGTAATTAACTTTTAAAGGTCTAATTGCAATACCAAATTTAATATTATTTAACATTTATACCAATTGGGTATGTAAAAATAATTTAGATTACAGTAATAATAATGTAAATATTGCCTAAAAAAAGGATCATGAATTGGATATATGGCTAACATAAAAAGAAAATGTGCCCATATGGATGATTATATATATATATATTTAAAGACCACATATTGAATGGGAAATTGATATTCAAAAGAAGCTATGACATATTTAGGAATGTTGAATTATTATACTTTTTTATATCATGTAATCAATTTGAAAATGTCAAAAAAATTAAAAAGAAAAAAGAAAACACACGTAATGTCTCCCTCATACAAATACTAGTTACTACTTAATATGATAAACTATATATGTATAGATGCAATTTGAGGAACAACCCAAAGAATGTGCCAAGGAATTTCGTGTCAAGTAGCCTTACTTAGCCCCTACTTTCCTTTCTTGCTTCTCCAAATCTTCAAACATATATGCCAAAATATATTTGTCATGGACCTCATCTCATCTCATGGTACAACCCATATTTTGTTCCTTCTTATGCAAGAAGAAAAGAATTCTAAAATAGGGTCCTCAATGCTACCATTCTTTTCACGTTCTCTCTTTTATGTTTTTTTTTTTTTAATTTTTATTGGTGGCCCAACATATTCCCAAATTATGAAAAATATGTATTATCTGAGTGGTTAAAATTATGAAAAATATGCTAGATTAAACCATATTCTTTGGCCTGATTGGTTATGCTTGTATTACAATGGTAATTGTATTCACATTACATGACAATGTTTGGTTTAATTTTAACTTTTTATTTTTAATAATCACATTATCAATACTTTGACATATTTTATAAATTTTTTAATCACAATACTAATCAAATTTTTTTTTTACAATTGCACTACATTGAAAGCAAACATGGCCTTATTGTATTTTTTTTTTTGTGTTGGGCTGATAGAAAAATCAGTTATCCTTAATGGGATTAAATTGACGGAATCAAATATGAAAATCGAAATAAATCCATCATTAATCATTATGATGACTATAAAGAAAAATATTGAAAAGTCTCTACAAATTCAAACAATAGACCAAGTATCACAAAGACCATCCCCATCTCGCCCCCGCCTAGCTTATAAATAAAATCCATCTTTATTTGACCACAATTTATTACTAATTTGAATTTAAATTATGTAGAAAATTAATTATGAAATAAATATTAGATAATATTGCATATTTTTTCAGTCTTCACATTCAATTTAAAGTTGCGGTTTTTTCTTAGATTTTTTTAAAAAAATCCATCTTGTAAAAAAAAAAAAAAAAAATCCTTCTGCGCAGCCGTTCCCGAGTCAACAATTGCCACCTCTTCAAACCCGTCAAATAAAGGAAAATATTGTGGGCCATAAAAAGCGTCTCAACCACAGTAGTCAACCCGCTAAACACCTTTTTTAGCCCTTGAAACCTAAAAGTTATATAAAATTTAATTTGTAGCTAAAGGTAAAAGGCTATACCATACTATATATCTTTGAAATTTCACGCTTTTTTTATTTTTATCCTTGAAATTTAAAATTTATCCCAAATATTCTTAATGTATCAAAAAGTATCAAAAACAAGTGGCTTATGTTCTGATTTCACTGTTACGATCCGTTTTTATCGAAAATTGCTTATATGGCAACTGGAGTGCCACGTTGACTTATCTACATCATTTTTTAATTAGAATAATTTTCAAGTCATTTTTATTAAAAAAAAAAACAAAACCTAATTTCTAAGTAGAACACCCGACTCTGAAAAAAACAAAAGCACAATACAAAATTAACATGAAACTCTTGTCTTCACACTGAGGAAGGATTGAAAACAACAAACTTGCATACGCATAGCCCAGATCTATTAGTTTGAAACTACATCCAAGACATATCTGGCGATTTGAGACAATATCAAAATAGATATGAAAACAGAAGTCATCATCATTATCTATTTCATTGTCGCACTGATGTTATCAATCGACAAATCCACAAGTAGAAAACGTAGAGAACTCAAATTTTTCGACAAGCATACTAAGGTTGTCCAACTAGAAAGAAAGAAAATTAATGGGAGGAGGTGGAGAAGAATGATCTCCACCTCCTCTAATCATACTTATAGTGAAGAAAGTTTTGGAGAAGTTAAGAGAGTTTCTAAAAAAGTTGAGAGAGTTTCTAAAACAAATATTCCCATTTAAACTATATTTCTTATTGTAACCAAAATCGATTTTCTTCTCTCAACAAATTAAGTTCCCATATTAAATTGACTTGTTACTAGTTGGTTGGTTCATTGCTCGCAAATATTTATCAATAAAAAACAAAAATTATTATAAGTACCTTAAATTATCATTTTTTTAAAGGTGAAAGACTAAATTGTATTCATATACCTAATAATTTAGGTAAGAGAATTTGATGCCCATAGGAACTCGAGGCAACATAAAGATGGATTACATATGAGAACTTCAAACAGAAACACGACTACACTGGCAATAAATCAAATTACAAACTACACTAGGATATACCCGAATAGACTAAATAAAAAACAAAAAAACAACTTGAGCAAAGTAGATCTAGCATTTTGAACAATCCTCCAATTAGATCTGAAAATAGATCCAGATCCAGTTTCATGCCTATTGATACTTGAACTTGAAGCTTGAAATTCGAAACATGGTAATGGACCTCCAATCAAACACCATCCTTGAAAAACACATTTTAATTCATGATTTAACATAATTTTTTGGAGGGTATTATAGCTATAATTGTAACAAAAAATTGGAGCCTTTATCTCATACATAGGAGATTTAATGAATTTCATGCCTTAAAAAACTGAATATGGAAATTGATTTTCATAGCTTTCTTTTATACTAACTCATTTAATCATACTAATTATAAAAATATGCAAATCTCACAAAACAATTATATGTCAAACCACAAAGAAAATCATAAATACATTTCCCCCATCTATGGTAAAAAATTAAAAGTTACATGCAAACGCAGCCTTAGAAAATTCTGAAAACTACAAAACTAAACCCTGTCGCTCTCTGTCTCCCTGCTTTTTGATTCATTTGAACAGAAAAAATTTTTATAACTAAAATCTCAACACTTCCGGTCTCTTTTGGGACTCTCTCTCTCTCTCTCTCTCTCTCTTTCTGTGAGAAGTCTATTCGGTCCTCCCAATGAGGCTGAGCGACTGGGGAGCCGCCGCTTTCTTCAATCACAATCCAATTAGATGACGAAATTACCCTCACCATTTCCAATCACCGTCGCCGTCATCTTCGCGACCCTCCATTTTCTCAACGTACAAATCCAGTTAGCCCATGCCTTGGGCTCTGGCTCCACCCTCGCCGTCAGTTACGCCTCCGCCACCGTCTGCGGGGTCGTCGCCTTCCAGTCTACCCACAACATCCAATGTTACAGCCGTGGACTTAATGTCTCTGTCCAAATCCAACCGAACGTCTCATTCTCCACCATCTCCGGCGGTGCCTCCTTCTTTTGCGGCCTCAGGACCGGTGGATATAGCCTTCTCTGCTGGAACCCCTCCAATTCTACCTTTGAACGCCAGCGTATTTACTACAACGATTCCATCTTCTTAAACAATCTCTCCGTCGGCGACAATCAGGTTTGCGCTACGACCACCACCGGCGTTGTCTCGTGCTGGAGAGGGGGAGACGGAAACGGTTACACTAGACCTTTTGGCGTCACTCAATTCGGGTCAATTTCATCTGGGTTTGGTTTCTCTTGTGGGATTCTCGCCGGTAATGACACAATTCGTTGTTGGGGCAGTAACCCGATTGCGAGTCGGATTGAGTCCGAATTCGGAACCATGTCAATGTTGAGTGTTCAAGCTGGCGGTTCCCATGTCTGCGGTGTGAACTCAACCGGGTTTTTGGTCTGTAAAGGCGACAATAGCTCCGGCCAATTGGATATTCCGGTCGAAGCTCAATTAGAGTATAGAGAATTAGCACTCGGAGCTAACCACACTTGTGCAATCAGGAACGTAAACGGGTCAGTGGTTTGTTGGGGCGGAAATGGAGATTACAGTGTGAATTTAACAAATGGGGTTTCTTTCG
The DNA here is from genome assembly GCF_013401445.1 of Tripterygium wilfordii. Lineage (NCBI taxonomy): Eukaryota > Viridiplantae > Streptophyta > Magnoliopsida > Celastrales > Celastraceae > Tripterygium > Tripterygium wilfordii. The sequence continues at coordinate 5,012,047 of NC_052245.1, forward strand.
AGAAAATTGTTTCTGGGTCTGATTTCACTTGTGGGCTAACAACTGCTAATTTGTCAGTATTGTGTTGGGGACCAGGTTGGCCTGATGTATCGGAGCTTCCATTGCCTTCAACTCTTCCAGGGCCTTGTGTTCGATCTTCGTGTGATGATTGTGGTCCGTTTCCCCAATCTGAGCAACTCTGTTCTGGTTCTGGTAACATCTGCAGCGTTTGTCCTTTCAATGTTTCAATGCAACCAGTGCCGCCACCATTTTTTCCACCACCTCCAACAGCTCGGCCTCCTTCGCCACCATCAGAGGGGTTGAGGAAAGGCTTGTTGGCATTTGCTATTGTTGGATCCATAGGTGCATTTTCGGGTATTTGTACCATAATCTATTGCTTATATACTGGGGTTTGTTTTGGGAACAAAAAGGTTTATAATTCAGTACAACCTACAATTACCAGAGCAGGTTCCAATGGTGGAGCAAACTCGAATAATAGCCCCATTTCAAGATCTTCTACTATAAGACGCCAGGGTTCAAGAGCGATGAGGCGTCAAAGAAGTGGAACTTCATCAAAGCATGCTGATAGAGCTGAGGAATTCACATTGGGAGAGCTTGCAGCTGCCACCAACGACTTCTCCTTGGAGAACAAAATTGGTGCAGGCAGCTTTGGCATTGTTTACAGAGGCAAGTTGCCTGATGGTCGTGAAGTAGCCATTAAAAGAGGCGAAACAGGTCAGAAAATGAAGAAATTCCAGGAGAAAGAGACTGCATTTGATTCAGAATTGGCATTTCTGTCAAGGCTTCACCACAAACATTTGGTGAGGCTTGTTGGGTATTGTGAAGAGAGGGATGAGAGACTCTTAGTCTACGACTACATGAAAAATGGAGCTCTCTATGATCATTTACATGCCAAGGACAATGTCGAAAAGAGTTCGAGTGTTATAAATTCATGGAGAATGAGGATCAAAGTTGCTTTAGATGCTGCAAGAGGGATTGAATACTTGCACAACTATGCAGTCCCTCCAATAATTCATAGAGATATCAAGTCCTCCAACATATTGCTTGATTCGAATTGGATAGCAAGAGTGTCCGATTTTGGCTTATCGTTAATGGGACCGGAACCAGACCGCGATTACAGGCCAACGAAGGCAGCAGGAACTGTTGGATACATTGATCCTGAGTACTATGGACTCAATGTGTTAACAGCAAAGAGTGATGTGTATGGTCTTGGAGTTGTATTGCTAGAACTTTTGACAGGCAAGAGAGCTATATTCAAGAGTGGTGAAAATGGAGGCCCACCCATTAGTCTCGTGGACTTTGCGGTCCCGGCAATAATGGCCGGAGAGCTGGTCAAGATATTGGATGACAGGGTTGGGCCACCGGAGCTGAACGAGGCGGAGGCCGTGGAGCTGGTGGCATACACTGCAATGCATTGTGTGAATTTGGAAGGGAAAGATAGGCCAACCATGACTGACATTGTTGCTAATTTGGAGAGAGCATTGGCACTCTGTGATCATAGCCATGGCAGCATCTCTAGTGGTACAATTTCAATTGTTTCAGACTGAAAAAAAAAAAGAAAAATTAAATGCTTAGTCCAATTTTTATTCTTTCTTTTTGGGGATGATTTTTATCTGGGTATATATGCATATATACCTTTTTTCTTGGTGAATGTAAAGAGATTAGGAGATTCTTCACCCAACATTTTGAGTTTGTAGTGCAGGGCTTTGACATTTTATGATAACTAACATCAATTCTTGATAGCAAGTTATTATCCATTTTACTTTCCCCGAGAGAGTTTTTTTTGCATATTTGCACATTGTTTATCTGAACATGCACATCAATTATGCGCACCAACTTTACGTACTCAAAATCTAATGACGGTACAATAAAAATGGAGACCACAAATTTATTATGAGACTCGTTACATCTGCGATTGAAAAAAACAAGTGCGTAAAGTTGATGTGCATGTGAGAAGAAGTTTTGTTTATGTATTCACATGAAGATGCATATTTTTGTAGATTATTGTTTATCATAAAGTCCTAATTATAGTTTATTGGTCGAATTGGCCCAACTGGGAATAATATCATAATTTCCTGAGTTGGACATGGTCTTTGTTCATGGTTCCTGGTCATAAAGGAAGAAAAGCTCAAAATTGAGCACTTAATTTCTAAGAGAGTTGTTGGCAAATGTGGTGTACTTGAGCCCACAAGAGAGAACAATAGAATTTCTGAATATGGTCACATATGGAGAAGTGGTCTTTTTCCTTCTTTTTTTCCTTCCACACTTGGTTTTAGATGTTTGGGTTAGATGTGAATTTGACTTTGAAAATTGAGTATGACATGTTAGGGTTTTCATTTAATAGACACCTATACATATACATATAGTATCTCCCCTCAGATAATAGACTTTATTGTCCTTGTAATCAATTTAAATTTTCTATATTAAGTAGGCGGTGCCTCTAACTTTAATAATAGCATTAAATAGATGGTTTTAGTAATAATTGTTATTCCTACAATATTAATATTAAAGGGTGCATTTAGTGAAATTAAATTTTGTGGCCGGTGACATTTTCTTGTCGTTTTTTTCTCATTTCTTGATATTTAAATTACTAGAAATTCATATTTGTAAAATACATCAATTTGTCTAATTGGATAGAGTAATATAAATAAAACATGTTGCAAATTGGTTCTTAAAAGTTAAAAAATTAATATCCAAATCGAATATGATTTAGTAGATACCCACTTTTGTACCAACGAGAGGTGATTCGATTGGTAATCAATTGAGTTAAGCATATGTGTGTCTAATGTTTGATTCTAATGAAAAACATATGTTCTAACGGTATTTCAAAAAAAGAAAGATACCTAATATTTAAAGTATAAGTATATGAAATTACCGTCATGATTATCTTAAACAAGCATTTGATTTGACAAATCACCAGATATAATATTCACTTATTGCAGTTCAAATCAACTTAAAAGAATTATCACAAAAATTTAATAACCATTCCTCTTATCAATAGAATCTCAAATTGTAGCTGTCCAAATTTAATAACCATTCCTCTTACAATAATTTTTACTGATAAACACTCTTATAACTATTTGATATGACAGGAAAACGTAATATTTTGTAAGGATAATACTTGAAACCCCCAAAAGACCTCTATTTAATATGGAGTGTTGGATAAGAAGTGGGCCCTACATGTGTGTTTTTAATCAATATCTATTTTAATGTCACATAGATTTGAGGGTCTTTTGGGGTCACAAAATGGGGATTTAGCATAATCCATTTTGTAATGCATGTTATTGATCGACTCTCAGTGGCAGTCAGACATTCCTGTTTTTTGGTGTTGATGTTACAACTAAAGAAGCATGTCAGTCAAACATTGTCTTTATAATAATGTATTTAGAAATGCAGTTTAACAATAAAATGGAAATTGATGGTTGGCGACAATCCCCTCTCATATCCTCCGGTTATTATCCTATCCTCTGTCGTCTCGCATACATGTAAGTGTGGCAAAACTCTGTCCGTTTCAGATGATTGAATTTGTTCGATCCGGATTAAACTAAGTTTGGACATAAATTATATGTGTGATTCAGATTAAAGCAAGTTTGAGAATTACATACATATATAAGGATTTCAGTATAACAACTCATTATAGATTTTCAGTCCTCACCATACACCAGGCATTAACAAACTTATAGATCACATTCAAAAGCCAAAGACGAATTAATCTTATTCCTTCCTTCCAATACAAGCTCACGATAGCATCAATGACAAACAAATCAAATAGCTTTTACAAATTTACAGATACTCATTTCTGCTACATGGAGATGCTGGTAGAACATCAAACAAAATCAAAGCGCATGACTAGTTTTGCCGATATGTACTTATCTCCCTTCTGACTGTGGAGTGGGATTGCTCGAATTCCTTCCCTTAACTCCCATACGGGTATGCATGTTTGGCCTCTGAAATCATCATTCTCAGACATGTCATACTCGTGAGCTTCAATTCGAAGGAGAGTTAGTTCTGGAACTATTAATGGGAACTCAAATTATTTATTCCAAGCAGTTGTCCAATTGTCCTCTAATGATTGTTCTCCTCATTAATAGTATTAGCAGGAACTCCAGCAATGCCTACCTGCACAGATCAAGAAAACCCCACTTGTTATTCTTTTTAACTCTAACCTATACTGTTCACATATCAAAACTTCCTCAGAAGGTAATGATTGAACTTTTCAGGACCTTTACATTTTGCTTGGTGGAATAACAAGGTAACTGCTAACCACATAACCCCGATGTGGATTATAACATGTAAGATATCATATTATGTGGGCCAGACTTCAACATAAAATCTTGTTTTCTCACATAGCCACATCCCGCTATTGACTCTTAACCAATTATTGAGAACCACTTCAATATACTGGAGATTTTAGTCCATCTCGTTTGAGCTTTACAGATAGTAGCACGAGCCAACAGGAAGCTATCAAATGCACTTTGTAAATCAGCTTCTAATCTATGTCACAGATAAGGGAGTTCGGAAGTTGGCTAGCAAAACTCAAAGTCGACAATGGTTGATCGTATATTGTAGCGACCAATCCCAGCACCAAAAAAAAAAGGGAAAGGAGAATATGAATTCTCAAAGTGACAGTATTTTACTCACTCAAAGAACTATTGTATTGAAATCCCTAAAACAAAGTACCTCTATGCTGTGACTATTATTTTGCAGTATCCCAATGATTTTCCTCACAGTTGAATCGAAGCGGTTTCTAGGTTACGTGTAAACTTATAATTTTCTCATTCAACATGTTTATACATTTAGTTATTTATTTTCCATTTAAGGACATATTAGGTATTTCATATAGGGATATATATATAAATAAAAAAATTAATAAAAATGGTGTAAAGGTAACAAATCTTGGTGTGCAAATAAAATCACACCAACTCAAATTGTTTGCTAAGGTATTTGAACCAATTTTCTCCCCTACATTGCAACATTATATTATGTTTTATTACAAAAGCATATGCCCACAGAGGCATCACAGATACATACTCTCCCTTCTTCCAAAGGCACGCAAAGAAAGAGAAGGGAAATTGCAATATTGTTTGAAGACATCTACATATGAAGAAAGATTGGAACAAACCTGTATATTACAGGCAACCATCTAAGCTCCATGCATCCACCCTATTAGTGGCTTGTAATTGGAGGAGTCAACATGTATACCCTTTGGATACACCCTCAGTATATTTCGCTGAATAAACCTAGACAAGAACCAATATGGAATTTTTTTTTCCATCAGAAGTCAAGAAGCGCATATCCTATGGCATATGATGTCAAGCAAGGCAAAATCACACATGTAACACCAGTACAGGAGAAAAGAAATACGAAAATCGATTCTTGAGCTAAGAAATGCAGATAACTTAAAGACATGATCATATTTCCACTAACCGCATTGCATTATAATACTAGAAAAACAAAGGGGAAATGATACTTTTAGTCCCTCACAGATGAATTGTGTAACAACTGAGTCCCTCAAGTTCCAAATATAACAATTAGGTCATTGGTCTTTGTGGACTGTAACTCGGTCAGATTTGAGAGAAATCTGATCAATCAATTTGTTGACCTGTTACAAAAAAGTCAAAACTAACCGTTTTTTAACTGAAATTACCCACGTGGGATTAATGTCAATTTGTTGGTTAGCTCATTCCCACGTGACATATCCTGATATCGACAACTTTTATATCCTGATATCAGGATATGCCACAAGGGAATGAGCTAACCAACAAATTCACATTAATTCCACATGGGTAATTTTAGTTTAAAAAATAGTTAGTTTTGACTTTTTGTGACGGGTCAGCAAATTGACTGATCGGATTTCCCCCAAATCTGATCGACTTACAGTACACAAGACCAATGACCTAATTGTTACGTTTGAAACGTGAGGGACTCAGTTGTTACACAACCCATTTGTGAGGGACCAAAAGTATCATTTCTCGAAAAACAAATGATATATTTCACAGAGAGTAAAAAAAACTTCCTAAAATAAGAATTCATGCCAAAGTTTACTAATAATAATATACATGACAATGTCTTCGATAAGTTTTATAAGCCTTTTCAAGTTGTTGCTCACTTACACTAAGATGTCAAACTTTATCTGGATCCACCTTAAAACATTCTTCTAGCCTGCCTTTAGGCTTCCCAGCATGAATTGCTATTAAACGTTTATATTTTGGAAGTGGTGGCGATAAGTCAGCGACAGCAAGCAAAACATTACACACTTGGTGCTTCAAATCATCATAACTGATATCATTGCACACCTTGTCTTCAACTGAAGTACCACCTTAAATGCTAGGCACTTCTGTTACCCAAGCTGGTTCATCGCCTCTAGCCTTCCCCTTTTTGGGATCCTTTTCCTTAACCTTCTTAGCAGCCTAAAGGTATTCTTTTGGTGGTTTTATCGATAGGATAATATGTTTCTTCAATGAATCGGGGGAGAGAAGGGAAGAGAGGAGAAGGGGAATATTTTTCATCTCCCATGTTTGGATAGATAAAAGAGGAAGGAAATAAAATTTGTTTAATTTACTAAGTTATTATTATTTTTATGTTAAAATATTATGTACAAGGGTAAAATAGGTATTTAACTTAAAAATGACTTAATTAGTAATCTCTTCCCTCCAAATGATTTCATTCTGGGGAGGAAGAATTTTGATAAAAATTTAATGAAATCTTTCGTCCAATTCCCTCCTAATCTCTCCTTTTAATTTTTTTATAAACTATTCAAATAAGATAATTGGAAGTAATCTCTTTTTTCCTTCCCTTACCTTACTTCCAAATCCCTCAATCCAAACACACTCTTAGTATTTTGAGTGAGTGAAAAAGAAAGGGTATTAATACCCGTATATTAGGTATTTTGATAATTATTAAAATCTCGTTTTAAGCCCACAAAATTCTTAGTTTGCCCTTATTGTTTTGTTGAAATTCCATTATCTCCTAGTAAAGATTTTAACATTCTACTCCCTTAATTAAAATTTTGTCCTCAAAGTTTAAAATGAACCTCAAATGTCGAATAAGTCGATAGTTCTTCCGTATCTTCGACAAATCCCAAAACGTTTCGCCCCTCGATATTCTAATTAGAACAATCAGTATCTAAGGTGTCATTGAAGTGACTTTCCTCTCGTAGCACTTCAATACTGCTTGAACCTCAAACAACTAGTTCATTCTGAGAATGACGTCAAAAGTACCCAACTCCATAACTACTCAATTGGCCTGAAATGCATGGTCTGTGAGATGGATGATTCATACCATAACGATAATATCACTTTGCAACACACCCACGCCTACGGCTGGGTTCAATTCCTATCTGCCCCTGTCCAGCTTACATATAAAAGGAAAAAGCCTTTTTCATTTTTTTATTCTTTAAAATTTAAAATAATAAATTAGTATATAAATTCTCAATCTTTTATAGTAGGCATGAGAGTTGAATCCGTGAACATTTGTTGTTGACAAAATTTATTCTCACAACTTATCACACAACCAATATAATATGACTTCAACACTACTGACAATAGATTTTGCAAACTAGATAGTAACAATTTGAATTTTAATTGAAATTGGTTCAACACTCGCTTTTCTCGTGCACCATCCTCTGATTAACAGTTGGGAAATAATTGATTTGACTTGATTTTGAATTTTGACATCCCTTTAACTTAGAAGGCTGTCATAAACTTGATTTAAGAGGTTGCAGAGAATTCTTGTAGAAAAAAAAAACTACTCATAGATTTTCTTCTTTATACACTCCTTTTGGTGCTCCTACTTGACAACAGATCCTACCCGACGACAACTCCTCTTCGATAGCATCTCCTCATCGATGGTTCTAAAAACTTAAAAGCAGTTATTTATACTAGTATGGGCGTGGAGTATCCAACTTTTTTCAAGTGCAGAAATGCTTCAATGATTTTGTCTTTGATGGGTCCAATTCAAAAATCATCTTTTTTGTCAACATTTTTGGAGAGACCAGGCAATGTGCCGTTCACCCTGCTTTGACATGAACTTGCCCCCAGTTTGGTGGATCAAAATGATTGGCCTTCAATCAACTCCCGTCCCCAAGTTTGCTTCCAGAGATCGTCGATGGTGGCATACCCTCAATCTTCATCTGTGGCTAGCGTGCATTCGAATTACTTGGAGTGAGATTTCATCTTAAGTTTCTCCAATCGCAACATGGTTGATGGAAATGACCAATTCATAATCTTCTTTCTTTGTGTTTCTTTGCTCGGCAGGAACACGATACCCCGACCAAAAAACAATATTATCCCCAACCGATGAACAAAAATTCAAATGCAAACACATTGTAAAGAAAAATTACTTCTGCTTCCATAATTCTTTACTGAGATTGTGTATCTTGTCCTCAAAAGTGCAGTATATAGATTATTTATGGGCACTGACTCAAAAATTAAGCAGTCACTACAAGTCCAAAGCAATTTCTCCTATTTAGTCCCACTGAATCGCTCTCCATTTCTCCAATCTAGTCCCACTTGATCGCTCTATGGAATGTCCATTCAGAAGGATTCAATGTAGATTTCCCATCTGCCGCGACAAGATCATATGGTGAATCCTCTGAAAATTCAGTTGGCATGGATTTCCAATGTAGAGATGGTTTCCAGTCGGCCTCTTTGAGCACCTTCAGGATCTCCCCCACAACTATCTTACTCCCTTCAGCAGATAGATGAATCCCATCCCTATTGAAAGAATAAAGTTAAAGAAATAAGAGCCGTGTATTAATTTTCGACATTCAACAGGTCATAAACAATAATAGGTTCCTTATTAGAGGAGGAAACGTGTGAAAGAAGATAAATGAATGTTGTACAAATAATCACATTATCCTTGAAACCTCTAATGAAACCAATGAAATGAAGTTTATGTCAGTATTAAGACTTGCCAATAACCAGTCGCATAAAAAAAATGGAAACGATTGAGCGACATAGAAGAGTTTGAGTACCATCATGAATAAGGCTCTTCTATAGTTCTATGAGTAAAGGAAGAGATTGTGTCTACATTCACAAGCTAGAATGACAAGGACATAGCATCCCAATTCCCAGTTTTCAAGGTAATTACAAATTTTGTGCTAAAATGAGATGGAAACGCACAGAAGATGTGTGTTTTGACTTTTGAAGCTTATCTAAAATGATTATATAACAAAAGAAGGTATATGTACTCCATAAAGCAAACCTGATTCTTAGGGCATGGAATATTCCTGCTTCTGCATTTACATATTCAAAGAATATATACTAATTTGAGATCACCATACCCAAGATGACCAGAAAAACAGGTATATTCAGCCTTAGACAAAATTAGGTGTACACGAATTTATTGTAAGGAAAAACATAACATATAATCTCCAAAATGTTCTAGGAAAAATGGGTTTGTTTGAATTATTTTACGAAGTGCTTAACCAAATACTCTATTTGTTATGCGATTCTGGAACATTGGCATATAGATCCCTCCCCATATATTTGGAACTTCAAAGTCCATATGGTAATATGTAAACCAAGATAACCACAGATGTCGTCATTGTCAAACATGTGAACCACTGAAACAGCCATTGGATAATTAGAAAAAACAGTCCTTCCCCATGCAAAGTTTGTTTTAAGTATCTCTGCCCCTACCATGCCGCAGATTCAGGTAGGGAAAACAGACACACAATTATGTAATTAGACATAAGAAATAGAGCATGACGAAGAACAATTCAGTTCCAATGCTACATACTTCTGGATCTTAATACTATTGGTATTGAAATGGAAGGGCAGAAAGAATGCGGCCAAGAAAACTTACGTAAAGCAAGCAGACGTCCAGTCGCTTCTTTTCTGAAGCGCAGTAAAAAGATCAACAACCTTGACACCCATCTCTTGACAAAGTTCTACACAAGCTTCTGAATACATTTGGCATAACTCATTTGTACGTACAAGCTCACTGAAAATTCCACTGATTTTAAAGAACTCACTGTGTTAGTTTTCAAGAATAAGAGAAACGTTAAAAAATATATATATATTTGCATGACAGTACCTTGTATTTGTCAAACGAACTCTTTCCTCGTCAACAGGTGGGCAAGTAAGAAAAATGATGCGTGTAGAATCTGAAAGGCTCTGATTTCACAAAATACCATGGTCAGCATAAGCACCTAATATCTTCAACTGAATTTGAGCAAAATAAAATAGTAAGACATACACAAAAAGCTGCTACACTAACTTCAGCATATCAAAGCACTCAGGGGACTTCTTTTAGTTCCAACAATTTTTCAAAAGAACTTTCCACACATATGAATTGCTTAGAATGAAATTTCTCCATCAAACTTCCTCGCCCCATCCCATGTTATGATCCCAATAAACCAAATTAAAAGTTAAGGGGAAACTCTCTTCTCTTCCCAAGAAGAAATTTTAGGTGGCATTGAGTTCATAGTAGGAATGGTAATAGGGATCAGAATAAGACTGGAATGTGAAAACGAGGATTACACCCTCCTAACCATCGATCACCATACATGGAGAAGGGATATAGGGTGGAATGATTCCATTCAAATTCAACCATACCAAACATGCATCCACTTTGTGACACCATAAAAAATATGAAACATACATAGATCACTATCCCGCAATGCAATTTTTTCAAAAATAAAACATATAGCAAACCATGTCGAGGATCCTTCAAGAACCCTTTCTAAAGAGAAAATTGCTACATGTAACTTATCACAAAGACGCAAACATATTACATGAGAAAAATATAAGAAATCAGAGGGTACCTTCAGATGAACTGCAATCTTTCTCATATTTTCCACATATTCAGGGAGAGGCACATGGGGACCGAGACCTGATGAGTGAGGTCCCATAGAATCATTGCCACCCAAATAAACTATTACCAAAGCAGGCTGCTCAGTAGCATCCTACGCAATGATTTTCACACATCACAAAAAAAATTAATTTTGGATTCCAATCAGACAAGCCTACACAGAAACACTTCCACCGAACTCTGGTGTCAAATTTAATATTAAAAATGAAATAACCCATATTTAAATCTCTCTCTCTCTCTCCCTCTCTCCCCGTCTCTCTCTCTCATTCTCACTGACAAGCACAGGCGCACAACATACAAATGAGTACCTTCGGAAAGACTTGATCGAGGACCTGGACAGCCCGGTGCGAGTTCCATCCGTAGTAACCGCGTAAGATTATGTCTGCCTAAAACAACATGGTCACAATGACACAAGATCAGCTACAAATTTCATCCAAAACGCATAAGAAACTCCTTTAACTCACCATCCACAACACAAAATCATCGGAAATCTAGCCCCATTTCATTTATCGGGTACGATTGACGAACTAATTCCATCGCAATTAAAGACCCAAAACAAGATCATCATAGTATTGTATACAGAAAAGTCGAAGATATACAAAGAAATGAGAGGGGGAGGATGTACTTTGCGTGCGTAGACGTCGGCGAGAATGGCGCCCCAACCGCCATTGCTGAAGCTTAGCTGAACGATGGAGGATCCGAATAGAACGAACCGAGGTCTGCCTTGTCCCACCATTTTTTGATTGTTGTTCGTCGTCTTCGTCTTTTGGTCTCAATTGGATTATTTTGCAAACAAAGCAAATATAAATGGAGGGATCCACAAAAAGAGAAAGCTCTTTGCCTTTTCGGAAACCGCCATGACAGCTATGTCACATCATCAAATCCCTAAAGCATGGAGTTGGAATGACTCGTAATTTCAAAAATTACGTGTAAATATTATCTCAATTTGTGTATTATTCAAATGAGAGATTACTAATAATAAGGACAGAATTGAAAATGTATATAAGATAAATAAACTTAAAAATAAATTATTAGTAAAGACTCATTTCATAAAATTATAATTTATGCCAATAGATGTCTTTTCATTTTAGTTCTCTCACATTTTCGTAATGTATGACATAATCAGTTTTGACTTTTTTTTTTACTGAACGATTTATCTCTCAAAAATACATGATGAATTTTAAAACAAATATATATTCTAAATCAGCGTGAAAATTTCAAGCAATATCCATCGTCGATGTAATATTAGATGCAAAAAATTCGCATATAAATTTAGTGCAGATAAATTTTAATACATATTAATCATAATAAAATCACAATATAATATACAAATAAACTATTGTAGATAAACTAATTCAAATAAATTTAGTGCAAATAAATTTTGATATATATTAAGCACAACAAAACCACAATAGACATAAATTTATTGAAGATAAATTTCAAGATATATTAAGCATAACAAAATCACAATAGATGCTGTATAATAGAGAATACAAATAAATTTAATACATATTAGTCTAGTGCAAACTTGTTTATGTATGATTCACAACTCCAACGCGTAACTTTGAGCTTTGATTTGACCTCAAGATATTGCAAACCATCACTTATACAGGAGAAAATATTTCACAGCCGATGCGTAAGATCAGGATCCACATTCGAATTTATCTTGAATAAAATGACACCATTTCTTTGTAAAAAACAAAATCCCAAATATTCAATAAACCCCACAAACCCAATTGACTCAAGAACACCTATTTTTTCCGTCTAATAAATAAGCCGAAATTAAGTGACCTCCCTTTCAAACAACAACCGACAAGCCACCATCGCTCTCTGCCAGTGTACACTATATTGAGGTACAATAAATCCAAATCCAAATCAACTCAACACATGACAATCTATCCAAACCATTCACAGAAAAAGTTCAGGGGAGCAATGATTTTACGGACACGTAGTACCCATTTGCCCAATGAAATGAGAACCAAAGCATCATTCAATAAAGGTCCTTCACCTGTACAAATTCTGGCCATTAGAAGCAATAAATCCGAAGCCAACTTAAGAAGATGGTTGGGCATAGACATCAACACTAAATATATGAACTGTATAAACTATAATGTCTATAATCAACAATGGTTGTTTACCACCTCATTTGTTGTTCATACAAAATGTATCTACTGCTTTTACACTGATGTACATCAATGACAAAAAAAAGGAGAATCATGTGAATACACACAGTTGTTTTATAAATGAAAGAAAACCCATTATTTATGATCGGTCTGTAATTTCCTTCTCATGCTGAAAGAATCTGTCGATCCATGCCCAAGAATGCAATATTTGAGCTACGGAGACAAAGAATATGAGACCCTATTCATGCAATAACAAATTAAAAGGAAGAAAATAGAAGGGTTTCTGCGACTGATTTATTTTTTCTTTTGGTTATTTTATATTTCACAATGTCAGAGATTTCCTCAGTTGTAGAAGAAATAAGGTCATCTGCATCGCAAGAAGTCGAGCTTCCAATATGAATCCCTCCAACCATATGCTTAACCTCTGTAAGAAAGATTTACTCTGTGACATTTTTGCCTCGAGAACTGCTTTGGAGGAGACTCTTCCAATGATCAAGAATGACTCCAAAGAAGATCCCTTCAACTGTCCAAAGAAGCAGTGAGAATTAATTGAAAGCTTCAAGATTTAGTCTCAGTAAAACCAACATTAGTTTAAATATGAAAATTTTCCTCAGCATGACAAACAAAATCACCACCCATCTATAAGAGAGGAGACCATGAAAGATATAACTTGATTTACAAATAACAATACCTATTATATATAAAACACCTTACTGCCAAAAGTTTACTTATCTCCGGTTACGTATTTGCATTGTTCCTTAATGCTATAGAGGCAGAGCCTAATCTTGGAAAGTATGCTCTTCCTTCAGATTCACTTTGTCATTTTCCCCTACAAATTACACTCTACAAGCAGTCTAGCATGCATTTCATGTAACTCTTAGATAGTTCCCCAATACTTAGTACAAGAGGAAGTTCATTTCAACTACATTTATCTGTTTTGGGATGATGCAATCCCAACAGTAATTTACTAACACATACTCCCTCCGTCCCATTTTAATTGTCCCCTTCAATTTTACACACAGTTTAAGAAAGTGCATTACTCCTCTTCAATTTGACATTTATACCCTCATTTATTGAATTGGTTGTTGAGCTCTTCTAGCTTTTCAATTTAAGGATAATTAAGGGTAAGATGGGAAAAATGGATGAAATTAGTTTTAATTAATGGAAATGGGCAATTCATTTTGGGACATCCCAAAAAGGAATAGAGGACAATTAAAATGGGACGGAGGGAGTATATAACAAGGGCACTGTATCCAGAACAACAAAGTTTGAAGAACACTAGGCAAACAAGTACTATTTCTTCCATGATCCCTGGATAGCATAAACTGCAAGGGACTTCCGTTGCAAACCAAACAATAAAAACTCGGGAAATTTGGCTCCCGTCTCAACTCAACTCTGAATGTGCTACTAAAAAAACTGTAAGGCACAATCTAAAGACTTGCTGAACACAAAAAACTAGATAGCAATAGCGTTCGAAAAATATGCATTACCAGAGAATTATTAACTGCCCGTAGACAGTCATTAGTCTTCAGCATTAGTAAAATCACCCGTGGCAGTCTCCTAAGAAGCTCTGAGATTTCAGAGAAATACTGAGATGCATACATCTGTCATAGGGAAATAGACATAGTAGAACGAGAGGTAAGTGCTACTGTTATATATATACTTTGTGTCTATTTAAGCACCCTAACAGTTTGAACCAATATTATAAACCATTGATCTATCCAAACAATAAATTCTGCACAAGCACAAAATTTTTGCTAACAGAAACTAACTAATTGATAACCAGTAGAAATGAAATCGAGCAATTGACTACAACACCTGTAGTTCTGAACGTTCACTGTCAGTGCCATTTATCGCCAAATGATCAACAGCTGGGTCAATTACCCTATCCCAGGGCCTCATGGTAAGAATTCCCGCAAAGAGTGCATAGAGATCCTCACCAGCACCCAACTTCGCACTATTCTCTTTAATCGAGTTGGCATCAGAAAAAATCAAAGCCTATACAAAAGTCACAAAATGAAAAGACAGCAGTAAGTTAATAAAATATTAAAACGTAAATTCAACTTCAACAGCAATAAGAACTTCAAAGAAAGCACCAGAGTACCTTCCAAAGTGAAGCATAATTAAATTTAGTGGGCAAGTCAAGCTCTTTATAGAGACCATGGTCAAGAAGTACCAACTGAGGTTTTTTCTTGCCTAAATAAAACAAGATAAATAAAATATTAGATTAATAAACACAATTAAATGATTCTCAGGAAACAACAACCTCACGTATACACGAATATGAAAACCTTCAAAAGCAAAGCAGGCCAAATAAACACCCTTTTTGTTACATAAAAGAGGGTCTATACTTATTTACTGTCATAAGAGATGAAATCCAAGAAAGCGACAGAGAGGGGGAGACGGAGATGATGAATCCTTGACATGCTTTCTTATAGCATTAGAGCACAAGCCTGTAATTATGAAAAGCAGCCAGCATCGCTGCTAGCTTTATGTCTTGGTGGTTTTTACCCTGGAATTTTCACTAACTTAAACAATCAAGATGAGAAACTAGAACTACAATTAACTAAAGAAGCATGGGCAAATAATGAAGAAGAAAGTAACACCCCCTTACATGCATATATATATATATATATATATACACACACTGAGTTTCAGAACTATCTTTTAGTTAATATAACAAGTGCAGCCATTAATATTTCAAGGAAGACATGCGAAAGATTGTTCAATCATAAAAAATAAAAAAAAAAAGATAAAAGGAAACCCTCACCAAAAATGTTCTTTCCACCAGAAGGCAAAGGTCGAACAAGCAAATTGGCAGCATGTGGGTCACAATGCACAAACCCATGCTTGAATATCATCTCAGCGAAAGCTTGACTGACCTACATAAAATGAATAGAACTATCACCAAATATTCTTTTCTCCTTCCCACAATCGTGGACATCATATTCTCAAAACAGAACTCAAAATGCGAAATCTTTTTTTCCAACTGAAAGTCAGTTATTTTCATTTGCTCTTGAAGTCATATGAACCATGAGCAAAAGGAGTGCTAGACAGTACCTGACTAACAGTCACTTATATCCAAGTTAAAAATATTTCCTCAAATTGATAGACTAATAATAGCATTCGGTTGATATTTGTTTCATGTCTGAATATTATCAAATGAAACTACATTCAGATTTTTGGGGAAGTAACCTCCAGAAGAGCCGAGAAAGTAGTTCTACATTTTATCTAGGAACTAATTTTACATGTTACATGCCACTATGCCAGTTACTGACTCACTGTTAATGTAATGCACTGAAAAAATCTTCCAGTAACATCAAGCCCAGGAACTTACCAATTTAGAAACTTCATTTGGTTGAATTCCAAGTCTTCGGATTGCTTTCACATCATTCACATATGCACCATCCATGAATTCCATAGTTAACAACTTGGAGGTACTTAAAGTCCAATGCACCTTCGGAGCATATACATAGTCTGCAATATGAGGGGATAGCTTCCGAAAATTATCCAAACACGTCACACTGTTCTTGGCCTCAACCACAAAATCTAGTTCCTGAAGGCCACGTAAAGAAACAAATTGAAATAACAGAACTTGCAATGACAATGCCTTATCAAACCCATAAACGCAACTCCTCCCAAGTCCCAACACTACCCCCCCCCCCAACCCCATCCAAGCACACCCTAAATGTGATTTATATTGAATACAGGGAAATCGAAATTTTGAAAGACCTAAAGCAACTTACCTTAGGTAAACTTTCACGTATTTCATCAACTAACCATCTGCATAAGAATGTCACTAATTTTAGGACCAGCAGTTAAAACTTCATATTAACAGAAATAGTCTAGACTCTTAGAAAGGATAATCAGCACCCACAAGACAATCCATTTTAGTACCTGTAATCAAAAGCAGGGAAGAACCGATGCAGAGTGTTCACAATCAACTCAACAGTGGCATGATCAGCAGCTGCAGTATCTGTCATGTGAGTGTGTTGAACCTGAAAATGTCAAGAAGATTATGAGTCCAAGGAAAGGAATCATCAGAAGAGACATTCATGGATCAAATCTGTAAAACCAGTAGAAAACTTGATTCCACCAGTCATACGTATATAAACCTAAATCATCCAAAGGTTATAATGATATAAACCTTCACAGCAACTTTTTGGCCATCATGAGTGCGAGCAACGTGAACTTGTGCAAGGGAAGCACTGGCTATCGGAACAGGATCAAACTCACTAAATATCTGCAGATGAATTCTCATTAAGTAGGCAATAACTGTGAATAAATAAAAAGAAAAAGAGATAAATCGATGATGAGATACCATGTGGGCAAGAGACAAGCATTGCCATGACATTCAGTCATACAAACTGATGTGGCATGAAAATTGAACAAAAGACACCCTTTTATCTTTACGTTATTTGCATAAAAGTGACTTCCAAAAAAATAATCAAAGACATACTTTATCAGGCGTCTCTCCAAGCTCTTTCTCAAAAACTTCACAGACTTGATCATACGAAGAAACTGGGCACTTATTCAACATAGACTCCCTCATAACTTTAACATACTCTTCAGGTACTAAGTATTCCTGTAACCAAACAAAATGGTACTGAAAGCTTGCAACCATGAAATGTTAATTTGATCAAGAAATTACTTTAATGAGATGAAAAACTTATCACAGAGTTCAAAAATGAGAGATAGACGTAGTGTTCAGTTATTTTCATATAGAGTGAAGGAGATTGAAAGCATACTAGCTGCCCAATGTGTTGACCAAGCTTGATATAAATTCCTCCATTTTTGAAACATAGTTCTTGAAGCTTAAGCGCTGACCTATGGTGAACTTCGTGTTTGACTCTTGCCCTCTCAATACTTCCTTCTGGCAGTCCCCACAATGAATATTCGTAATCTGATGATTTTAACACATGAACAAGTGTTCACTTATATAAAGCTCCGATGATAAGTCCATAGTTTCAATTATCAAAAAGCAAAGTCAGGAAATGATGAAAGCAGCTAGCTCAATAAAGCACCTAAGAGGACAAAAAAGCATTAAAATGGCTAAAATAAATCCCAAAGTTCCGCTTTCTATACACAGAATCAAGTAATTAATCAAAGAAGGAAACTCAAATGGTAACTCTTGTGAAAAATAAAGGCAAAAAGATACTTTTCGTCCCTCAATTATGAGTCAAGTTTCATTTTCGTCCTTAAACTTTGTTCTCTCCCATTTTCGTCCCTCAACTATTGGAAAGTATCATTTTCGTCCTCCAAGTGAGATTAGGGTCGAAAAATGCTTGCGTGGCACCTATGTGGCACGCCGGAGAAATCTGATCTAACGAACAATAGGATGCCACGTTGGATTTTTCCGTCGCCGGATTTATTCGAGGGACAAACGGGGTACTTTCCCATAGTTGGGGGACGAAAAAGGGAGGAAAAAAAAGTTAAGGAACGAAAATGAAACCCTACCAATAGTTGAGGGATGAAAAATACCCTTTCGCCGAAAAATAAATTATATTACCTCAAAACACAGTTGCATAAACAAATTATTATTGTTTCCATGACAGCAATATGCAAAGTAAATCAAGCCCTCGCGCCAAAAAACACCGTTTAGCAATATATATTGTCTACCCTGAATAAAACACGTGCATATGAAAGAAAATACAAATGTAATTCATATCTACTTTTTCATAAAGACCAATAGGTGGAATAGGAAGGTAAAACCCACCCTATTTCCCTTTCTCGTGATTGATGGCATCACACATGAAAATACCAACGAAATTCATATATGCCTTTCGTAAGGACCACCGAAAGGGGGAACGAATGGTCATTCCACCATTGATTCCTTTATCATTTTTGGAGACGATTAAAAGGTTTGACTCCTCATTCACATTTCACCTCTATTCCCACCTTCAAGGTAGGCCAATACCCATTCTACTCTCACAAAAGTTATGAATGGAGGTTAAAACTCCATTTTAAGGTCATATCTATATGACATAATAGATATAAATTTTTGTTTTGCATTCAGGAAAAGATACAATAGATTTAAACTAAATTCAAGGTTTATATATTTCAATATACAACAATATATAAATGGTATCATGGCCATTACTAGTTCCCTGAACTCCATTCTCATTCTCATTTCCCTTTTCATCCCCATTATGAGCCAAACGCCCCTAAAACCACAGCTCACAACTGCCAAAGTTTGTTGTTGGGAAAAAACCATTTTACAAACAAGTCAGAGCTCCGAGCACTAGATCCTGAGCAACTACTTGTCAAAGCAGATAAATCTCACTGTAAGATCATACAACTTGCTTCAGAAACATAAAACTTCCAAGTTCAGCCTTCATTATCCATGTGGATCAACATATGGGCACCACATTTTTATCGCCATTAAGCAACGACACAATACAATCATCAAAAACAACTCAGCATTTTTCTCTACAAGAGTATCAAAAGTTTGGAAGTGTCAAATCATTATCATCACCATCAAAGCTTTTATCCCAAAAAGTGTTAGGATGGGCTACAAGCATTTACATCTTCATTGTCGTTCATTCCTATCAAATGGGTTCTCCAAAATGAAAGAATAACAAAAGAAAAAAATTACTACCTCCTCTGATCCAGGAACCAAGCATCGCTAATGGAACTTCGAATCTCTCTCTAGGGCTTGTTTGGGAATGCTGTGAGGTGCGGTGTGGTGCTGTGAGTTATAAAACTGTGGTGCTGTGAGGTGAGTTGAAACGCAAAAAGCTGTTTGGCGCATCACTTTTAAAACTGTGGTGCGGTGCGGTGCGGTGCTGTGAGGTGCGTTTGGCGTATATAAATTACGGTTATATTAAATGACTAATAATATTAATATAAAATCACTTAAGGTTTACATTGTACATTAATCTAAAATAAAATAATTTACCTAATTTGATTACGTAGGACAATTCAACATATATTGTAAGCGTTTGGGAGTGCTGTGAGGTGTGGTGAGGTGTTGTGAGGTAAAAAGCTGTGGTGCTGTGAGGTGAGTTGGAACGCAAAAGCTGTTTGGGGTGTCACAAAAAACTGTGGTGCTGTGAGGTGTGTTGCAACACACTGCCAAACTCATACTACATATATATGTTCCCAACCAACTTCACGAATGATAAACGGAATTCATAAAAATTGAAAATGCACCACTTTCGTAAGTCCAATCACGTTAAAAGCATAATTAAACAAATAGTTAGCACAAAAGCAAATCACAAGGCGCAAATGTGTGTAGACAGTCAACTGGAGAATTAGAATTGGAGGATTTTGCGTACCAAATGCGACTGTAGCTGCCGTGACGCAGTCGCGGTAAAGGCGGACAGGGACGGCGGTGCAGAGCTTCAGCGCCATCGCGGGATCGTCGGAGGCGGCTACTGTGGCTGCACCAGCGCCGGCGCATGCGGCTGTGGCTGCCACCAGTAACTTCCCCTGAGCGCGCCACAGGAATTTCGCAGCCATGAGATTCCGGATCAAGGCGACACCGATCGGGCAAGCGACCGAAAAAACTTATAATCCCGTCTACGCAGTGAATATTTGGGCCTGTGCACTGTCTGCTCAATATTGCGAAACCTAACCGACCAAAGAGAAAATTCAGGCCCAACCGTTCAAGTACTCGAAACTTTAGCACTTTGATACTAAAACTAAATTTATTTGAACAACAAGACCTTTAATAAAACTATTTTCAATGCAAATACAGTCTCGAGAACCTTTTTTCTTAAAAAAAAAAGGTCATAGACCTACTTGTATTAAAAGGACACCAATACAATCGACGTTCCTATTTGCACTACTATTTTTACTTTTCTCACCCCCTTGTCAGACATAACAGCCTTTCATGTCTGTTGTGCTATCCTTTCATGTCAAGTGTATGCATTGCTTTTAGGTTAGGTTATGTTATTCACACTTGCAAATAGGAACGCCGTTTTAGGTTTCTAGTATGTCATGTCTGTTGTGCTGTCATTTCATGTCTACTGTATGCATTGCTTTTAGGTTTCCAGTGTGTGTATGCATTGATACTTTAATTCTCAAATATTTTTAATAATATAAATTAAATGCTGATATTATTGAAACTATTTAAATTTTCTTAATTGCTTTAAAATTTCTTCTTTTTAGGGCAACAACAGTACTATGCAAATGGATCATCCTATTTTCTTTGAATACTTTTGTAATTCCGGATGGATTTTCTAATTCGAAATATTTATCCCCAATTAACTCGATTATCCCGAAACAATTAGATTGAATTGTAATATTTGTGACAGAGAAACATTTACACATCATGAAAAATCATATAATATGATTAGATTCTTCTAAAATTATTACCCAAAAATAAAATAATTAAATAATTTGACACAGGTCAACTTGATAACTCATTTTTCAAACATCTATAGCTAGATAAACAAAATTTCTTTCAATTTTCCCTTTAAATTAAGTTTATTGTTCCCTTTAATTAAGCTCACATTACAGGAAGGTTTGCACCAGACGTGTGTGTAAAGCTATTCTTAAAATTTTTTGTTGTCAAGAGGAAAACTAACATTGTGGTTTATTAATATTGACGAGATAGACATGTGTTTCAAGGAAATTTATGAGACGAGCGCGGCTCGAGATTGATTCAAAATTTGTATGATGAGGGAGTTTGTTGAATGTGGGTGAGGGACGAAATACTCGCTTTTGGCAATGAAATCTTATCGAGAGAGGCGTTTCAACATATTGGCTGAGGTTAAGGTGAAGTTGAGACGATTAGGGAATCAAAGTCGAAGTGTTACTGTGTAAAAAATAACTACTGTGTAAAATAAAAAATAACTATTGTGTAAAATTAAATATTATTTACTAACTATGTAGACAAGAAAATATTTAATTACATTGATTGATGATAAAAGGGGAAAAATTGCAAAAATTAAGATAATGATATTTGAGAAAAATCAGAATCATAAAATGCAATCAAATAATTAAAATAAAAAACCCTAAATTTTGAAAATCAAAATCTTATGTTTATTTCATGTTGTTTTGTTTTTTTTTAATATTAAAAAAGACTAATCATTCTTGCATGGCCCATGCCAAAAAAGGACGTCACATAGACTCGCATAATATTAATATGGAGTAGATAACAGGGAAAGACAGACAATAATAATGCAAAAGTACAATGAAGTAATAGTAATTTGACAAATCTCTGAAATGAACTTTCATTACAATTTGACACGTACGTATAAAAATAATGCACGCTCCTTTGATATTTTTAATAAGTGAGAGATGAATGACAAGTGATTTGATCGGGGAAGTTTATAAAGTAAAAAATGGAGTGTGAATAGCATAACCCCAATACAATATCACTTATAGTGGTCATATCAAAACAAAGGGAGCAAGCTCACAAAAGATGTTGTCCTCCCAAATTACAGCAGCCAAACAAAAGAAAATTTGAGCATATTAGACCTTCCAACGAAACTAACACACTCTAGAACTATCTTTCAACACCAATGCCTCAGTACCAGGGGGTTTCTTCAATCCAAGTTTGAAAACTAGGGACCACTAACCCTCTCTTGGCTAGGAGATGGGTCATTTCATTGGACTCTCTCCAAGTATGAGTCGCTAACCAACTAGAAAAACTGCCCAAAACCAAAACTATCTCATGAACAAGAGAGCCCCAATCAGATAAATTAATTTGGGGGCTATGCTCGTTAATTGTGTTGATGATAATTAGAGAATCACCTTCTAAATGAACGTTATAGAACCCCAAATCTTTAGCAAATTGCAATGCTGCGAGGGCAGAGGATGCTTCAGCCATTAGTGGATGTGCCTGATGTCAGAGCAGGTCGTCATAGGAAACCCACAATTATCCCGTATAATACAACCAAGGTTGTTGTATTCAGGTTAGTACTCACCGCATCGTCAAAATTAATCTTTACAAAGCCTGACCTCGAAGGACACCAAATTGAAGACTAGAGACTTTCGTGAGAGGCACTCCTAACATCATGAGGCAGATTTGCTTGAATCGGATGGCTAAAAGAATCTGAAGTCTGCTTGTAAACTTCCTGAGGTAGAGATAGCTTACCTCCGTGAATAAGAGAATTCCTTCTATGCCAAATCATTTGAAGCATCATTGCTAAAGTGGCCAAGCTAGCATTGTTAAGTCTGTCTGCGAAGAAAGACCACACCTCCTTAAAAGATGACACCAACAACAGAGCTTCTGAAACTGATTGGTACTAGAACAAATAGCCTCAGAAGCTAGAGGGCAGACAAATAATGCATGTACTATAGTCTCAGCACCAGATTTGCAAACCAGGAAAATATCTTGCAAAACCATCTTCCTTTTATGCAAATTCGAGTAAGTTGGTAGGATATTATGAATGGCCGGCCACAAAAAACTTTAGAGGAGGAATGTACTTGAGGAGACCATATAGAAGTCCATAAATCAGTTGACACTCTTCCTATTGATGTACTTGGCTCAAGCCTGGCCATGATCTCCATAATCTAATGATACGCACTCCGTATAGAAAAAATACAATTCGTCGTACCCTTTCAATAAAGATGGTCCACACCCATGTGAGAATTGATCGGTAATTCTAGTATGTTATTGGCTTCCTCTATAGAGAATAAGGACCTGATAATGTGAGTGTTCCACCAGCAGGAGCTTTGGTCTATCAAAACACTAATAGTAGAGTTCATAGTCAGTCCCCTCGCAAGAGCTGCCTCAGAAAAATGAAGTGGCCTTGCCACCCATTTATCATTCCAAATACGTGACATATTTCCACTCCCAATTCTCAAGTGCAAACCCTTCTTAAGAACCCACCTCGCCAAGCATATACTCTTCCAAACAAATGAGGAGGTTGAAAGAGTATCAACATCAAGAAAACAGCTCTGCCTGAAATATTTGGCTTTTAGCACCCTAGCCACAAGTGAATCTGAATACTTTATAATTCTCCATCCCTGCTTTGCAAGTAATGATTCATTGAATGCCCCAAAATCGTGAAAACCCAAACCGCCCACCTGTTTAGACTTACAGAGTAGGTCCCAAGGCAGCCAAGACATGCCTTTACCATCCTTAGCTCCCGGCCACCAAAATTGGTGAATAATACTGTTAAGCTCCTTACATAAGCCTTTGGGGAAGCAAAAAACCTACATACTATAAGTGGGTATCACCTGAAGGACCGATTTAATAAGAACTTCCCGACCTGCAAAAGAAAGAAAGTGATTTTTCCAGTTTTGTGTTTTTTGCCAAACCTTGTCCACCACAAAACGCAGAGAGTCTGACTTCGATCTTCCGATCATAGCAGGGAGCCCAAGATAATTCTCATAGGATTTAATTTCTTGCACCCAAATTGAAAGTTTCAATAAATCTTTCACCGCATTATCAGTATGCTTGCTAAAAAATAGAGAAGTTTTTTCAACATTTAACTTCTAACCTGAAGCAGTTTCATAATTCTCAAAGACTGACCAAACATGATCCCAAGCTTCAATAGTGGCACGACAGAACAGTAAGTAAATAGTCATCAACAAAAAATAGGTGCGATAGTCGGATTCTACCACCTCCAAAGGGAACCCTCTCCATTTGACCCAACAACTCAAGTTGGGTAAATCTATGGCTCAAAACCTCGATACAGATAATGAACAAGAGAGGTGAGAGAGGATCTTCTTGCCTCAGCCCGCGAAAGGGAATCACCGGATCACTAGGCGTACCATTCACCAAGATGGAATAAGAGGCTGGTCTAATACACTGAGAAATCCACCTAATCCAAGTAGAGCAAAATCCCAATTTGGCCATCACCTACTCGAGAAAGTCTCATTCTACTCTATCATAAGCCTTGCTCATGTCTAACTTGACCGCCATATAATCTTTGTTGTTGTGATGCTTGGTTGCCATTGAACAAAGGCATATTGGTTACCTCCTACGATCACTGGTAAGATTGTCTTCGATCGATTTGTAAGCAGTTTGGCAATAATTTTATAAAGGACATTGCACAAACTAATTGGACGAAAGTCCGTCACTTTCAAGGCCTTTTGGACTCTGGGAATCAAGACAATAAGAGTGTTATTGATATATGAAAGAAGGAATCCGATGAGAATCCATCAGTGATTACAACAAAAATATCATCTCTAGTCTCCCAATTCTGCTTAGGGAAACCCGATGAGAATCCATCAGGACTAGAAGACTTGTTAGGTCAATTTGGGACACTGTCAAAAATACCTCGTCCTTGGAACAAGTCTTACATAGAAGGGAATTCATATGGTTGGTAACCTTACAAGGCAAGTCAAGCAAAAAATCACTAGAAGACCCGGGAGCTGAAGAGCATTGAAAAAGAGAAGAAAAATATCGGTGGAAAGTGTCTCTTATCAAGCCCTCTGAAGATATCAAAGTTCCCTAAGAATCAAGGATGCTCCCAATTATATTACACTTTTTCCTTTGATAAACATCGTGATGGAAGTATTTAGTGTTACGATCCCCTTCTTTTTACCACAAAATATTTGATTGTTGCCTATAAAGAGCTTCCTCATTCTCTCGGAGATTATCGATAGAAGACCTGATCTTGGATAAGACTTCTTGATTCGCAGTTGATTCCTCTTGGAGGTGCTGGGAAAGATGATTTTGCAGCTAGTTAGACAGAAGCTTTTGATCTTTCTTGTGTTTCACTACCCACTTTTGGATTCCCTTGCGACACCAGTATAGATTTTTGTGAAGCCTATGCATTTTAGAATAACTGTGCATACCAGAACGTCCTTGAAACCAATGGGACTAAATAGTTCTCTTACACTCAGAATGAGAGCCTCACCAATTCACATATCGAAGTGAGAAGTGTAGGGACCAGAACTAGAGGCCGACAATTCCAAAGAAATAACCAAACAGCAGTGATCTAAAGAAGAAGTACCAACATTTCAAACCTCAAAAAACTGAAACAAATTCAACCAATCTGAATTAGCTATGACTCTGTCGAGACGTTCTTTAATGAAAGTTGTTGGGAGTCATCTTCTATTACTCCATGTGAACTTCGGACTAGTAAAACACTAAAACCAATATCATATAACTCTACATATTGAATAGCTTGATTGAAATTATGTATTTGTCTTCCACCTTTGAACTGCCTCCAACTTTTTCCTATAAATTTGATATAGCGTTAAAATCACCGGCGCAAATCCATGCTTGATTAGACAGCTGCAGCTTGTGAAGCAATTGCCAAGAATGCTCTCTAAGTTGAGGAGGGGTCACTATAGAAACCAGTAAAAACCTAAGGTACAGCCATTCCTGGCTTTGATATTGAGACACTAATACGATGCCTAGAGTAGCTATTAAGGGACACAAAGATCTTTCCCCCGTTCTGGTCAATAGGATCCACCACAAAAACATCCTGAAAACCAAATTTGATACGAAATGTTTGAGCCTGAACTGAGTACATCTTTGTTTCAATTAGAAAACAAAGACTGAGCACTTTCTCCTTCTCCAACTGTTGGAGCTTGCAAATTATAGGTTGATTCCTAAGTCTCCTACAATTCCAGATTAGTATTTTCATAATATCGGGTGAGCCTGGCCACCAGCCTCCTCCTCAATATCAATAGACAAGATATCATTTGCTTGGGAAGATCTTCATTTCTTTAGAACTACTACCACTTCATCATGATCTGTAGCATCTTCAACTTCCGCTTGTAGTGAGTTTTATAGGACAAGACACCCCAGGTCCTCTACTACGCCTTTTCCACTTCTTCGTAGCCATTGGAGCCTCACCCGTGATGGCCAAAATCTCAGAATCTCCCTCCGTTATGGACTCTTCATATGCTTACTGCACTTGCATCGCAATAATAAAAGCCTTATTATTTCTAGAATGCTCTCCTTCCTCAGGATTAAATAGTTGTTTCTCCTCACTACCAACCCCAACTTCTCCACCCTCATGTTCATCACCACCGGGTGCTTCTTCAGACCCAACCTTTCCTCTGCTTTGGTCATCGGTAGAATCAATAGTGGAATGCTATGGCCGCTCTGGATTCCCCTGTTTTCTGTTAATCCCACTAGCCCTCAACCAAGGGCCATATTCATCATCACTTCTAGTTTGGTGGAGATGACTCTCATGCCCAATAGGACAAAGTCTCTTCTGATGAAAGATTCGACCACATTTAAAGCAGAATTAGGGCAGATTCTCATACTAAAATATGAGTATAAATCTTTTATGGGGTAGTTTTAAAACTTACCCCGCATTAAAGGGTTCGTTAACTGGATTCTTACTCGAATGCGGAGATACAAGACCCAACCAACTCCTTCTTTATTCACATCAACCTCAAGCACCTCCCCTAGAGAAGAGCCAATCTTCTTACCCACGATGTCATGGCTATTGGTGACAGATTATGGATCTGCACCCAGAACACTTCAGTGTCAAAAGGAATTTCACCGATTGAAATGGTAGTATCGATTTCATTCAAGACAAAGAGGTGGCGGTCGAAAGACCATGGATGACCCACCAAGATCCACTTTGCATCATGAATATTACAGAATGTAATGATAAAAGTGTTGTGCCATACCTCCATGAAAGAGGGGTTCCCTGAGATCTTCCATATGTTGCTCATTGTAGTAGCCAAAGTAGCTTTGTTGATGGGTCGATCCATAAGGATCTTACCAACAATATTGCAATTCGATGTTAATCCATTAGCTGTCGGATCCAGATCTGGGAGACATAAAGCTTCACCCTCCTCAGTCGTTAAAGAGATTTAGCCACATTTTACCGTAAGGTCGTCCATCGTGCCTCACCAAAAGGATCGGTAGAATACTCCAAAGAAGCATGAACAATATATCTGAACAAAAGCAACTAAACTCTCACCAAGAAGAGACTCAGTGTTCCCTCGTGAGGCGCTCGAAACCGTCTCAGAGAAGAAAGATTGGGCCTCGAGAACTTGCGGAATAAGTATTCAGAAAAAAAAATCCTAACAAGCCCCTCTATTTCGTTTCGGGCTAAACATGTCTCTCTAGTTTGAATATTGGTCTAAACAAGTCTCTTGTACTCTATTCCGTTATAAATTATAATTATAATCGCATTGACATGATCGTCAAATCTATGACATGTATTTCTTATTTTCTTTGATTATTGATGTAACAGACATGTGGCATGGACTAATAAAATTAAACACTTGTCATCATTTTATATATGATTTTAAAATTTATATTTTGACATAAACTTACAATTTTAAGAGCAAAAAAATCTTTATATTTTAATTAGTGGGTCAATTAAGTAGATGTAATTTGCATAAATGGGACAAATGAGTCCCTTATTTGAAACAGTGAAAATTAACTTCAAAAATACCTAATATGCTCCAAAAAATAGCTCTAGAAACATAGCAAAAAAGATTAACACCTACTAGCTCCAAAAACTTAGCAAACAAAAATAGCTCTAAGTTGTTGTGCATGGGATAGGGAGAGCTCTAATTTTTTACTACGATTCTTCCCCAAAACTATCTTAAATGAATTAAATTTTATTTTGAGTATTTTGGTGTTTATAATATTGGAATATAGTATATTTAAAAAAAATCAAAATTCTATATTCTAAACCTTAAATTTTAAACCCTTAAACCCTAAAGTTTAAACCACAAACACTAATTACTAACTCCTAAATCCTAAAATGTCATTTTTAAACAAACAAAACAATGATTTAACATAATTTTAAGAAAAAATTATAACTACAATTATCGCTAAAAAATTGGAGCCTCTCCCAATTCGCCGTGCATGCACTCTTAAATAATAGCCGACCAAAAAGCTTCCTTCAATTCTTATTTTCTTTATTTCCTTTCAATTGGTCTCCTTATTTCCTTTCTCTTCTTGTGTCTTTTTCCTTCTTTTTCACTGCTGCGTGCTCCCCTCTTTTTCTAGCCTTGTCTTCTCTTTTAGGTTAAGAACTAGGCTGTCATATGACAAAAAAGCCCCTAAAATGGGCTGGAACAATCTAAGAGCAAACGCACTGAGACATTTTTGTTGGGCCAACAAAAATCTTACCTCTATTACACAAAATGTCAAGCCAAACACGTATTTCAATACAACTACATCAACAAAACACATATCTCAATATAGCCACATCAGCAACTAGATGGGCTGAATATATTAGAAAGCTAGGCCCTTGTTTGGCTAAGCATTTTTGGCAGCATTTAGGCTCGTCTTTAGTATAAATGCTAAGATGCACCAAACGACAATTTCACAGCACAAAATCCAAGGCAATTTTTGTAGCATATCATGCTACTTTCAAAATGCTACCAATTGGAACAATTTTACTAGCATTTTCATTATATTCTTTTTATGTCCTTAATATTTCATTGTTATTCTCATTCTACCCCTCACCCTATTAATTAATAAATTATCTGTATTTTATAAATTAAATAATACATTATTTTTATTTTATAAATAAATAAATAATCTTTATTTTTATAAATTAATTATTTATCTTTGTTTATAAATTAATTATCTTTATTTTATAAATTAATTACTTATCTTTATTTTATAAATTAATTAATTATCTTTATTTTATAAATTAATTAATTATCTTTGTTTTATGTTAAATAATTATCATCATTTTATAAATTAATTTTTATTTATTTTTACATTTATATGCATATATTGCAACTTAAATGCATAATACCCCTACACGTAATTTGTCACAAAATGCTACACAACATAAATGTTACCAACAAAAGTTGAACCAAACAGTACAAACCATTCATGCAGCATATCTACTACTAAAATTACCCAGCATTTCTGTTACCATCATTTCTGTTAACATATCTGTTACTTTCAATACGTTTAGCCAAACGGAGCCCTAAAATTTTGGAGTTAAACAATTATTTTGCAACTCCTTGAAACATCTGTAACTTCCTCATCCGAGGTCTAAATTCAGCAAACTTGGTGTCTGTACAAAGCTTGAGAAGTCTAGTTTTCAATGCCACTAGAATCGCTCCACCAAACGGATGGCTTATGCCAACGATTTAACTGGCAATTCCAAAGTTTCGAAATGGAGCCTCTGAAAGAGGAACTGCCCTAAGTTTTTTTAAATAAAAGTGGGGCCGACAATATTGTTGATATGACATTATAATATTGTTGTGGGCCCAACAGTTTGTAATATTTTGGAGTAGATATCAAGGTATAATAATTATTAAAAATATTTATAATAAAATAAGTAAAACACAAAATATTTAAATAAGTAAAGTAAAGTGGGACCCACTATTTTCCACTATAATATAATAAAAATATTTATAAGAAAATAAGTAAAGTAAAAAAACACAAAATATAATATTATTAACTATTCATATAATCATTTTAAGAATATATATAACTTATACTTAAAATTAATTTTAATAATAGATTATATTTATTAGACTAAATTAAAATTAAATTGTATAATAAAACTTATTATAAAAATCATAAAATATAATATTATAAAGTTTAAGATAATATTTTTATTCAGCAGCTTATAGCCTAGCGTCAACTTTAGTTCGTCAAACACCTTACACCTCATAGCATATTACACAACTTTTATTATAACTTTTTTTCCTAGAGCTTTTAAGCTATTATTGAAAATAAATCCAACCGCTCTACCAAACAGAGCCTTGAAGACATACTATATATACACTGATTTATGGACTTATGAGTTTGAAATTGATTCTACCAATCGCAATTGCTACGGTAGAGAGAATATTTTGTGTCATGAAGATTGTCAAGAATCGATTCGGAATGGAATAGGCAGCCAATGGTTAAATGAGAGTTTGGTTGTATATATTGAGAAATATATTTTTGATGGTATCCCAAATGAGGTTATCATGAAACGATTTTTCATATTATGAAGTCAATGACATTTATAAATCGACTTTCAATCATTATTTATTGTTATTCTATAAGATTTTGACTTTCAGTGTTGTTTTTCATCCTTTTAAAGACATAATTAATAAATAACCCAAAAATAATTTTCTGGGAGCAAAGCTCCTGAAACCCGCATGGCTTTGCCCCCCTAAAATAAACTCATGCGTTCTCCTTGCTCAAGGGTGATGTATGACAACAAATTAAAAAACCAAAATGTTGGAAGGCAAGATTGATGGTACATAACTACATATATTACATATGATATTGATGTATTAGTCGTCAGGGCTTCTAGAAAGTGTAATATGATAAGGACATCCTCTCATAATCTCAATCTCTGACTTCTCCGCATCCAGATAGAAGGAAGACATGCCTTCCTTTTTGTTCTATTCACATTAATTTTCTCTATGAAAGTGGAACCTCCTATGCTACGTGAACAATTGGACAAGAAAGAACCACATAAAATTAATTATTCGTGTCTTTTTTAGGATGATGTGTACTTATCTTTCTTCTTTATTTTCATGTTTTGATAAATCTTTTGTTTGCAAGATGTTGCATTTTCTCTCACACGTATAATAACATGTTATTAAATACATGGTATACTCCTAATCATGATTTATTTGGGTGTTTATTGTTATTTTGTAATTATGCGTGTTGAAGATTGTAGTTAAACGTCATCGTTTCTTGTCAAGTTTCTCAGCCTATTCTCTTCAACGACATCGTTTTATTTTCTTCTTTATTATCTTATTGGAACACAGCTGTTTCACTGCTTCTTGTACTTTTTCTTATTTGTTTATTCCTTTCTCTGCAAATATGACCGTTGGTCATATTGCCTTGTATGCATTTAAACCTTTTATGGTTACCGTTCCAAGGTAACTTGTCTATTTTGAATATACAAACTTCATCTTCTCTCTCTGTTTTTGATATGTTCTTGAATCCATTTCATGGTATCGAAGACAGGTTAGAAATTCTTCAAAACAAATGGCTCACGGAAAGTGCAAATCTTCAGCTTTTCCTTCAACCTCAAATATCCCTGTTTCTCAAAATCAAAATCAATTTGAGAATTTACAATTCTCTATGCCCCAGATGATGAATCAAACTCCAAATCCATTTCGAAATCCCTATTACCTTACTCACTCTGATTTCGCCTCGAGCTTGATAGCATTAACACTTACTGGGAGCAACTTTCATCTTTGGATAAAATCAACTTGAAACAGCTCTTAAAGCGAGGAAAAAAATCGGCTTTGTGGATGGGACTCTCAAAACTCCAGATGAAGCTGATCCAAGTTATCAAGATTGGATACAAGTTGATAGCTTGGTGAAGACCTGGATCACCAATTGTGTCTCACCAGACATTATGGTGAGTGTCTCCACTGCAAGGAAGTCGCATGAGCTGTGGACATACCTCAAAAACAGGTATTCCGCTGCTAACCCAACCAGAGATTTTGAGCTAACACATGCTATTTCAACAATTAAGCAGGCAGACTCACCTGTAACTGAGTATTATGCAAGGATCAAATCACTCTGGGATGAGTTATATCAGTACAAACAACTACCCGTATGTAGATGTGGAAGCTGCAAATGTGGTGTTGATAAAATTTCTATGGCTCAACAAAACAAGGAGAAGCCGTTACAATTTCTCATGGGTCTGGATGATCATTATGAACATGTCACAAACCAAATTCTTCTTATGGATCCACTGCCAGATGTGAATAAGGCTTTTGCACAGATTGGTCAAGTGGAAAGAAAACAAATTGTCAATCAAAGCACCAAGAAGAATCTCATTCAGAAGGATTCTGAGGTTCAAGAGCAGATGGTGATGCAAGTCACTTCTCAACCTGTAGGAAAAAATCGTTTCAATGGAGCAAGAAATTCAAAAAGGAACAACAATGAGAAGCTCTTCTGCAAGTATTGCAAGAAGACAAACCACACAGTGGATAAGTGTTTCAAATTAGTAGGATACCCTGCGGATTATGAATTTACAAACAAAAGGCAGAAGCAAGGAGGTTCAAACTTTAATGAGAAAAGAGGAGCATACACTGCAAATCAAGTGGATGCAAGCATACAAAGCCAGCAAAGCAACTCTAATCAATTGTCTAATGATCAGTGTCAACAGCTTATAACCTATTTGAAGGCAAATGGGAGCTAGAGATACAAATCACACAACTTCAGTCTCTGCAGTAGGAGGTAATATAAATTTGAACTCAAACTGGAATATTGATACGGGTGCCTCTGCTCATATAGTGTGCATGGTTGATTATTTGCAAGCATCATATAAATTCGTTTGTTACATTGCCAAATGGAACAAAACATAAAGTCAGCCATATAGGACAGGTTAGACTAAGAAATAATCTATTACTGAAGGTTGTTTTATGTGTGACAGATTTCAACTTCAATATGATTTCAGTGAATAAGTTACTTAGAGATAGAAATTGTGAGTTGACTTTCACCCCAAATTTATGTCAGATGCATGATTTAATCACTTTGAAGAAAATTGGGATGGGAGTCATGCATGAGGGACTATATCAACTTTTGGAAGAGTTGAAACCTGAGAAGAAAATTGATGGATTGGTTAATGCAACTCTGACAGATTTTGTATGGCATAAGAGATTGGGACATCCATCTCCTAAGGTTGTGATGTTTGTCCCCTAGCTAAGATGGAAAGAAATCAGTTTACTCTTAGTACTAGCAAAAGCTTAGCTACTTTTGATCTTTTACATGTAGACATTTGGGGACCCAATCCTGTAATTTCTGTTAATGGATATAAGTATTTTCTAACTATTGTTGATGACTTCTCTAGAGCTACTTGGATTTTCCTAATGAGATCTAAATCAGAAGTTAAGGATCACATACAATATTTTCACAATTATGTCAAAAATCAGTTTAACAAAGGAATAAAGGTAATAAGGTCTGATAATGGTTTAGAATTCACCATGATAGATTTCTATAATACACAAGGTATAATCCATCAAAGGACATGTCCTTACACACCTCAACAAAATGGCATAGTTGAGAGAAAACACCAGCATATCTTAAATACCAGTAGGGCTATTAAGTTACAATCTGGAATTCCAGAAAAATTCTGAACACTGTGTGCTTATTGCAGTACATCTTATAAATAGACTTCCTACAAGAACTTTAGATAACAAAAGCCCATATCACATTCTACATGATAAGCCTCCAGAGTACAATGCTCTTAGAGTTTTTGGATGTTTATGTTACTCAAAGATATTATTAGAATTTTTAGCCTAATACACATCAATAATATTGTTCATGTTAAGTTGTCCGGTTTCCGTGAATACATCGGGTCCGCACAGCTTTGCCTTCCCATGATGTCACGCATCCCTATAGTGCTCTCGTAAAAACATACTTAATTGTAGAGTTACTAGTTACTACGGGATGTTTACCTCCAGGAAAACGTGTTGTTAATGGTAAGGAATTGAATTTATCTATATATGTTAACACTCCTCCGCATTTGTGGGTTGGGTATACCGGACCCAATTTGTGGGTTGGGTATACCGGACCCAACTAGTGGACTATACGGGTTATGATTACTTGTGGGTGGTCCGTCTATCGGACATCCAAAAGGCCCTACAAGTACCCCTCACCTGTGGGTGGTTCATCCATAAAGACATCCAAAAGGCCCAACAGGTAATCCAAACGAGTGGAGCTGGCTCTGATACCATGTTATAAATCCACACCCATATTATATAACCAACTATATTGTCCGTTTAGAGTTGTTCGATCGGCCCACACGGCTTTGCCTTCGCAGGAGGTCACCCATTCCAATAGTCCTTTCACAAAAACACGCTTAATTGTAGAGTTGCTACGAGATGTTTTCCTCCAATCGATGAAAAGTCTAAATTCATAAATAAATAATTTCATGTGGGGTTGTAAAATTCTTGAACCAGTCATACTCACATTGGTGGTGTTCTTTTACTTTATATTGACTTCTTCTTCTAGCTAGGTTGGAGAAAGGCGGCTCCAAATGCCCATATATGTCGATGTGTCATTTTAAGGGAATTATTTGCCCCAATAATTCCAATTAGACAAAAATAAATAAATAAATACTTGTCCTGGAAGTAAAATATCTCCAATAATAATAAGTTTTTCAAGAAAATAAAGTGGAGTAATATTAAACCAGCCTCAGGCTATTGGGCGTTGACAAAAAAATGTGACGAGTCTGCTTGGCTGCTCCACCAAGGTAGTCAAATATTCTTTAATTAAAATATATGTGCTTTCATACCCTGTTTGCGTTAGAAACTTCATTAATATGTAATATTTTTTATAAGCTATTAATGGTAATTATATATATATATAGCCTATTTTTCTTCAAATATATTTTTACCCGAGATTGCTTTGCATAAAATAAGGTGGGGATAATATAATATAACATCATTAACCTATAAATTTATACTTTCTCATGTTTTATACAGTGCTCCAAATGAATCCTTAAAGAGTAATACATATAAAAAAAAAATACAACCTATTGGGTTATGATTTAGACACTCACTCTCAATTACAAGGCAATGGCACTCAAATCATTCACAGATCATTACAAAAATTAAAATTAGAATATCTTTGGTGCAGTCAGACTATATATATGTGTGTTTTATTTTTGTGAACACCCAGACTACATGTGTTAATTTAGGTCAATAGTCATAATTTTTTTTGTTACATAAATAACAGAAAAATTAATCAAAAGAAAAACCAAAAAAGAAATTGAAAAAACTTCGTAGAACACTTGCATCTATTTGTAAATTGATACAAGTAGCTAAAATGGAGATCTAAAAATACAGATTTGAGCAAAAATGATGATGCATCAGAATATGTTAAGAATCTGTAAAATACAGCTTCTCTCAAGTGAGTCTCTACAGCTAGTGATCTAGAGATCCACTATTGCAATATCTAAATTTAAAGAATAATATTTTCTCCTCTCTCTTCCCTCCTCTCACCTCTCTCCAAAAAGGTGGTGGACATACCATTCTATAAAATTGTAATACAAATAAATAATATTTAATATTATAGAGATTTATGATAGACATACTCATGCACTTGTTATGGAATAGAGATGTTGTGTAAATTATCAAAATGTGATATATGAGTAGGTAAAATATAGAATCTCTTAATAGTGTGTTTGGATTGAGGGATTTGTAGGAAATGGAAGAGAATGGAAGGGAATGAAAGAGGAGGAAAGAGAATGGAAGGGAAAATCATTTTCTCTTTCTCATGTTTGGATAGATAAAAAAAAGAAAGGAAAGAAAATTAATTTAATTTACTAATTTATCCCTATCTTTTATGTCTAAGTATTATGCATAAAGGTAAAAATAAATAAATAATTTAATTAGTCATATATTCCCTCCAAATGACCCCATTTTGGGACGAAGTATTTTGGTCAAAATTTAATGAAATCTTCCCTCCAATTCTCTTCAAATCCATCTTCTTAATTTTTTATAAACTATCCAAATATGAGAATTAGAAGGAAACTTCATTTCTCTTTCCTTCAAATCCCTCAATCCAAATACACTCTAAGAAACTCTATTGCGAGTGTTAAACAAATTCTTGATGTGATGACATGGATCCCAACCCGTGGGTTCCACCATACCCGCTTGATTGATGAGATAATATTTTTAATTGATGTATATATGTATTTCTTTTTGTGATTAAAATAATATAATTAACATTAATTGGTAATAATAATCTAATTAGGAGTTAATCGTGGGACGTATTTTTATTAATTGACGCCATAAACCACTCAGGAGTAAAAATTGAGCTAACAATTTTTCTTTAACTCTATGATTAAAAAGAGAAAACCTTCAATTAAGAATAATTTTGTTTTGTAAGGGACATTTATTTGAAAAAACTGAAGGGCTTAAGTCTGACTTTGTCGCATTAAGATCTGCTATGCCATGTCACGTGCTAATGTAGTGTATCATTATTAATAGTATTGTGATATTTCATAACATGATTTTTTTGTAGTAAAGGGAAGTGGATGGGAAAGCTTGAACTAAAGACCTCTATGAAATACTACACACATGAATGTCATCTGAACTACTCATGATTGTCGATATTTCATAAAATGTTGATATCAATTTATGGGTTGTTGTGAATGATTTAAAATTTGAATTATGAACTAACTATTTTTATCTCCAACTACTCATGATTTGGCATCACAGTTACCAAAGAATTGTTGTCATTTATGAATTCGGATACACGCATGTGACATGACAAACCATAACCACTGAATATTTTCTCATTTCATTTATTGTACCATGTTTATTATATATGAGTAATGAGGGATTCTCAAGTGCGGGATCCCACACTTTATTTAAAGTGCGGGATCCATCTAACACCATTCACGCGTGGGTCCCATCACGTGTGGGGACCACACTTGCACATAATGAATGGTGTTAGATGAATCCCTTATTTTAAATAAAGTGAGTGATCCCTCACTTGAGAATTTTCATATGAGTAATATCTTTATTCTTACAGTTAAAAAAGCTCATAAGTTGACCTAAAACTTAAAACACACCGATAGAAAAAAAAAAATTCCTTAAATTTCTTAAACATCTAGGACTAGGGGGCATCTTGTATGGTATATAGGTCAAGTGTTCAAAAGGGGAAAAAAAAAACTATCATAAGAAATCTCTCAAGAGAATTAGGTATTGAGAAGCACGAAACTTTAGATGACATTCGTGTGTGTGACATCTCATAAAAGTTTCGAGTTCGAGCATTCCTCTCTGTAAAAATAAAAAATAAAAAATTAAGTATTGTCATTAATATTAAAATATTCATTTGACCAGTATCATGCGCGTCTAATAAACTTCCAACTCGTTGTCCAATTGTCTCCCTCTCTCTCCGAAGTCGAGTCAGACCATTGAACCTCAGCCCGCATTGCACCTTCCAATAAAATTCATTCTGTCTTCTTCCTTTCTTAAATATTACCAAAAAATCAAACTTTCTTATAAACACAGGTCAATTTTGCCTATCAAAAAAAGTCTCGAGCACATTTCTCTCTGTATATAAATCATCAAGAATCCCCAAAATCAACCCCACACACCCGGAAACCCACAGCAGAAAATCAAAGATGGGTTTTGCAAAAGAAGGGAAATCAAAGAGATTTTTAAGAGGATTGAAGACTGTTTTCTTCTTGATAACTATGGTGATCTCTTTCCTTGTATTCACAGCACCAGTTCTTGTTGTCATAGCAGACACTCTTCTCCCCTCTGCTCTTCTATCTGCCTCTCTTTCTTCTTCTTCTTCATCACCACAAATAATCTCTTCCCATCTCAATAACTATCATTTCAGATACTCCCTCATCGACATTCCCCTAATCTCCATACTCAGATCAGCCATCATAATCTGTAAGTCACATATCAACATCAAAATTACCTTTTTCCTTTTTTAAACTTTGGGGCTAAAAATGACTCTGTCTTTTGTTCTGTAGGTGTGTACAGCTTTTGTGATGGGCCAAGGCTTTCAAGAGGGCCATATTTGGGGATCACAATGATATGTAGTGTGGTTTCTTTGATATTTGTTTCAGTCAAGGCTTCATATGTGTTTAGCATCGGTAATATTGAAAGAAATGGAGATGGGTGTGTTAAAGCTATGGAGATTGCTCTGTTTTTGTGTTCTCTGGTTCTTGCAATTGCTCATATGGTTGTTGCATATAGAACTAGTTGCAAGGAGAGAAGAAAGCTTCTTGTTTACAAGATTGACATTGAAGCTGTAAGTCCTCTTTCTCTCTCTCTCTCTATAAATCTCTTAATAAATAATTTAGTTAAAGCATGAATTCCAGGTTTTTAAATTTTATGATGACGTGCGAAATAGATTGCTTAATACATTTTTTTATCTGTAATTGTATGGCGATTACATATATAGTTGTCCCTTTCTATATCTATACGTAATGAAACACACTATAAGCTTCACCAGGAAACTTTCTCATTAGGGTTATTTTTCCTTTTTTCTAATTAGTGTCTCTCTTTCTTTTGTCGAGATGAAATGTCCTACATCAGAAAATTGAGGGAAATGAAAATGTTTTGTAAGTTAAAAGATCCAATACTTCTCAATTAGATGACCATTGTAAAGACAAAACCGTGTGAGTCTTGAGTTCCGACAATACCTCTACAAGTTGGTTTCTGCTAGATTTTCTTACATCTGTAAATTACGTTTGCGAGTATGCAAGGTCTAAAAATTTGACATTAACTCTATTAGAACAGTCTTGAACCCTCCCCTCCTTCAACTCTGAGGAACGCCACATGCATGTTTGCACTAAAATTACGCCTAATTTGATGGCTTATGAGGACGTACAGTGAGTCCTGAGTTCAAATTCTACCAAACCTTCATGTGTTAATGTTGAAAGCCACTTTGGAGTTGACTTGGAAGATTCATTTCTTTGATTTTCTTGTTTCTTATTTTCTTTTGGGTTCCGAGAATCCCATTCATGGGCCTTTTTTTGTGATTGGTGGGAAGATGCTGTATTTTGACTTTTGTGATTGGTGGGAAGATGCTGTATTTTGACTTCTTCCGATATGTCTGCGAGGGGGTCCCAAGGGGCAGGTAACATGGACCACCGCCCACGGCCCTCGAATTCTTAGGATCCTATATTTTTGAAAAACTATTAGTGTTATAATACACCCAAACTCATTTAAGTAAAATACGCCATTTAATTTTTTTTAAAAAAGCATCTTTTTTAGAGTTCGTCCAAGACCCGCGGAGACTCAGGTACGTCATTGATATTTGCTACATAGATTCATTCCTGTGAAGTTGTGTATTATTTGAATCTCATTCCTTGCACATCAACATTAGTTTGTAGATAAAGAATTTTCCACTTCTCTATTAATGAAATTTTTGTGGTCATGTTCTGCAGGTTTCAGCTTGCAAAAATGTGTTCTCCGGATATCAAAAGATTCTCCAAGAAGAAAGAGTGAAGTAACTGAACACATTAACAATGAGAGAGGGATAAATATATGATATATTGTTGGCTAACCAAAGTCTTCGATTTTGGAAGGTCTTGAGTTCGAAGCGATCCCACTTGAAGCAATACCCTTGTGGCCATGCGTTAGACTTTGACCCAACTTACACTGTCATCAGATGGGAAAGTTTTGTGTGCGCAGATATGACAGCTCAAGTTTATGCTCATATCGAATGTTCAAAAAACAAATTTATATGGTATCATTCTCGATTGCCAAAAAGAAAGCTGTGATTTTGGAATTTTCTTGGACACTGGTGTATCCAAAGGAGTCACCTGCAACTCGAAAAATTATTGAAGAAGGAAAAGCTAATTAATACAGCAACTTAAATGTGTATATTTATAGACAGGCAAAAGAGCTTCTGATACTTGGGATACATTTGGCATTCTTTGTTAATGTTTTATCATGACTTGTTCAGTAATTACTATTTTATACAGTTAAAAGGTGAAGTAATTATTGAATGTAGTATACTCTTTGTTTTATGTTGTATATATTACCCAAATTTATTTAGTTGTAAGAAATTAAAAAAAAAAAATCTTTTATACCCAAATTAGAGATCATACAGAGACTCTTTTTCTCTTAAAAAAAAACAAGCCGCCTCTTTTTTATAATAAAATAGGTTTTGCTTCAAGTTTCATTTGCTCAAAATCTAGATCTCATTCATATGTCGAGACTTCTTGATCATCGGTGATTTTTGGTGTTTTTCGACGACAAATATTTGGTGTACAATGATGTGATTCCTAAATTTAGTGGAGATCGATCTCTCAATAAAGGGGAAGTCAAGATTCTTGATTCAGAATCATTACTTTTTTTTTGTTTAGTTTGCTCAGGTATATTCCGGAGTAGTTTGGTTTAGTCCGATAGAGTCCGGTGTAGTTCGGTATTTGTAATTTTCTTGAGTAGTCTAGTGTTGTCCGATGTTTATAAATTCCAAAACTACTTTTGTGACGCTAAGTTGAACGTTTTTTATCATAGAATGAAATGTTGATGTTATTATTTTTCAAAAAAAAAAAAACTTGGTTGTAGGGTTGTACATTTTCAAAGGAAATCTTGGAGGGTAAGCTTGCTCGTTCCCATTAGGCAGGTCAAGGCACATGGGCCTCGCTCAGTTTGGTATGGCATTGTGTTCAAAGAAATTAGAATTCGAAAATGATATAAAGCCCAAGCCTTTGATAGCCTCACACGAGTCACACCAACCCAACTCTATGTGGCGTATATGTGGCATAGTAAATTATCATCCTACATGGCATTAATAAAAAAAAACACCCTCTCCTCTCTCATAAACCCTACAAATTTTTTATCGAAAATGATATAGGACCCAAGTATTTCGTAACCCAACGACCTATTGAATAGGGCTGTTATGGTAACAGTAAATTATCCATTGATATATTGTTACCGACACATTTGTTATCGAAAATTACAAAATATTGGTATACTGTTACCAATACTGCGATATGATAAATTTACCGCTGAATTCAGTACCGATAAAGGTAAGCAAAGTTCAAAATCGGTTAATTTCTCGATTACCGACCCTTGGATTGTCAACTCTAATCTAGACCCTTGATGATTCTTAGGGTTTCATTTCAGTTCAGTTTCTCTTTCTCACAAACACCTCTCTTGCCTCTCCCATCAACGCAACTCACCACCTCCAGGTCCGCTCTCTGCACTTGATCTCGTTCTCTCGTCTCTGGTTTGTCCTCTCTTCGCATTTTCTTCCTCCTAACTCCACCTTCTGTGATGCTCTCACTCTTTCAGCCTTTCTGGTCTCTCATCTCTTCCACATCCACGCCTCCATCAGTTCTTTACTTTTTCTAATTTTGATTTTAGATCGAGAGTTTGAGCTTGATTGAGCTCCATCATATCCACTATTTATGTCAATTTAAGGACTGGATCATGGTGAATCTCTTTGTTTTGCTCTCTATGGATAGCCCAACACCAACCCAACTCTATGTGGCATATATGTGGCATAGTAAATTATCATCCTACATGGCATTAATCAAAAAAGACACACTCTCCTCTCTCATAAACCGTAAATTTTTTTTTTATCAAAAATGCCATTTCTCATTAATTTTTAACGTTCTCTTGTTTCCCGCATCATTGCTTGATATACGTCTCGTGCATTCTAGAATGCCCGCAACAATAAATTGCTTGTCACGTGATAGAGTCAACATTGTCACATAAACTTGGGCTAAATTGGGTATCAAAAGTTGGGCCACCTATAACTAGCGATTAGAATTTACACAAGGGGAACGACGTCGTTTGGCATCCCGTCTTCTCGAAACCGCAACGTTTTGTTTCTTGTCTACCGCCTGCGGTCTGCTCTCCGTTTCGCGCTTTCACCGCAAAACCTCAACCGAAGTTCAACTCGCGGGTTCAGAGAACGAAACAAACCCAAAAAAAAAAAAGAGCGAAGGAAATGAGGTTCAATTTTGAATTATCGAAGCCTCGCGGGTCCCTCACTCCCAAGAACGAAGTCCAGTGGGCCCCCTACAGAGTCATCCCCTCTTTTCCTCCTCCACCGCCGGCGACGGAGGAGAGCCCCGAACACTGAGGAATCTGTTGGCGTGGGACGGAGCTTCAAGGCTGTACTTCTGGGACCCTATCAAGCAATGCCTTCATCGGATCTCCATTCGCCTCGGCGACCCGGATCCTGCCTCCGTTCTCGCTGCTTGTCCCTCCAAGGTATGGTCTCTTTGCTTGGTTGCCTTTTCTGTTGTTGAGCTCTAGCTAATTAGCATGTTGATGGGTATCCAATTAAATGTGAGAGTATGTGTCATGAAGGACTGAAGAAACACATAAGTAAGGTAAACTTGTGAAGAAATACTCATGAAGGAGGTAAAATTGTTGAAAAGCTTGACTGGGTCAGTATGTCTGATGTGGTTGTATAGAATTTAGTATAATTCAACGGAGACCAATAGATGGTATATGGAAGGAACAGTTGTGTCTTAGAATAATTAAGCACTAAGAGAGGCTACATTTCTCCTTTGGACTTAATTATCAGTAAAATAAGAGGACATGGCTAGAAAATTTAAACTCAGAGGACATACTCAGAAGATGCTTTTAAAATGATTGTATCCTTGTGGTTTGATTGTTGTTTACATGATACTCTGGAAATTAGGAGAACTATGTTTGGAAATTGAAATAGATAGTTCGGAAAATGTATTTGTAAAGATGAAGAGTTCAGATAAGCAAAAGGAAAGATGAGTGGGGGTTATTTGAAGTGACGTAAACATGAACAAGTGATGGAAGCACTACATGAAAAGTGGTTTGAGAATTACTCTTGGACAGTATAGTAAGATTTTCATCTATCCACAAGGAAGTTAAAAGGATGGAAGACTGCAATATCTAATCCTATCAGAAAGTAAACTCCGCACCACTTTTGCATGATCTTCTAATCAATTGAGGAAAATCACTATATTCTTTAACCATGTTCAAGTATTTCAAAGATGGTTCATAGTTGTACACATAAGCAAGCATGGTGATGCTAAATTTTTAGAAGTCAAGGGTTAAGGGTCATATGAATGATGGTAGTCTTTTGTCAAAAAAAAAAGAGAAAAGAATTACTGCAATAAAAAAATCCGATTTTAAGACGGAAGAGTTATTGGGGAGGAAAAGATAATGAAAAACAAATTCTTGTTGAGTAGTAGGAGTGACATTAATGAGGACAAGTGGAGCAGGACTTCAGTAAATAGATGCTACTATTGTGTGTGCTTCCTTTAAAGTGGCTA
This sequence comes from Tripterygium wilfordii, assembly GCF_013401445.1. Classification (NCBI taxonomy): domain Eukaryota; kingdom Viridiplantae; phylum Streptophyta; class Magnoliopsida; order Celastrales; family Celastraceae; genus Tripterygium; species Tripterygium wilfordii. The sequence goes on from NC_052245.1 coordinate 5,055,491, forward strand.
ATTGAGTAGAATAAATTTTGCATTACTAAGAAATGGACATGTAATTAGCAGATATTCTTGAAACTTTATACTTCCAAATGCATGTTCGGCAGACAACATGGTTCATTGCTTCACCTTTTTTTTTTTTTTCATATAGAGGTGAAATAATTGATAATCTATCATTTTAATACGTCCTGCAAGCAAATGTGCAGCCAGAGTTTGAGGTGAATGAAATCTCCATCAACAGAAAATCAGAAATGGCTCAGCATTATTCCTTACTGGTTCTGGGGGTCTATGTGTCATGTACCTCTATGGACGTTCTTCTTCTGAAGATAACACGATTCTTTGCAGGTGCTGGTTGTAACTGGCATTTTGTCTCCATGCTTGCATCAGATTTATCTAAGGATTAGGGAACATACTACATCTGATGTATAGCATATTGCCTGTCAGAATAGGGTGCATCTGGAAGCATCTTTAGCAAAAGATTATTAATCACGGTGACTAATTGATTTATAGCATATTGTGTACCATTTTTGAGCCCATTTAGTTTTCAAGAGTATCTCTAGAGTCTATGAAGTCTTTTCTTTGAAATGTAGAATAATTTTCTAGGAATGTTGTATTTGATTTGTATACCGTAAGTTGAACCAATTCATTTTGGTGTTTCTGTGTTGAACTCCTATATTACCTCTCAAAAGAGTGACATTTGATTCCAAATTTTTATTCTTGAATCAGAGTTTCCTATCTGATAAATGAAACGCTTGCACTCAATACCCGTGTGTTTGTTTTTTACTTTTTTTCCAGGACGGTTTCAATTGGTTCGGAAATATATGCATGTGGTAGCGATGTAATACGTGCACTACGAGTTACTTGGCACCCTAACAGTGATACCCATTTGGGTATCCTTTCTTCTGATTCGGTTTTCAGGTATTCTTCTGAATCAGTACACAGGTATAAGAATTTTCATTAACACTTCTGGGTAGCGTCATGCTGGTTTGGTGGTATGTTCCTGTAAATTGAAAATTCAACTCATGTATAACTATCATATTGTTTTTGAGTTGCGTTTCAGTGAAATATATATAATAAACCTGTAAAAATGCTTAAAGACTGGAATAAGCAAAAACGATATCCAAAAGTGATCATATTTAAGCCTGATTACTATGATAAAATTCCTGGGAATTACGTGCCATTATCACCTCCATCTGCAACATATTAATTCTTCTCTGCCCCACTTTCTGTTTCTGAGTGTGAGTTTGCATGCGCCCTTGTATTTGTATGTGAAAGTAAATATGCCTAATTGTTTATTTCAAATGTATTTAGTTGCATCTTAGTTGGTTTGGCTTGTCTCATAGAGGTAGTGGCTATCCATATCCCTGCCATTTCTCGCAGTTTCTTTTACATGTTGAAAGAAGTTATTTCTTTCCCATTAAAAATAAAATAATCATTTCTATTTCCTGCTTTCCAATCTTTGTGTCAATTTATTGTATGTTGTTTTCACACATATGTAAAAAAAAAAAAAAAAGATAAACAACTCCCATGACAAGGCTCTCGCGGTGGGTGAGGTCAAGGATAGACATATTTACGTGTACATGACCTTACCTCGATGTAATATGTGGAGAGGAGGTTGTTTTCAGGAATTGAACCTGTCAAATTTTGTGGATGAATTTTGTTCTAAATCATTTCAATGTTAGCGGGCATCTTTGTTTCTTGAGTAAGACTATATTGAATTATTGATGCTAACTTCCTTCTTCTTTTTTTTTATTATTTGTGAAGGCTTTTTGATTTGTCTACGGATGTTGTGCAACCGGAGCAAGAGTATTATCTACAGCCTGTTGCACTGGGTAGATCTAGAACTGCTGCATCAATACACCCTGTTGATTTTTCTTTTGGTGGAGACCACTTGTGGGACAGGTTCAGTGTTAGTCCAGTTGCAATTGTTATTTTTTACATTAGCCTAGTTTTGATGTTTTCTTGTTGAGGCTTCAGATTCCTTTCTTTGATTTTATTCATCACAACTTGGGCATACCTAATGTTTCATATATATATATATATATTTGGAATTATGTTCTCTAAGTCTGTGTACCATAAGCGGTGCGCATGCTTAGAGTTATTTTTTATTATGCTTCTTTGCTGAACATTTTCATGCAGTGCTCAAGCAAGGCTACACTATAGTTCTGTTTGGTTAATAAGACTAGTAATTCTAAATCTTACTGGTTTTCTACAAATCTTTCTTTGGTTTTCTATTAATTCCAAAATTTCACTGTTTTATCTTGCAAGTGTGTTTTTTTTTTTTAATTATTATTATCATTCTTTAATGTTGGTTATTTTGCAGGCTTTTGTATTATTCACTGATGGTTCAATCTACCTTCTTTGTCCCATTGTACCGTTTGGAAGGTGGGTTGCCTCTTATCATTTTTTCTTCTTTTTTCTTATCAATGATTTTTAATGCTCTTGCTGTATGGTGTCTCACACTCTAAAGAGGTCATTGATGCTCGGAAAATGTACTATAGGAAAATTTTACTTCATGTCTACTGCCACGGTGGGACATAGGCCATGAAAGATGGAGCTATATAGGCCATCATATGGTCCACCTACTGGCTCTACCCTATACTGGCCATCGTTTCACTATTTAATTCCAATATTGTTGTAAACTGGAAAGTTTGACAGATTATGATTTACCCATGCATGTGCACCATTATATTGTTGATTTGTTGTGATACACTGACAACATACCTCGATGATGGACAGAAGAGTGTGTGTTGAATTGCTTTGCATGTTGCTGATTCTTTGTTTTGATGCTAACTAAAATTGAATGCTTTAATTCTTAATTTAATTGAAACCTTTTTCTCCTGACTAAATTGTGTGCTTCAATTTTAACAGTGTCTACAAATGGGAGTTAATACTGGAGATATATAGTGATGCTCAGGCCTTTGGGCTTAAATCAACCAATTCAATAGCTGTCATTAATTCTGAACTGGCAATTTCATGGTTGGAAGCAACATTTCCCAACCTTGTAGGAGACCAGGCAGCAGAAGGGGAACATGTGCCTGCACTAAAAGCTCATCCTTATGCTTTGTTTGATGCATCACTTTCTTTGCAGGTAGATATTTGTAATTGCACCTATGCATAGTCTCCCATTACTTATTTTCCATTCGTGTTTCAGAATGTGTGAACTACTTATTGTAAACTGGGAATGGCATGGTTATGGTGGAAGATTTGACTTGTTTGACATGCCTCTTGGCATGTCATGAATAGTGTTTTCAAAAAGGTCCTATGCTGCTATTTCGTTTGATGTTTTTTTGAATATTCTCTGGATAAGTTTATGTTTTAGATAGAGATTAGGATTACTAATTTTAGAAATGCTTTCAATTAGACAATTGCTTCATCCTTTGTCTGATGAGATGGAAAACAATTTTAAAAGAGATCTTAGAGTAGCCATTGGATGGTGCATATGTGGTTCTGAAAGATCTGTAACTTGGAATCAGAGAATTGCAATGAGGTGATCCTTGTGACTGCACAAATACATTTCATAGGGACTACAGAATCTGGCAGCTCCATTACGTTCATTTATGTCTTCGTGTGCAAGAAGTCACTGAGTAGTCCACTTGTTAAAATAATATTTTAGTTTTATTGCGTGAAACTGCTGTGCATATTTTAAGATTTTATGAAGTTCTTCAATTTGGTAAGCTTTTTCCGGTTGACCTGGGAAGTAACTTTGGTTCTAAAGATGACAAGTAAGCATATACGAGCCAAGCATCAGACAAGCATTCTTGCAATCCTTTAATTATTGTTATTCTTAGTCCTTATGGATGTTATCGTAGGGAGAGAATGGGGTATTGATGATTCAGTCATTTAAACTAAGTTACTTTCGGATCACTTCCAGTCCAGGAGCGCATTTGGCAGGATGGACTTTGAATCTTAGGATTAACAACTTCGATAAACAAAATCTTGTTGAACCCTCATTCAAAAAGGAAAAACAATCATGGTGGACTGTATAACATTTATCTTTTTCATTTCAGGGGCCTCTACATAAAGTATGCTGTGGTGAAGAAGATACCAAATTAGCTATTCATGGTAAAGAATGTGAAGGTCGTGCTGTCAGTTTGCTCCATATTTACTCAGCAAAGACTCAGTTCTGGTGACTGCATGGAGTGGTGGGCAGTTGCAAATAGATGCCCTAGCTGATGAAATCCAGCCTGTCTGGGCTGTTGGTAGCCCAACTCTTCTTCGTGTTGATCACCATGACCACATTCTTGGTGTTGCTATGATTTGTGACTCAATCTCAGATGAGTGCCGTGTTGTGAAGCTGGATGAACCACTTGATCATACTGTTTGGCTTGGGCATCCTCCCCCTTTGTTGAGACTTGCTATTGTAGATTTGGCATTGCCGAGAAAAAGAGAAAGCGGTTCGCTTATTTCAATGCTTGTCAATCCTATTATGCCTGAAAGAATATTTTCTGTCCACGATGGAGGGGTGGATTCAATAGTATTGCATTTTCTCCCATTTAGTAACCCATCCAGTGGGAAAGATGATCCTATCAGAATTCCTTCTGCGCATCCTGTTCTAAGTACCTGCCAAGGGGAAACCTCCTCACTACCTCCTCTTTGTGGATTTATGTCAATGTCAGATTCATTTGGGTACTCATGGGTTTTGGGAGTCACTTCCACTTTAGAATGTATAGTGTTAGAGATGAAAACTTGGAATTTATTGCTTCCTATACAACTTGATGTGGAGAAAAAATTGATTGGCTCAGAAGAATGGAAAGAGAGAGATACTCCAGCTATCTTAAGTAAAGAACTTCTCAGTGGCCCTAAGGTGGTTCTCGTTCCTCAGGCCTCACCAAATTTACGTTCTGTTGTGGCGGATTCTATTGAAGGCCGCTCAACTCTTCACCAGTATTACAAGCTTTTTCATGAAAATTATGTGGAATATGCGCATAAGGTGTATCTTTCTTATGTTCCGTAACTTATGCCTTCCCCGAATACAGCTTCTTCCCTCTCGTTGGACTCTCTTCTTGTTTAATATGTGAAAGAAGTGCATCTTGATTGATAAAGGTCCAAGGACTTTTGCCAATATGAAAAACTATGTTATAGTTTACAATTTTTGAACTTAGGTGTTTACTATGAATTCTAGAAATAAATCTCTTTCTCATTATGTGTTTAAATATTCCTCTAGGATGTCAATGACTTTGGGCTATTCAGATTAGACAAAAGTTGTGATGATCAAATTTAGGTTGAATTGAAGAGCCAAGTCTAAGCAGCTTTAGGAAGAGTTTTAATGGTTGTTGATTTGTAGCAATCTTCATGTTAGCAAGAATATTGCTGGAAAGAAATGGGCGATAGCTTGGTTGGTTACTTCTCCATACTTAAGGATTAAAGATACCTGTGGTGGGGAGTTCAAAACTTGTGGGATATTTCTCAGGGGTTCCCTGGTTTCATGGGCCTTGCAGCCCACTTCCGAGGGGGGCTTCAGCCCACTTACCCACACGGGCTTCAGCCCGAACTAAAGCTCATGTCGTTATGGTGCGAGCTGTGACAGTCAGGCCCGGGTTTAAAACTAGCCGAGGGGTCACAAAGTGGCCGTTGGGCTAGGGCCTTCCCGGTTACCAAAAAAAAGAATATTGCTGGAAGTAATCCTTGAGAGTTTTGTCCTCTTGTAAATGATGAATGAACAGATGAAAGTAAGAAAGTGCACCAAGGGGTGCTGCTATATATTTACTACATCAAGCAGTATATAGTTCATCTACAACAAACTCTTCATGGAGCCAAAAGAAACTAGTATATATGTCTCTTTCTTTTCTTTTCTTTTTCTGAGCAGCAAAGCAAAGGGTATGTAACCACCTATTTGGAGCCACACTGAAACTAATTTCCTTCCCTTCTTCCCATATAAGCCAGCAAACATAAAGTGGGATTTAGTCCATCATTTTTAGTTCCTATTTTGAATCAAGACGGAATTTACAAACTGATGTAGGACAAGTTTAATAGATTTCTTTAGTATTGACGTAGAACAGTCCACGGGAGAGTTCCTTGAGAAGTTGGAACGTGTTTGAAGGAATCCAAATCGAAATCGGAATTGAAGTTGCTGTTTTTAGAAATTAAAGTTTCAGTTTCCAACTTTGACCGTCCATAACTTTTGATTCTCTCGTGAGTTTTCATATTATAATATGTTTCCGAGGACTGATTTTGAAGACATAAAGTTTAGAATTGGAAGGAGATAAAAAAGATGTCGTTTTGTAGTCCAACGGAGTTAATTAAGTTTCCTGTACGTTTTATGTTTCCAATTTTCCAATTCTAGTTTAATTAGGAGTTCAATTAGGGTTTGATTATTTTGTCAGTCTATAAATAGTCTCATAAACGTTTGTAATTGATACATTCAGTTTTATTAATAAAATTCCTTGAGGTTTTCTCAATTGTTCTTGGTGGATTCCAAGTTATGTTGGCTTAGTCGTGAACTAGCCAATCAATCTGTACTTCTGTCCTGCTGATATGAAATTTAAGACCTACTAAAAATATAGCGATTTCAAACCCAAATTATACTCGCAAGTGCACGAATCAATTGTAGTATAGAAGTGGTAAATACGAGTGTCGTACCCACAAGGACTAAATATTAAATATATGCAATTCCAACTCTTCGTAATTATCAGTAGAAACAAAATGAATAAAGATTAACACAATTAGACAAACACTAGGGATCCGATTTCACCAACTCTATTGTATTTAAATTATTTAGCCAATAATTCTCATTTCATTCATGCATGTCAAAGATCAAGTCCCCTAATTTATGTAATAGTCATGGACATCTGACTTACCACGTCTATTCTCAACTGCAACCATCCATGGGCATATGGATTGGCTAGGACAATAAAAAAATGCATTAGGACCTATGGTAACTTATGTAGCGATCACAGAGATCCTAGCATATGGCATTTATGTCTAAGTAACTCCGGTGTCAACTGCAAGAAGCTGGTCTCAAATTGGACATGGGCATATGTCTCAAGTTGCATCATGGTAATCAACCCTAGATGATAGCTAAGCATCAGGATTTAATTATCAATAAAGAATAGCTAATTAACACTTGACATAGCATAAATAAACTAACAATTAATCAAACCAAATTTATTTAAACATAATAGAGTGGATCCATCATCACCCTAGTAAGAGGATTAGTTCCTCATACTAGGTTACACAACCAGCAATTTATCTCACAAAATTCTAGAAAGAATATGTGATAGAATTGCTGTAAAAGAGAAAATGAAACTCCAGAACTCTCTCTATGATTCTAGCTCACTCTCTATATTTTTTTCTTCTCTTTCTCTCTTTGCTTTCTCCAGAGAGACTCCTCCCTTTTTGTCTCAGTGTCTGGTCCTTTTATAGAAGTGAAAAGTTATTGATAAGCTTCACGAATGCCGTATTTTGAAGACTTTAGAGGAAAGTTGGGCTGCATACATGAAATATCAATACAAAGATCATTTATTAATGTCAGACACTTATATACATATACATATATATCTATACGTATAACTATTACGTTGGACTTTTGCATATATATATACACACATACATATATACAGGAATTCTCCTATGTGGACCAAAAAGTGTGGACCAAGTTTGTGGACCAAAATCCAATGGTTGTAATCAATCACAACATAAGTGGGGGCCACACATTTATTATGGGACCCACCACATCTATGGTTGAAAAACAAGTCCACAAACTTGGTCCACACTTTTGGTCCACATAGGAGAATTTCTGTACATATATATATCTATATATATAACTATTACTTTGACTTTCGTACCAGACACACACACACATATATATACAACTATATATATAGACTTATATATGTATATATCTACCTATAACACTGTTTATATATAGACTTTTATACATTTATCACAACCCCCAACCAGTTTATTGCTAGTCCCTAGTAATTCAAGCGTTCGGAAAATTCATGCAAAAACTGTAAATAATCCAAGTATCTCGATAATATGAATATATTCAAGAATCCATCAACCACTATCACTAGAACAAATCATTCTGACTAAATTTCATACCACCCATTCTTTCTTAGCGTGAGGTGTAGTGCGTAGCGAATTTAACATAAATATGTGGCTTTAATTTAAGCTTAACACAAACACTGCAATATCACAAGAATCATCAGACTCAATGAACCGTTAATATCAAGGGATTTTTTTTTCAATAATATATATATTTTTTATGTGACTTGTGCAATGCTCAGTTTTATTAAGCTTTCTAATTGACCCTTGTAACAAGCGTTCAACCAATGACTCCCAATCCAGTTGGCTCAGGGCATTAGGTGTAAAGACACCCCAACGGGTTTAATAACTCGAGTCAAAAAGGCTACAAAACTTCGCTTGTCACATAGATTGATGTCTTGATTTTTCTACCTTTTTACGCGAACACTCACTGCTTACTGAGGCAAGAGGCCCGGTTACTCAGCAGAGAAACTCATAGACACGCCTGTTATTTATAATTACTTTTATATATATATATATATATATATATATATATCCCAAGATATAAATATTCAAAGAATTCCAAATCAACTCTAGAAAATCACAATATTCATAATTAATCTCAAACTAGGTGGCATGCCCGCGCTTTGCGCGGTATGTAATTTTATTTTTTAATTATAATATAGCATAATTGTTGTGTTTGTTTTTCAATATGTGGTTGCAAATTTTATGAAATTTAGGTTATTGATGAAAATTTTTTTTTGTAATTATATTGTTGCGTAAATATAGTGTTTATTTTTAATTTTCGTTTTTTTATTTGTGCATTTTTAAATTGTGGATGGAAGCATATGCAATCGTGATTGTTTTTTTTTTTAAGGAAATTGTTTTCTTTTTTAGTAATTTTAACCATTAAAACATTTATATTGTAGTTAGATTACTTTGTTAGAAATTTCAAATTTCATTTTTCTTACCAAGAAATATGGTTCTATTGATTGTTTTGGTTTTTTTATTTTGGTGGCGGTTTTCCAGCTCTGGTTCTCATTGTGAATAAACGGTATGCATGAATTTTGTGTCTATATTAGAGGCATATTTTGAGGAGTATTTTTTTATTTGTTGTGAATATTTTGCATGGCTTTTGCACCAATATTTATTTTCTTCGTTTTTAAAATTATTTTGTCAATTTTACCCATTCCAGTGAACAACCCAATAACATCTGCATTAACATTTGTGATAGATAGTCATAGACAATAGCGAAACAAAGACAAATGACATAGATAATAGAGTAGGGAAAATGAGAACCTATCAAATATGTGTGGTTGTTTAGCCGTTTGATTATCTCATCTTGATTTTGAAAATGAAATTTGTAGTGTTCAATGGGAGGACCATCATATCCAGATAGCTCTTTGAAGGAAGAAATGGGCAAAAAATTAATTGATACGTCTCCCGCTACAAGCTTGTACGCATTATCACTATCAACAACCCTGAAATTTCTAATCACGTAAATATGTCCCTCTTTGATTTTATTGCGAAACATTTCGACCTGATGCTTTCGAATTTTTCCATGGATTTGTGTTCCCCGCATAGTCAAAGTTAAAAATTGATGCATCAAAAAAAGGGTTTTAGATTTAATAAAATAAAACCAAAATCATGATGATGTGGTATGAATTTTACGGTAAAATAGAAGAGTCTATCATCACCTCTGCATCCAAGAGAAGCATATCCAAACTCAGGAGGTCATTGTTATTTCGGACGTTCTTAGAATCCCATAGCCGACTGATGCGGGCAATCACCTCCCAATTCATCCTTGAACCATCAATTTTTTTAGGGTATCAGACATAATGATACGTTGTATGAGAAAGAATTAGTTTAGGCATTGAGAAAGTTGAAGAGAACACAGAGATTTTCTAATTTATATAGGTTAAGCAATCATAAAAATTAATAAATATTTTCTATTAGACATCATAAATTCAAATAAACAGAAATTACCAACCTCAAAGAATTAAACATGGCACTACTTTTGAGAAATAACAGTTACAGATGAGGTTGTTCTATCAAATATGGTCGTTTAGTGTTATAAATGAGTGTGAATGTATATGGAATAATGACTCAATTAATGGATTAAATTATATGATAGACGTTAAACAATAAAGTGAGAAAGGAAAGAAAATCAATTGATAAATTATATGTGTCAACGGCATGATTTCTTCTAATTAAAGACACACGCTTTTATTGTTTATAAAAGGTAACAGAATTAATTAATCACATTAAATTGATTACAAATTTGGAAAAATAATTAATACATGTTATTTGTGTGTTGTAATAAAATAATTAATATGCATTTTAATCATTTTCATTAATCCACATGGCAATTGTAGAATTTAGCTAAAAGCTGATGTGGCTGCACCAAAATCATTCTCTTATTCAGTAATCATATAATGTATATGATATCATACCCCACAAATACGTAATTCTGTGCAATTGATCCAATTATTAAATAGAATAGGTGAGACAAAACTAAAGTCAGAATAATCTACAAGTGATTATGGGTTTTCAACTCAAATTATTATCCATACTTCAGAGATATTTAGACCAATTCAGAAATACGGTAAAATCATAACTTCCAAATCACAAACAATATATATATATATTTCAAATAACTAAACGGAATAAACATTTAACAACAAACGGTTCTAAGACTCAATATTCTCAAAGCACCGCAAACAAACGGAATTTGTCTCAACACCAGGATCCTTGAGACTGGATGCTAGGTTACTATCAACCTAACTAAAGAGATGTACCCCGTAGCAAAGGGTAAAAGGCTAACAAGGCCTTACAATAGGTTGTCATTCTCTAAGAGTTTCTGGTCGGCTCAATGGAACCGAAGCCAAGGTCAACAGTCCTTTGTATCTCCACTTTGGGGCTTTACAATTATGGACATTTCGTCCAGTCCATGCTTAGGACTCCCAAATACCTTATCGGTGGTTGTTTCCTGGACAAACTACTAATTACTTAGCTGGTTGAGTTGGCATCCTTCCAAGAGATCAACTACAACAAGCTTGCACCTAAGGTAGCACAGCACTTGCCTCCTCTAGCTACATTTTTTTTTTTTTATATCTAACAATCATTTCCTCCCCCACTTAAAATTTCGCATTGTCCTCAATGGGAAAAGACAAAAAAAAACTAAATATGAAAATTAAATATGCTAAACTGTGGTTCAGAGAAATACAACCTGATGCAAAAAATTTGGACCATTGGATTGCTATGTTTTCAATGCCGTATCATATCCATGAGCACGGTTAACATGTGCTCCAGCCTTTGTTGTCCAGCCTCTAATGTTTGTAGCCCCATCTCGAGCCGGGCTATGGCTACACTCACGCGATCTGGTTGTTGAGACACTGCAACTGCTGAGGAGGACTCTTCAGGTGGTGATGTTAAGGGTTCTTCCTGGGGCTGCTTCTTTCTAGAAGAAGATGTTTTCAAATGGTTAATGCTTTGACGCCATGTCTTTTTTTCCAGCATGGTGACTTGATATCCCGAAGATGCCTGAGGCAATGCTTTTGTACGAAAGCAACCTTGTGATAAGCCGTGGGAAAAATAACTTTCCTGCCTTTGTTGGCTTCTTCTCGACAAAAGATTTGGCTGTGAAAATTATGACCAGATAGATCTTCCCAATGTCAAACCAATACCCTTTATACATAGAGTATAAAACTGACAAGAATTTTTCCCGTCGTTCTTGCTCATGGCCAATAGGACACAGATTTTCCCTGATAGCATCATCCAACAACCACATCTTTGGTGGCAAGTAGGCTCGGCGTGTAGCATTGGTGTGTTTATTCCTCTTTCCGCTACACATATCATCAATCATTTCTTGCTTTGATGCAAAGATCGGTTGTCGAAATCCAATGGTCTTATCATATGCTGGTGGATACCCTAAGCAGCAACACAGATCTGTTGTTATGAATTGAACAGTCACACCAGCTATAACAACCTGGTAAACAGGTTGATTCCCAGTCCACTCACTTCGTGGTAGCTCGATGAGAGTGTGATAGAAAGAACGAATGATTTGAGGATACACTAGTAAATTATCTTCTGGATCTGGATCTACGAGAAACAACAAGGAATGCTCCCTCAGGTAGTGCATCGCCCATCTGTTGATGACGTCTCGCTGTATCTTTTCATCAATTCTACACTCAGGAATGATTTCAGCTTCGTTGAATAATGCAAACCTGGACTGGGATTTTGATAAGATGGTGCGTGGGCGTCTCGGTATATTTTCTGATCTTTGCTAGAGAGAGAAAAAAACACACTCCAAAAAAAAAAAATTGATTTGAGATTTCGATGAATCGAGAATAATAAAGAAAAACGTACTACAAGTATGGAAGAAATTTGGGGTGCCTGTCACATCACCAGTCTATTTACCATCACGCTCCGCTGTTCAGTTCAACGCTCGATGAAGACCAAAATACTTTTGTTTTTCAAATAAAAAAAAATAATATTTAAAAAAAAAAAAGACAGAAATATGGGTTGCCTCCCATAAGCACTGTATTTATCGTCTGGACAAGACGAAGTGTTCCCAACACTCAATTACCTGGGTCTTGGAGAGTAATGTTGGACACTGTTGTGTCATAATTAACTTTCAAATAAGGTTTGAGGCGATGACCGTTAACCTTGAATTCATTTCCCGTCTCCAAGTTTTTAATGTCAACAGCTCCATGGGGATATGCTCGAACAACTTGAAATGGGCCATACCATCTTGAACATAACTTCCCTGGAAAAAGTTTTAGACGAGAGTTAAACAAAAGTACCTTTTGACCAGGAAAAAATTCTTTCATTGTGATGCGCTGATCATGATATCTTTTTGTCTTTTCCTTATAAATCCTCGCATTTTCATATGCCTCGTCACGTAGCTCGGCAAGTTCATTGAGCTGCAGTTTCCTCTTCTCACCAGCTGCATCGTAATCAAAATTCAACCTTTTTATTGCCCATAATGCCTTATGCTCGAGCTCTACAGGAAGATGACAAGCCTTGCCGAAAATCAAACGATACGGAGACATGCCAATTGGAGTTTTATATGCAGTGCGATATGCCCAAAGAGCATCATTCAATTTTATACTCCAATCAGTTCTTTTGATATTCACAGTCTTCTCCAAAATTCGTTTAATTTCTCGGTTAGAAATCTCTGCTTGTCCACTGGTTTGAGGATGATAAGCAGTGGCAATCTTATGCGTGATATTGTACTTGGCAAGAAGTGTAGACAGCAAATATTTGAGAGCCGCATGATCACTATAAACAATCACCTTGGATCCAATCAAGTACGATCGGAATTTCTCCAATGCAAAAACTACCGCCAACAATTCTTTTTCTGTTGTTGAGTAATTGAGTTGGGCATCATTGAGAGTACGACTTGCATAATAAATGACATGTGGTAGCTTGTTGACTCTTTGCCCCAATACTGTTCCAATTGCATAGTCACTGGCATCACACATGAGCTCGAATGGTAAACTCCAATCTGGTGCCATCATGATAGGTGCAGATGTAAGTAATTGCTTCAATTTGCGGAATGCTTGCAAACACTCATCATCAAAGTGGAAAGTGGCATCCTTGGATAGCAAATTGCACAATGGCCTGGAAATCTTCGAGAAGTCTTTGATGAAACGACGATAGAACCCCGCATGTCCGAGAAAAGATCGCACACCTCTTACAGAAGTCGGAGGTGGCAATCTAGAAATAACTTCAATTTTTGCTTTGTAAACGGCAATCCCCTTCTCAGAAATAAGATGACCAAGAACAATACCTTCGTGAACCATAAAATGGCATTTCTCCCAATTAAGCACCAAATTAGTCTTCTGTCATCTCTCCAGAACCAAGGCAAGATTGCACAAGCAAGTATTAAAAGATGATCCGAACACGGAGAAATCATCCATAAATACTTCAATAATGTGGCCCACCATGTCAGAAAATATACTTGTCATGCAACGTTGAAAAGTAGCTGGTGCATTGCAAAGCCCAAATGGCATTCTTCTGTACGCAAATGTCCCAAAAGGACATGTAAAAGTTGTTTTCTCTTGATCCTCCGGTGCGATCACAATTTGATTATAGCCAGAGTAGCCATCAAGAAAGCAATAATGGGAATGACCTGCTAGTCTTTCCAGCACCTGATCAAGAAATGGTAAAGGGAAGTGATCCTTTCTTGTGGCAGAATTCAGCTTCCGATAATCAATACAAACACGCCACCCTGTCTGTTTTCTTGTTGGAATGAGCTCATTGTTGTCATTAGTAATCACCGTGATTCCCGATTTCTTGGGAACCACTTGAACAGGACTGACCCATTGACTGTTGGAAATAGGATAGATGACTCCTACATCCAACAACTTCAATATTTCAGATCGAACTACCTCATTCATCGCTGGATTGAGGCATCTTTGTGCTTCACGTGAGGATTTTGAATCATCTCCCAGTAAAATTCGGTGCATGCACATAGTAGGGCTGATGCCTTTGATGTCAGCAATGGACCAGCCAATAACACTTTTGTATTGCCGTAGCACCAGCAAGAGACTTTCTTCCTCCGAATTGGTAAGATTAGCGGCTACAATGACAGGTAACGCTTCTTCAGCACCAAGATAAACATACTTCAAATGCTCCGGAAGTTGCTTCAAATCTAACTTTGGTGGATTTGCAATTGAAGGAACCACTTTCGGAAGTGGAGGACCGAGAGCTTCAAATGTACGGATCCACCTATGATTCACTGGTTGGTGTGCTTGCAAATATACATAAAATTCTGCAACTTCACCATCTTCTTCAACTTGCAGTTCAGGAAACGCAAGGCAAGTTGCCAAATGGTCAGTAGATTGATGCTCCAAAAATGATTCATTAATTGAGCCATCAAAAACTTCAATGCTAAAACACTCCCCTATATCTGAAGGATGTCGAGTAGCTTCGAACAGATTAAATTCCACCGTTTGTCCTTGCACAGTCATGGACAAACAACCCTTTTGTACATCCACAATAGTTCCCGCAGTGGCCAAGAAAGGCCTCCCCAAAATGATTGGTATGTTTCTGTCTTCCTCCATATCAAGGATAATAAAATCTGCTGGAAGGAGAAATGTGTCAACTTTGACAAGAACATCTTCTATGATACCTTGTGGAAATTTTATTGACGATCCGCCAATTGCAAAGTGATCGAAGTTGGTTGTAATTCCTTTTCGAGACCAAGTTGCACAAAAACTGAATATGGCATCAGGTTGATGCTAGCACCCAGGTCTAGAAAAGCTTTCTCAAAAGAAACTTGCCCAACAGCACAAGGGATAGTGAAACTCCCTGGATCCTTCAGCTTTGGTGGTAGCTTCTTATTTAAAACAGCACTGCATTGTTCAGACAGCATAACCTTCTCGTATGGTGCCAGTTTCTTCTTTCTGGTGCAGACGTCTTTGAGAAATTTTGCATAGGAAGGAATTTGTTGAACTGCGTCAAGGAGAGGAATGTTGATCTCCACCTTTCTGAATATATCCATTATTCACCGCATCTGGTCAATCTTCTTCTCATTCACCAACCGGCTAGGGAAGGGCACATGAGATTCATTCATTTTATGCTTTGATAAGTCAGTCGGCTTGGGCTGAGTTGCATCATCAGGCTTTTGTTCATCAGTTTTTGTTTTCTTCTTGGCCTCTTCACCATCATTCTCTAAAAATCCCACAGTTGTTCCGCGTCTGGTGGTAATGGCGTTGATTTGTTCCTTGCCTTTTGGATTGACTTCTGGTTGACTCGGCAATCTGCCCAGCTCTCTTTCACTTATTCACTCAGCAATTTGACCAACTTGAACTTCGAGTTTCTGAATAGATCCATGTATGTTGCTAAATTGTTGGTCGTACCTGCTATTTTGCTCCGTCGTTTTCTGAATAAAATTGTTGGTGTTGAAAGCTAGAAAAGCCATTTGCTCCTCCAAAGAAAACTTCTTTGGTTCGGCAGGGACTTGTTGCGTCATCTTCTGATTGTATTGCTTACTCTGGCCTTGTCCTCCCCAACTGAAATTTGGGTGATTTCTCCATCCTGGATTGTATGTATTTGAAAATGGATTGTTGTTAGGTTGGAAACCACCTTGCCCCACATAATTGGTATGTTCTTGTTCAGAGTTGGAAGACATAGGACATGTTTCCATGGTGTGGTTAGGTTGAGAACAAATGGCACACATCTCAACTTGGCCTGCTTGTTGGGAAAATGAAATTGCATTCATTATCATGTCAATCTTCTTCTCCATGGCTTGCAACTGAGGTTGATTTTCTGCTCTGGTGTGAACTTCATACACACCTTTTGGAAGCTTTACCCCTTGCTTTACTCTAGATGAAAATTGTTGAGAATTTTCATTTAAAGTTTCAAATAGTTCAAAAGCTTCTTCACTGCTTTTCTCCATTAATATGCCTCCACAAGCTAAATCTACAATGCTTGTGTTTGTTGCGTCGAGTCCTTCATAAAAAGCTTGAACTTGATCATCTTGGGACAAGTTGTGGTGTGGACACTTGAGCAGTAGCTGTTTAAAGTTATCCCAAGCTTCATAAAATAAGTCCCCATCTTTTTGCTGCCATGTTTGAATTTCCCTTCTTAATTGCTTCGTCTTCTGGGTTGGGAAAAACTTCTTCAAAAATTTTGATGCCATTTCCTCCCATGTAGTGATTGATCCTGGGGTCAAAGAATTGAACCACAGTTTTGCATTGTCTTTGAGAGAAAATGGAAACAATATGAGTCGTACTTCTTCCGACGTCAAACCTTGAACAGATTGTGTCTTACAGAGTTCAAAGAATTCTCTGATGTGTAGGTAAGGGTCATCAAATGTTGTGCCTCGAAATTGTGGGACTGTATTGAGTAGAACTGGAGAGAATGTGACATTGCCTTGAACATTGGGTTGAAATGCTATGCTGGATGGTTGCTCCATATTCTGAGGTACAAATGAATTCTTCATTGGCCTCCGAGCAGGTTCATTGATTGGTGGATTTGCAATTCCAGCAAGAGCATTCTCAGGATTCTCTTCTGCCATTTTTCCTCTTACTTCTCTTCTTAATTGTGCAAGAGTTTGTTCAATCTCTGGATTGTATTTAAGAAGATTTGAACTTTGAGATCGACGTCCTTACATAAAAGAAAATGTAAGCAATAATAATCCTTCTTTTTTTTTTTTTAACAAAATAAAAAGAGTGAATATACACAAAATAAGAAATTAATATAAAAAACAATAAAATGGGGCATAAAGGCCAACCATAAGTATTAACAGAAATAAAAAGTTATATTAGGCGACTCAGGCGACCACATAAGCATATATATATATAAAGGTGGGGCAGTGTAAAGCCAATCATAAATATAAATAATACTGTAAAAGAAATAAATAAATAAACGTTACTGTTAGTGGCAGAAATTTAAATGTTAGTAAGTTAGTAAGTGTTAGTGACAGTTATTATAAACAGATATAGGCGGTAGCAGTAGAACCAGTCAATAATATATAGTTAGATGGGGCGGTTAAGCCATCCACAAAAAAAAACTGAAAAACCTTCCATTAAGGAGTTGTAGGATACTAATATTAATATATATATATATATATATATATATATATATATATATGTGTACACAAAAGTTAGATAACAATATATTAAATCAGTCCCCGGCAACGGCGCCAAAAACTTGATATGAAATTTAAGACCTACTAAAAATATAGCGATTTCAAACCCAAATTATACTCGCAAGTGCACGAATCAATTGTAGTATAGAAGTGGTAAATACGAGTGTCGTACCCACAAGGACTGAATATTAAATATATGCAATTCCAACTCTTCGTAATTATCAGTAGAAACAAAATGAATAAAGAGTAAATTATTTAGCCAATAATTCTCATTTCATTCATGCATGTCAAAGATCAAGTCCCCTAATTTATGTAATAGTCATGGGCATCTGACTTACCACGTCCATTCTCAACTGCAACCATCCATGGGCATATGGATTGGCTAGGACAATAAAAAAATGCATTAGGACCTATGGTAACCTATGTAGCGATCACAGAGATCCTTGCATATGGCATTTATGTCTAAGTAACTCCGGTGTCAACTGCAAGAAGCTGGTCTCAAATTGGACATGGGCATATGTCTCAAGTTGCATCATGGTAATCAACCCTAGATGATAGCTAAGCATCAGGATTTAATTATCAATAAAAAATAGCTAATTAACACTTGACATAGCATGAATAAACTAACAATTAATCAAACCAAATTTATTTAAACATAATAGAGTGGATCCATCATCACCCTAGTAAGAGGATTAGTTCCTCATACTAGGTTACACAACCAACAATTTATTTCACAAAATTCTAGAAAGAATATGTGATAGAATTGCTGTAAAAGAGAAAATGAAACTCCAGAACTCTCTCTATGATTCTAGCTCACTCTCTGCTATTTTTTTCTTCTCTTTCTCTTTGCTTTCTCCAGAGAGACTCCTCCCTTTTTGTCTCAGTGTCTAGTCCTTTTATAGAAGTGAAAAGTTACTGATAAGCTTCACGAATGCCGTATTTTGAAGACTTTAGAGGAAAGTTGGGCTGCATACATGAAATATCAATACAAAGATCATTTATTAATGTCAGACACTTATATACATATACATATATATCTATATGTATAACTATTACGTTGGACTTTTGCATATATATATACACACATACATATATATATCTATATATATAACTATTACTTTGACTTTCGTACCACACACACACATATATATATACAACTATATATATAGACTTATATATGTATATATCTACCTATAACACTGTTTATATATAGACTTTTATACATTTATCACCTGCGTCAAGTGGTATCGGAGCGAGGGTTTCGCCTCTGAAGATGTCCAACAACGAAGGAGGAAGAAGCCCTATAGTCGCTGGACGAGGGGTGAATGATTTTCGGGAGGTGACGAAGGAGATTAAGCAATGCTGAATCAACTCAAAGTCTACCAGAATCAATCAATCAACGGGTATGGCGTTCGTGATGTTGCACGAAACCAATATGTTGATCCATATGTTTTGAAGAAAAAAAGGTACAACGATATTCCCTACTTGAAAAGGCTCAAAATCAAAAATTACTCGAATTGGTTGTTTGAATTGGAAAAATATTTTTATTATATGGAAATCTTGGAAGAGAAGAAAGTCAAACTTGCATCACATAAACTTAGTGAATATGCAGCAAGTTGGTGGGATGACATACAATTTAAGAGAAAGCGACAACACAAGGATAAAATTCGGTCTTGGCCTAGAATGAAAAAGATGCTTACGATTGAATTTTTTCCTTATGATTGGCAAGAAATTTTATGGGAATTAAATCGACGAATGGATTTATATGTTCAAAGTTCTTGCCATGATTATTCTAATGAGTCACCAATATATTGCGCAAAGTTTGTTAAAGGTGGAATATTGTATGAAGAAAATTCAGAAAATTCTCAACTAGCCAAAGGAATTAAAATTGATCAAATCTCACAAGAGGCCGAGGAGCATACATGTTCTAGTGATTTTACGGAGAAAGAGTTTGAGAATTGTTCAAAGAATGTATTGCAGGTTGAGGTTATGGAGAGTAAAGAAGAATTAACAAGTCAAGTTCTGATCGAAGAAGAAGTTAGAGAAGAACTTATGCACCATAATGACAAAATTGTTGTGATTAAAGATACAGATTCAATTGAAGATCATATTATTCACCAGTCTCAAAATTCTAAAACTTTGGCAACAAAGTGTGAGATGCAACATATTGATTTTATTGGGGTTGAGGATTCTAATTCCAATATTAACTCCTCAATATTGAAGATTGTGAAAGTGTTCGAGGGAAAATTTGGGACTTTGCAATCCATTAAGCTCTATCTTGTGAGCATGTCAAAGTGTCATCTACTTTATTCGAAATATCTATTTCTTTGGGGTGGAAGAATACAGTTTCAATCTATAGGCTCGAAGACTTTGGAGGATTGGTTCTGCATGAGTTACTCTTTTGAGAAGATTATTTTCATCCAAATCATAACTCGAGGGCGAGTTATTTTTCAAGTGGAGGAGACTGATGTAGGACAAGTTTAATAGATTTCTTTAGTATTGACGTAGAACAGTCCACGGGAGAGTTCCTTGAGAAGTTGGAACGTGTTTGAAGGAATCCAAATCGAAATCGGAATTGAAGTTGCTGTTTTTAGAAATTAAAGTTTCAGTTTCCAACTTTGACCGTCCATAACTTTTGATTCCCTCGTGTGTTTCTATATTATAATATGTTTCCGAGGACTGATTTTGAAGGCATAAAGTTTAGAATTGGAAGGAGATCAAAAAGATGTCGTTTTGTAGTCCAACGGAGTTAATTAAGTTTCCTGTACGTTTTATGTTTCCAATTTTTCAATTCTAGTTTAATTAGGAGTTCAATTAGGGTTTGATTATTTTGTCAGTCTATAAATAGTCTCATAAACGTTTGTAATTGATACATTCAGTTTTATTAATAAAATTCCTTGAGGTTTTCTCAATTGTTCTTGGTGGATTCCAAGCTTCCTTGGTGGATTCCAAGTTATGTTGGCATAGTCGTGAACTAGCCAATCAATCTGTACTTCCGTCCTGCGTCACAAACCTTTAACTCCTCCTCAATGGTTCTAGTCGCTGCCCAACTAAGGTTCATAACTTGAAGATACATTCCCAAATTTTACTTTGACAAACTCAACGTAGAAGAATGTGATTCACTGATACTCCTTCAATATTGCAAAGGGAACATCTACTAGTTTGAAGCACTTTGAACAAGTTCTCTCCTTTGAAAACTTTTTACAGAAATGATTTCTCAAAGTAACTTCCCACATAACAAAGAAATTTAGGTGGGAACTCTTGTTTGCCAATTTTCCTTTGAAGGGAAGTCCTGTGTTTGTCTTTCAACCTTATGAATAAGAGTGTCATAATAGGATTTGACTGGAATCCTGCCTTTACTGTGACTTTGCCATATTATTTGGTTCTCCATTTAAGTTCTTGCCTCTTGGAAGGCATTTGTTGATAGACTCAAGGAAAATGTCAAATTTCTTCCCCTCCCAGTTCAGAGCATCCCTTGCGAAAGTGATATTCCATGCTCGACTATTTGATAATAATCCGTAACTGTTGCTGCTTATGCGTTTCTGGTTGTAGCCTGTAGATTTATGCAAATTGAGTTTTGAAGGATCTGAAACCATATGATATGCCATGTCAATAGAAGACTATTCCTGTTGCGCAAAATGAATAGATGCTGCCCATTTGTCCCAGCCACGAGAATTTATATTTCCCTTGGAAACCCACTAACCCAGCCATTACACCAAGTACGAGACTTAGCATTATTTTTCGAGATGCCGCTATTATACACAGTGGCTCTCCAGTCTCAGAATAGCTTGATCAAAAGATAGAGAGCCTTGCTCCCAAATTTTCATTTTCCTTTGGGCCATTGACTATCCCACTTAACCAAAGGATGCTTTCTTTTTCATTTTTATAGACAACTTCCCCAAGAAAGCTTCCTTATATATGAAAAAGAGCATGTAGTAAACAGGTAACTTGAAAGCCAATCGTGAGAATCTTTCTCCTCTACAAAGGCAAGAACTTCTCCTCCCAACCAACTGCTTTTCAGATCTTTCTCCAATTGGGTTCCTTTTCCCAACTCTCTTTTCTTTGTATTTATCTCCTGATGGAAAGCCCCAAGTTTTTTACGGGGACCGAAGTGATTCTGCATCCCACATAGTTTGGCCAAAGCATGGCCTAATGTGATGATGAGGATGATCATCATCAAAACCATCATCCCAAATAGTTTATGATAAGCTAGATTTTCTGGAGTATGACAGCTCCAATACGAAAGCGTTGTTTATTTGTTATAATATACAGTTGATTCAAGAGAGAGCTGTGTGAGCCTGTGAGGTAGTGGAGGCCTATTGATGCTATGTACTGCGTACTTTTAAAATTTGCATCCAAGGCACTGTCCATTACCATCACAATTTTGATTTGAGAATTAGGCTAAATCTTCTAGTTTGGTAGATGGTTTGATTTAATTATGCTTAGCTGAAAGTAGATTTAAGGGATTCAATTGACAAATATCCTACGGTTACATGAGCTGAGGAATGGTATCTTATAAAACATTTTGATCCGCCTTATCAGGTGTACTTTGAGCTCAAGCATCATGCGCCTCACCTGAAGAAAATCATTGATGACCTCGATGGTCGCCTGGTTGGGGCACAAGAGAAACTTCTGAAAGTAGAGGAGAAACAGTCGGGATTAAAAGACAGAATCAATGGTGCAGTTCAACAACATAATGTTCTGGAACAGCGGTTACAACGGTTGAGGAATTTGCCTGGGTCTCACAGGAGACCTTTGTCAAGAGCAGAGCGCGAATTTAAGTCTGAGCTTGGTAATTACCATTTTTCTCATTACTCATATTTTGGTGAATTTTATCAGTTTTTGTGAAATATTTTTATTTACCTGACTTCTTATTTTGCTAACATCCTTCAATTGTTTGTGGTTAATGTGTGATTATCTTGGGCAACTCCCTAATTTTGCCAGAGAGATCTTTCTCGTATAGTTCTAGGGTTTTTCTTGAATAACATTCCTGCCTTCCATGTTTGTAATTCATTTTCATGGTTTTTGTTAGTTTCTACTTTGGATCATCTCCTCATCCCACCCTCAAGTATTCATTTGGTTATTGTGCAGACCAATTTACAGGAGTTGAATTGGATGCTTTGCATTCTTCCATCGAAGCTTTAAGGGCAAGAATAAGAAGACGGGCACAAATTTCAACGCGCAATTCACTGAATCAGCAAAGACAAATGAATGCTAAGAAACATGTCCAAGATGCACAAATGTCACAGCTGAAATCTGCAATTGAAAAACTTGCACTTGTCAATAGTGAGAACTCGAAGAAGGTTAAGCTTGTTGAATCTGCATTAAGAAGCCAGGAAAGCAGCAGATGATGAATATGCTTTTTCAATGCTAGCATCTCAAGTGTTGAGTATGATGAGATCAGGAGACTTGCATAATTTCCCATGACGAAGTTCGCATTGCCTCCATTGCAAAGGTCAGGCCAAATGAGGTGTCCCAGCAATCTGATTACGGCTCTTGGATCATTTTTGGCACATTAATCGTGACAAAAAAAACTTGCTGCATGTATCTTAGGCGTATAAAACATGGCTACAACAAGGTGGTTTGCCTTTCCTTTACTGGCGTAAAGAACAATATTTAGGAAAAGGTGGCCATGGATGGCTGGTTTGCAAGATGATAATCAAAGAATTGTATAAATCTCTTTCTTCTGAATGTGTTCATTTTGGGAAAGGCGAAAAATGAAAGCCTTCATTTTTAAATTTGCTCCTACCCTTGGAAAATTGTGTCTCTAGTGATTGATTTGTACTTTTAACAGTTCCATGGATGAGAAGACATGCCCCTTCTAGGTCATGGCGGCCACTTTGCAAGACAATGCAATCCAGACAGCCATAAAATCAACATTGCTTGCGCAAGTGATGTAAGAGAGAGAGAAAAAAAATTATCAAGTACCCCTAATTAATTAAAAAGATCTCCCAACCTTGGCCATCATATATTACATCATGAGGAGAAATCATTGTTGCGGCTGCTTCAACAGATAATGGGGAAAATATGGCCTTCGACCCTCATAATCACTAAATTAGAGGAGCTTACCCAAAAGAAAAACTACTTAATTAAACAATAACTAACTACTTTATGAACTCGATTATATAAAGGCTGACACATTGAAAGTAATTACAACTTGACTGACTATCTCTATCCTCTCCTTTCTCCGGCCTAATTTACATGGCTTACTCACAATTTCGATGCTGCACTTTTATCGGATACCTCTTCTGCGTCCGGGTGGTCGGAAAGAACACCAACTTATCTTCTTCAGCAGGGACCCAACTGGATTTACATTCAATAGAAGAAAAAACATTATGGATTGTACATCAAAACAATGGGAAATAAATTAGAACGTGAGAATTACTACATGATATATAGTACCTGAAACGGGTGACCATCCGGTGAAGGAATACGGAGAGGATGACCCTAGCAATCTCGTAACCAGGGCAGAGCCGTGGGCCTCCTCCAAATGGCATGAACACATTCCCGGAAATTGTCGATACCGGTTGGTTCTATTCAAGGGTTTTAATTTGATTAGTAATTAGTGATCATTAATAGTGCAAAATGTTTGGTTTCCTAACAGAGTATATATGTACCTGCCATCTCCATGGATTGAAAGACCGAGCATCCTTGTAGTGATGAAGGTCCAAATGCACAGCTCGAAACGATGCAAAAACCTGCCATCCTTTAGGGATAGTGTAGCCTGGTTTACATTGACATTGTAAGTGAAAAGAAATTAATATATGAACATCCCTCATTACCATAAAATGAATATGCATCCACCACTCATTCCAATCATATTCTAACCAAGTGATGGTTCGGATTTTATACAAACCTTTTACGGGGACATCAGTGATCGCCCTCCTAAAGATCCCACCGATTATGTTTGCTACTCGCAAGGTCTCGTTAATAACCTGCAATTAACATATGTAATCAAATATTCATAACCAATGATGTATGTATGTTTAAAAAAAGAAGAATTATTTATGTATCAGTGAATGTCTATGCCATTTGCGAAAAAAACGTTAAGACTTACACATTGAGTGAATGGCATTGATTTATAATCACTCCATTCAAGAGCTTCTTTATTATTACTCTTCTTTGCCCTAATCCCTTCATGCTCCTCCTGCAAAAAAAAAAAACCCAAAAAAAAAACTATTTTAATTTTTATCATAATTGAAAAGAAAATGGACCCTCCTCCTGTGGGCCTATGAAAAACATATTTAAATAGCATGAAAGGGTGGGTGGGATGGACCAATAAATCATGTGATGGGCACATGGAAAAGCCCATGGGCCATGTCAGAAACATCAAAAAGCTAACTAATAGCCTAGGGGACCAAAGGAACATGTTATAACCACGTGAACCCTATCTTAATTGAGTAGCATTTTTACCAAACTGGATCCAAGGATGAGGATTGAAATGATAATATGAGGGTCTTGATCACGAGTGCCCAAAGGACAATGGTTAAGGATTCACCACAATATGTAACGTATGATGACACTCTCTCACTTAATTTTTTAAAATTTATAATACATATCATTTTCAGATTCCAAAACACTTTTATGTCATTTATCTATTGGCACTAGATAGCATTTCCCTATTATGGATTGTAAACCCTAAACTACATAGACCCGCGATGCACTAAATATTTTTGAAAAAATTTAAAAAATCATAAATGTGTAGTATTTAGTATAACGAATTCAATGATATTTTTTTTATTCGAAACATCAAGTATTTGAGTTCAAATCCAACGATCTAGAATTTTCATGCCCGATTATTTTTTTTTGTTTCGAATAAAAATTATATTATTGAATTCGTTATACAAAATAATGCACATTTATAATTTTTTCCGAGTTTTCTAAAACGTTTTGGTGTACCACCAACCCAAACTACACACCCTAACCGGGCACGCCCTGCAGCCTAACCTTTAGTGCTTCTGATGGTCCTTTATCCTTGAAATCAGAGCCGCACGGTTTTCCATGACCCACCCTAGAACCGTGGGTTGAACGTAGAGTACTAAAGTAGCTGAATGACAATAATACCCCCAAAAAGTAACTTCTCGAATAGGGGTTTATTTGTCATTCTATGATGACACCCATGGTCAAAAGAAAGAGAGTGTGTGGAACAGTCTGACACTGCACGTAGTCAGATCTTTTTTAGCCGCACGTATTTAGGCGTGGAGTTAGGAGAAGCTATGATTTTGTCCGCTTACACGAATGTTTGCTTCTACTTTGACCTTTTTTATTTTTTTTACGTTCTGTACGTTTCCCTACAACTTTACTTTTGACTCACCTCACCTCATACTAAATAACAAACTCCCTCCAAACATAGTATTACAGGGGTAATGCTGTCTTTTCACACAAGTTATGAATAACCCTTATTAGAACATGAGAGATAATGCCATTATTTGTTACATATTTATTGCTTTCTTCTAATTTATATACATACATTTTTTTCACCTAAATGTGATGGGTCCAACCCCAAATATAATTGAGAGTCGCGAGTAGCTCACAAATAATATTCATGTATATGATATCTTATAGAGATCTCGAATTCCACCCTACTCATCTTAAAAAAAAAAACCCAAACCTAATATCAACCCTACATACCTCTTCTCATCTAAAGAGACTATTTGCGCAACCAGACCAAGTGACCAACCTAACTATCATACACTAGAGTCTAGCCATAATGAGTTCACATACACACACACTTTAACGTGTGTATATCTATAAGCCGACATTGGGAAAAATGTTTTGACAGGTTGTGGTAAAAGGAAACAACTTTACCACAACATGATAATGATTCACGTACTCATATTATCTTTATGAAAAATAATAATGAGTGTCCTTAGATAATTCTGTTAACAAAAAGTCTACAAATTGAGAGAATGTTCATCAAATATGACATAATGTGATATGCTCTAATCAATTCTTAATAACTGTTCATAGGATACCCATTATCAATACTCCATATTTGTATTATAAGAGAAATGATATCCAGTGCCTTATATTGAATATATGACTTAAATGTGATTTGGAATATGCAAAACTCTATTAAATTTATATTTTAAATTTAAAAATATTTGTGACAACCGTTCATCACAAATGACATACTATGCTGAATTCTTAACCATGATCCTTATGACACTAGTTGTCTCCTAAGTTGACAAGAATGAAGAAACTAGTATGAAAGCATAAAAGACATAATAATATAATGTAATGATTACCACACACACGTGTGGGCGTTACCAGACAGACATACACTAATTACTAATTATTAATCATTTTGTTTTTTTCTTTTCCTTCTCTAGTTCTCTTTAATAATTAATTATTAATAATATCAAAATGAGAATTCTTAAGAGAGAGAGAGAGTGAGCATGCAAACACACCTTGAGTTGAGCCAAAGCGAGAGGAGTTTCAGTTAAGAACTTGACCGCCAAAGTCATGATCGTCGATGTGGTCTCGTAACCGGCGACCAGTAAAGCCACCAAGAAATCCACGATCTGTTCATCGGAAAACCCCTCCTCGTCCGCCAACAGCGCCGCCAACATGTCATTCTTCGTCTCTCCTCCTCCTTCACTAATTGTCGCCGCCTCCTTCCTCCTCCGTCTCACCACCAGATTCAACGCCTCCGCCACCTTCGTCCTCGCCTAATTCAAAATTCCAGACAATCATTTAAAGATAAAAATAAATAACAAAAACAAAAGAAATTTCAATTAATTAAAAATAGATTACAGTGATGGCTCGGCTGTAAGTCGGGGAGAAGAGCCGACTAGGAAGAGTGAAAAAGCCTTCGATCACAAGCACGTACTGCTTCCTCAGCCTCTCCGTCCATTCACACGGATCGTAACTCATCAGCTGCTTCACTGTTAGATTAAACGTGATCTGCGCCGGATATCCATGTAACCGTCAGTGTCAAAATCGTAATTATACAACCGTGAGTTTACAAAAATATAAAGATTCCAATAGTTTGATATTACAATTATCCCACCTTCTTAATTGAACGCTCGAAAAATAAATTTGTGCTCCACATGTATCACATGACTTACATATTTTATGTGTAGAACTCAACACAACATCTTAAACAATTGAGATATTAACGGCTGGATCCTATCACTACTCAAGAAATTAGGACCCAGAGCACTTAATTTCTTTTTTTTTAAAATAGAATAATAAATAACAAAAAATAAAATCGGTACCGTCTTGGCTTCCTCCATGAGCAAGATCCGGTCGGACCAGGAATCCAAATTGAACCGGATCAACCGGTCTATATCAACCAAAAGATGGTTTTTAATAATCGACGAGTTCCCGAAACTCATTGTCAGAGAATGCATTCGCTTGTGCAAACTCCCCTTCATAAGCAACAACGAGTGCTTCCCTAATAGATTCGATATCGAACCGGGATAGCTACAATCGAACAGCTTCCCTTCATTTTGCAATATGAACCGGTTCACCTCCGGGTCGGCCGAGAATACGGTCGGTTCGCCGAAAACATGAGTGGTGAACAGCGGTCCGAACCGCCTAACCCGCTCGTCGATGAACGGCTCCGGATTCTCCGTCTTGTAAGCGGAGATGAGTTGCAAGGTCTCGCCGACGAAAGGTAGTCCAAGATTCCCCGGCGGCAGACGGAGGCGGCGAAGCCGGGAGGCTCGGATGACGATGAATACGGAGACGATCGATAGGAAAAAACAGAGGAGGAGAAAAACAGGAAACGCCATGGGAGAGAGACTACTGGCAAGTAAAATTGGTTTGTGTGTGTATGTATATATTGAATATGCGTGTGTCGCTATATTGTGGTGGTGTATGTATAGGTGGAGAGTGGAGAAGGAGAAAGGAAGGGAGCATTTAATGGAGGAGAGAAGGAGGCGCACGAGGGGTTATCAATCTCTCTGTGAAAAGAAATATAAGGGATTTAATGTTTTCGATTTTCTGACAATTTCTTTTATTTTTCTTTTCTTTCTTTCTGCCTTTCTTTTGTTTCTCACCTAAATTTTGATCCATAAAATGAGAGAAATAATAATAATTTTTTTTACTAATTTTAATGATAATTTTCGTCACTAAAAAAATTTTATTTTTGCTTTTATAAGTTTGTACATGTAAACTAGGTGTAGGTAGAATGGTGGATGTACTTGCCTTACATATAGTTAATAGTTAGGAAACAAATATTCGTATTTATAGTGTTCCTCTATTTTACAATGAGTCATATATTTATATACCTTAGGTTGGATTTAAAATATCTCCATTTCAAGGCCCCGTCAATTTCTTTCCAACTACACATTAATTGGTAGATTATATTAGAATACATTTAATTTGTTGAGAAAAATATCACATTGCTAAAATAAAAATTAATTTAATGAATATATTATAAGCACATAGGTTTCAATGATTTAGTAAGACGTTAAAAAATATGAGTCTTGAAAGTTATGGAAGTCCTATAATAAGTTGGGTTTGGACTTGAACTTAGGAAAACGGATAATATCTTACAATAATAGTCAAATTTGGGCAAAAGAGTCCATTGAAATTTTATAACAGTAGTATCATAGAGAGGTTGTTAAGCTTGAATATGGGTTGTATATATATGTCTCTTATTTTCATTTAGTGTGCTTGATCCGAGCCCACATGTGAGTGGGAGATTTGTTGGAAAAAATTTCACATCGTTAAAATAAACATCTAATTAACGGATTATAAGCTCATGAGTTTTTTTAACTTAGTAAGACGTGTTTTTAAAGCCGTGAGTCCTACAAGGTCCTGTGATGGATTGGGTTTGGACTTGGGAAAGTAGACTGTATCTTACAATGATGATGAAGTTTGGGAAAAAAATTCATTTGTATTTCATACCATAATTGGATTATATATCAATGAAAGTTTCTTACAATATTGTGAAAGAAAATGATGCGTAACAATTTTGGTATGATAAAAAAAATTTCCATCATCTAATTGATATATAATTAATTCATCATGTGCTCATGTCGTGTGATTTAAGATCAACTACATATTATTAATTCTATCAAAAAAAACAACCACATATTATTAATTAATGAATGCCAATCCTATAAAAAGAAAAAGAAGATAAAGGCATCAAACATGTGAGAGCTACATAGACTACATGTGGCCCTCTTTGCATCCCACTTGAATCTTGATAGTTTATAAAAAATATTAGGGATCTCACAAAACAGTTATGCTAGTAATGGATCTTGTCCCTTGATTGATATAAGTGTAGGGGCCCACAAAACCTTATGATTGAATCAGAGAGTGACACATCCACTATTGGGATGTTTTTATTGGGATTACTTATGGATAGTCCATGCTTTCTATTTCGTTATTAATTAATTTGTTAGGCCCCATAAAGGTTCCAAGAATTTCCATGGAAGGACAAGGAAAGAAAGCATGTCACACAACTCTATACTTACCTCTTTTGCGACTTTTGTCCAATGATGCATGCATGCGTGTTGTTGTGTCACACCATCGAATTTGAAGAACTAATAGGGGCAATCTTGTCATTTAATCATCTTTCAAATTCACCTAGATCATGAAAATACATAATAATGAATTTTTTTAAATGTATTATATATAAAAAGAGATTAAGGTAAGGACAATATAAAAACAAGAGTGGCAGTATTAATTTAAGGTTTAAAGTAGATAGAATGTCATTATGCCTCCTCATTTGGCCCACTAAGTTCCAATTGTAGCTATCCTACCAATAGAGAAGTATGAGAGAACAATTTTTAAAATTTAATATTATTGAGTGTCTTTTTGCTATGAACTTGCTTTAATAATCTCCTAAAAAATACTTTTGTCACTATTAAAAAATTGTCAATAGTTAATTAGCATTTTTTTTCTCTCTTTCATGGCCACAACCCACAAGGCTCTCACATATGAAGTTTCCAAAAAAATATGTTAAAACTAAATTAAATGATCCAACTTCCAAGCTTTATCAAGTTGCCACGTGGCAATGAATCATGAGGGGTATGATGCAATTATAAGGGGTGGTGGGATGCATATCACATGGTCCCACTCCCCCATTGAAGGACATTAAGCCCTCACACCCACTAGGAAACCCCTATAAAATAGTGACACCTAAGAAGATGTAATGTACCCACAACACCACCTTTTCTTAATTGCTTTGATATATATCACTCAAAGTATGGTATGATCACATCATGTGTTTTGTGTGCATTAGCCAACATTCTTAATTATGACTCTTGTTGTTTGGCGAAAAAGACCCATTAATATTTTTTCCACTAATGATGTTTGTCATCAATCATCATCCATTGAGGATTAAAGGGCTTTGATGGAAGTATTAGATTAATCCATGGTTGGATTTTTTTCCCTTTGAATTAATTAACAAATTTCTTAATATAGCATTTAATGAAGCTTAATTATTTGCACATGTATGAATGTCAATAAGAAATACGCAAAGTTTCTTAACGATATCATCTTCTATGGAGATGAAATCTTGTTATTCTCATCCAATTGTCTTGAATTCTTCACAACATTGATTCTGCTGGTGTGTTCTAGTGACACATATTTGGTGCACCTTGATGGAGCTCCTAGATCTAGTGGAGATGGTCTTTCTTGATGAAGGGGAAAACAAGAATCTTGATCCAATCCATTTGTGTTATTTTGCTTTATGTTATTTTTTAGTATGTCTGAATTTAGCCTGAGACAGTGTTATTCGGGTATATCTCAATGTTGCTCGGTATTTGTTTGATGTTTGTTCTTCGATTTTACATTTTCTCTGCTAGTGTTTGTAAATTTCTAGATTGTTAACGTGGTGTTAGGTGTAACGTTTGCGACTTTGGAATGAAGTGATGGGGCTCAAATCCTTTGTTAAAAAAAATGCTATAAACCAAAGAAGAGGTGGCGTTCATAGCAATAATTCCAAATATGTGTTGATCTCTAAAAAAGTATTGACCCACAAATATATTGGCAAATCCAAGTTGGTACAAGCCGTGCTCTCTAGCTAGTGATGGATTTACTCCATGGCCCGATCCTGTGCCCTACCATTTGTTGCTCGATTTGTCACCATCTCGTTCTTTCTAGATATACAATAATTCATGATATATA
This sequence comes from Tripterygium wilfordii, assembly GCF_013401445.1. NCBI lineage: Eukaryota > Viridiplantae > Streptophyta > Magnoliopsida > Celastrales > Celastraceae > Tripterygium > Tripterygium wilfordii. Next base: position 5,087,133 of record NC_052245.1, read on the forward strand.
TATAAGTATTTTCAATATGAATTCCATTCAAATATCATGCATGTTTACATGCTTGCCGACACATTGATCTATGTTGAGGATCTTAATTAGGAGTGTATGTGTGTACCTACGTAGATGCATACTGTTGATTGTACAACTATATACATATACATATATGTATATATGTACTTAATTTTTATCTTGACTTTTTGTTGAACATGTCAAAGATATCAAAAGGTTGATATGCATGGATTAGTGGAGTCATCGACTACCCACAAGAGATACAAAGAATCAACATATAATAGTTCATCAAGGCTAATAATATATTGGACATTAATTAGTTAAACCACCCAAACCTTCGTTTTATATGTAAGATTGAGATTATAAATATGTGGTTGTACCAATTTTTGTTTAAGTTTTTAAATTTTGTTTTCATGTGAATATTTTCCATCTAGTTTTAATAAATTGGAAAAAAAAGAAGAAGAAGAAAATAAGGACCACAAAATCTCCTCAAATCTTGTAACTCAATTAATATGCTGTAAAGGGACCAAAGAAATTAATATATTTCAATTGATTAACATTTAAGAAATTCCAAAAAAAAAAAAAAAGTTCACAAAAATCACTTTCAAGATGTTGTGTTTTACCTAGAAAATTAATTAATGTTAAGTGATCCAAAATGGTTTTAGTGTAGAGATGTCTTTTCATTCCATCCACTCAAAAACTAACGTTGTCCTTGTGTCAATCCAAAATAATGCATTCTAAAACGTCTACATTTGGCAAAATCTTTCTCATATATGATTCCATCTGGAAATATCTAAATTAATAATATTATAAATCAACTTTCGGAATCAATTGTCAAGAGAGATGTGGATAAATTACAATAATTGGGGACAACTTTGGCTCTCCATCAATCATATAATGAAATTCAGACATGACTTTTCCTGGCTTAAGCAACACATAATTGACCTACTATTGTATAAATTGGATACACGTGAGAACACAAAGTAAATCTAATTCAAATATGCCTCTAACCCGAACACCGGAAAGTTTTATTTTTAAAAGGGTTTTCTTGGTTGATAGATATTTGATCCATATTTATAAACCACATCAATGATTTACATCTCATTGATATGGGATATAAGTCTTAACACTTCCTATACTTGCGGGCTCAGTTACGTGAGACCCAATAAATAGACACTGGTAGAGGTTTTTGAGGATTGAGTCTTCACTCTGATATAATGTTATAAATTGGATACTAGTAAGAGCACCATACAAATTAAATCCAAACAATTTGAAGAAGTTGTCTACTCTAAACTCAAGGTTAGCACAATGTTGTCCTTAAAAAGGCCCTCTTAGTTGAGAGATTTGGTCTTTACTTATAAACCACAATGGTGAAGTCTTGAGCAATTGTAAATCATATGAACCTTTTTTAAAGAAATCATGTTGTTATCTTACCATAAAAATTGTATAGATTAGTCAAGTGTGAAATATAATTAAAAAAGAAAGAAAGAAGTAAATAAAAATATAATCACTTAATTATTAGTTGATTTTTAAACAAATTTAAGTGGTAAAATGAAATGTAAATATTAGGCAACAATTAAGCACTTGAGTTTGTTAATGATCTTTTTTTTTCTAAAAAAAATTTACCTGTTGTGTTTGTTAATATTGGATTGTGGAGTTGCTAATTTGAGTTTGTGCTTAATTTTGGTTATTTTATTCCCTATTACTCTTCAAAAATAAATAGAAGCCTGTAAAATTAAGCTGAAACATAAATATACTAATTTTATTATATTTTTATAGTGATCATATATAGACATATATAGAGGAATTACCTCATGAGGTCCTAAAGTGAGTTCCTAAAATAAAGTCTTAATTTTTAGGATTCACTTTTAAAGTCCAATTTTTTTCTTTTTCAAAAAACTGGAAAAAAATATATTTGTATTTTGATCGGTTTTACTAACCCAAAAATATATTTTTATTTGAAACAAAAATCAAATGCAACCTGAAATGTGTATGAAATGTCTTTTGTTTTATATCCGACGATCCACGATTATCATGCACTTTTCATATTGAATTTAATTTTTGTTTCAAACAAAAAATATGTTGTTGGATTCGTAAGATCGATCAAAATACAAATATATTTTTTTAAAATTTTTTAAAAAATATTTTGATCCCCTAAATTTAAGATCTCGTTTTATGAACTCACAAGAGAATTCCTCTATATATATACACTATATAAATATAGAATAATTATCCTATGTGCATCAAAAGTGTGAACCAACTTTGTGAACTTCAAACCAATGATTGTAATAAAACAAAACAAAAGTGGGACCATAAATTTCCTGTGGGATCCATCACATCAATGGTAAAAAAGTAGGTTCACAAAGTTGGTTCACACTTTTAATTCACATAGGAGAATTATTATATAAATATATATCAACAAAGTTATTTGTTCAATTTTTACGGCTGCAAGGAAAAGACATCAAATCAACGAAGTCAACTGGGCGGTCTTATTTTGACACAAAACACGAGATTTGAAGCGCACACGTGTGAGTGATTGACTGAGTGACATTTATATACTGGTGATCAGACACGAATGGGCATGTCAGAGGTGCACGTGTGGCTACTCATTAATGTCATGAAGACAGTGACTGGGATATTAAGAAGGGGAGAGAGAGAGAGAGAGAGAGAGATCACATTCACATGCAAGTCTTTGGGTGTTTAGCAGAACTATTTTGTCTCTTGGCCAAATGGCAATTTCTGTGCTTCTGGCCCATTCCCAAGTAGATTGAAAGGAACAACCGAACCACCATCCAATTATTATATACATATATATTTATAATTTTGTATATTCATTATTCCCCCACATACAAAATGCTAAACTTCCTTAGAATATTCTTTTGTAAGTGTACATAATCTAGTTGTCAAGACATGTTAGTTTGCCAATTAAATAATTATAATGAAAAATAAATCAATGAAAATCAGGTTTCCCGTTTCTTTCCCTTGCTTAGGGATGACAATCCGACCCGAAATTTTGGGTTGGGGTCCCAAAATTTTGGGTACGGGTTCGGGTGCCACCCGAATAAATTGTTGAGGGGATGGGTAGGGTATGGTAATGTCATACCTGGGCCCGAACCTGACTCGAACTTAATAACTCAAAAATATTTTTTGTTAAAACATTTTATCATTATAAATTTATGATCATATACGAAATTTCGGATCATACGTCCTAAACCCTACTTTCTAAACCCTAAACCGATACCCTAAGTTTTAACTAAATAACAAAACCAAAATGGTTTAGGGGGTTCCCCATCCCCGTCGAGGTCGAGGATCCACGAATCTCAAGGGGGTGGGGATGGGGTTCGGGGACAGGGATGAGGGATGGCATACCCGCCCCGTCCCATTGCCATCCCTACCCTTGCTTATCTGGTTTACATGACGGACGCTGTGAATGGAAGATCGATATATGATGACGATGTCTGAGACGATCGGACAATGGGTTTCATTGTTTGTTTGAGAGAAAGAGAGAGTGAGAGAAAGATGGGTTTCGTTGTTTATCTCATATTTTTGTTTTGAAATTGTCACATCACTTGAACCATGTGGCATGATAGGTGTATTATAGACACTTAGAGATGTTTGGTTAAGTACAATAAGTACTACCTTATATAAGCACATGAGTCAATAGTTAAAATGGTTGAAAGTTATGGTCCTTAACTATAGAAAAAGAAAAACTCATAAATATACTTATAAACATATCTAGGAATTCTTTTACGCGCACTTAAAATATATACCACTATTTTCATCATTGATTTGGAACATGTGGGAGCTAAAACAGTGGTCATCACTTGTTATTTCACTCATCCACATCCTCCAAAAATAGTGCGCATTTTAAGTTTGCACTTTAATTAGTTCGTATAGAGAATTTCTCTAAACACATATATGAATTATATATATAAATATATTAATCTGGTGAAGCCATGGTGATGAATTTGCCATACGGGCAATAACCATATCTCAAACTAAATATTAAGTTCACAAAATGGGGTGAATACACCTAGGATTACAAACATAAAAGGGTTGCTAAAGATGGTTGATCTTGTCCATCCCTTCTCATAAACAACTTTTTTTTACAAGAATACTATAGTGGGTGGGATCAGATATATGTAAAATATTCGCAATCTTCCCCACATAATATGTGAATGGATTGTTTAGGGTTTGAACCTGTGCAACTTAGTAATGGGCCACATATTAATACCCAATTGTTGTTTGTTTTTAATGCCCCATCCTTTGCACCCATTTATGTAACCTAATTATGGCACCTTTTTATTTGACAACTCTTTCTCCACTAAACCCTAATTTAATTCATAAATCAATCAAATTAGTAACCTTTTTCTCCTTCTCTAGAATATATCTAGATAGACCACCAAATGTGTTACCGTTTCCTATCTACCCTTTTCACTTCTTTTGTGTGCTTTTTTTAGCCTTTTTTTTTGTTTCTCAAATGGGAAACAATGCCACCAAATCATGATATTATAGAGTAGGTCTTACTAGCATCTCATAATTCTATTTTCATATATATATATATATATATATATATATATATTTCACATACAACACATAGGAATGTAATATACGTCATCCCCCTTCTCCTATAGAAGAAATTTCATGAAAAAAATAAAGGTAATTTTATATATGAATATGCAAGATGTGATGAGGTGGGCTTTATAGAACGCATTTTAGCCCATAACTCTTACAGATCCGTATGTTCAAACATATGAATGATTGGGTTGGAAAATAGAAATTCGTTTAAAAAGAACTTCGAACTTGTAATTCTAATGTAAAATATATTTATAGAAGAATTTATAATCTTAAGTAGAATATTGAAATGCATATATTTGGAAAAGAATGAAAAATTATATATTAAACTTGATTAGTAACTAATAATGATGATTAATATGAAAGATATTTTTCTTGATTTCTAGTTGGGCCAATGCACCTTAATTGAAAAACTTAGAATGTGTTTGGTTTGGGCAAATTAGAAAACATGGAAAATAAAAACAAAAAATAATTAGAAAACTGAAAAATGGAAAGAAGTCACTTTTTAAAATTGAAAACACGGACTGTGTCTGTCTTTATATTCCGCTTTCGGCTCCATCTCCCCTTTCAACTTCGGTCTTCTTACCAACTAAAGTTGGTTTGGTTGGTAATCGAGTGAGTTAGACATATGTGTGCTCAAAGTTGACAATCAACTGAGTTAGACATATGTATGTCTAAGATTCGATTTCAATCACAAACATAATTGTTTGTGATATTTCAAAATTTCAATCTTCTTTTTCCTCTGTAGCCTCTGTTTCATATTTCAGGAGTGCGACAAGACACATACACAATAATTTATTTTCACTGTTAAAGTATACTTTTTTTAAAAAAGAATTCTCTATTATTTTGTTAAGTGTGTTTTTTGTCTGAGTAAAAATTTGACAAGTGTATGATCTTTTGAGTTAAATAATGATGAACATTATTGCACTCTATTTTTTACTAAGTACACCGCATTTTAGTGTGTTTTTAAAGGGTTAATGAAATGTACTTAGTAAAAAACTAGGTGTAAATAATGTTCATCATAAATAATTGACATGCATCACTCAATGCATTAAAAAATGATTAAATAGAACAATTTCAATTTATGGAAAGAGTTAGCATTCTAATGTAATTGATCCACAATTTTTAATACTTTTTTTTAGAAAAGAAGCAATTTTTAATACTTAGAATATACAAATAAATTAATTTTTTCCATCACTCTTATGTGGGATCCGAAAGACAAGACAATAAACGTTTCAAGAAAACCCAATGCCGCCACATGTCACTCTTATCCATATCTCTCTTCGTAAATCTAATTTGCTGGTTATAGTGGGCTTGGGGCAAATGGGCTTAAAATAAAAATTGAGTTTCAATATTTAAAGTGGGATTGACTGTTGAGACAAATGGACTTAAAATAAAAAGACTTATTAAACTTATATAGTTATATTATATTTTAATATATATTTATATATAGGTCCAAGCATCTACGAGTCGGGGCTTCAAAATATGCCAAGCTCGTGCTGAGCCGCTCGCGGGCAGCTCAGTAGAGGCCAGGCCCGAGCTTGGCTCATAAGATAAAAGAGTCGAGGTAGGGCATATTTTGAAACCTACATGTGAGGAAAATTAGGACCAACAAAATTTGATGGTTGACTCATATATACATCTTCAAATAGCAAGAATGCATTGTTAACATCAAGTTAGTGTACGAACCATCCACGACTAATGACAATAGTGAGAACAAGGCAAACAGTAGTAGGTTTGAAAATAGAGCTGAATGTATCATGATAATCCACACCAGGTCGTTGATGAAAACCTTTGGCAATCAAATGGGTTTTAAACTTTGTAGTACCCGGTTTTCGTCCGGCCAAACAAAAAGAAAAAAAAAAAAAAAGAGAAAGGAAAGAAAGAAAGAAGAAGAAGAATAATAATGCAGAAATTCAAAATTCAAGAGCCCGTTTCATAGGCCCACATGCTTACAAAAAATTCAAAACTTGTTTCTTGGACCCATAGGCATACAAAAATCCTAAAGCCCACCTCTTAGACCGTAAGCCCATAAAAATTAAAACCTAAACCCAAAAGATCTAAACCCTATAAAATATCTAAAAAATAGGAGAATTAAATAAATAATAAAACAAAAGAAAAACCTTAAGAGGAAAAGGTGGTTCCTTTATTAGGGTTTCACAAAAGTAGGGAAAAGATAACTTGAGGGTTTTTAACAAAGGAGAGGAAAATAGGGTTTAAAGGGCAATGTTGACATTTAAAATAAAATCCAAGTTAAAGATGAGGTGAGAGTCGCCGCACAAAGGGGGAGTGGCATAACAAAAGGAGCAAAAAAGGGCTTTAGAGGTTGGGAGAGAAAAAGCAATAGGAGGCGACACAATTGAAGAAAAAAGCCGCACAATTAGGAGAGAAAGGGAGCAAAAAGAGAAATAGTTGAACAAAAAGAGGAAAGAAAAGACAACGGTTTTTGGGTGATTGGAAATAGAGAAGAAGGGAAGCCACCGAGGATTAGTGGAGAAAAAGGAGAAGAAAAAGGAGAGGAGAACCAGAGGAGAACAAAAAGAAAAGTCAAGGTGCTCCGAAAGACCAAAGAAGAAAAGGGTTTCGTTCTCTTCAGTTCCACTTCTCTACAAGAGTAATAATCTACACACATTTATATCATTCTTTATTTCTATTTCTTTGGTTCCATTTCTTTGCTGCTACTTCTGTATCTCTTTGGGTCCATCTTTCCGGTTCTATTTCTTTGAAGCATATCTGGTTTTTATGTTCTTGACTTGGAGATCTGTTTGCTCTTTGTGTTAATATTTGGCTTCGACATCCTTGTTCGCTCATTGTGTGGAGATCTAGTTTTTGTTTTCACATCTGGTTGTGATATCTAGCTTTGATATTTAGTCTTGATGAAATTATACTGAAATGTTGATGACTGATGAACTGATTTCGTGAAAGAGAAACTATCCAGGAGCTATGTTCGGTTAAAAATGTGGATTTCATTTTGTTTGGTCCAGATTGGATTTGCAGATATGTTTATAGGTGACATAAATTTTTTGTATATAATATATATATGTGAATCTCATAATGTGGTTTTGATTTAATTTGGATCTTGATTACATTTGAGCGTCTAATTTTGATCATTTCTTCCTTGTATTTGATGTTGAGCTTGGACCGGGTTTGATCCCACTTGGGCCGGACTTGACTTCGTTTGGGGCCGGAGAGTTCATTTGAAGATTGGATTGGGCTTGAGTAATGGACCGGGCTCTGTGGCTATATTTGTATTTGTATTTTTATATATCTTTTTATCTTGTATATATTTTTATCTTGTTTTTATTTGTATATATCTTTGTAAAGGCAAATATGTAATAGGGTAGTGAAAATAATGGAAATGTAGTGTAGAGTAGTGTAATTTATATTTATGCATATTTAAATTGATTAGTATGCATGTTAGGGGTTATTAGTTTAGGATGCATGTTTAGAATGTATATTAGAATTGTATGCATAATATTTTCCACAAATCCGTCAATTCAATAACCGCGTCTTTACCAACTTTTCATAAACAAATTAATGGATATTACATTAAAGTCAATTAGGAGGAGGACTTGATGACATTCAGCTCCTGCCTAGACTTTAATTGTGTTATCTTTATTTACACGAAAAAGAAATGATAAATTAATTTATTAGATACCCAAATTAAAGTTCATTAGGAGGAGGACTTGATGACATTCAGCTCCTGCCTAAACTTTAATTGTGCTATCCTTATTTAAACAAAATGTAAATGGTAATTTGATTTATTAGATACCTAAATTAAAGTTCATTAGGAGGAGGACTTGATGACATTCAGCTCCTGCATAGGCTTTAATTATGTTATCTTTTCAAATCAAAGTGTCATTTGTATTTCTAAACACAAAGATAAATTAATTTACTAGATACCTAAATTAAAGTTCATTAGGAGGAGGACTTGATGACATTCAGCTCTTGCCTAGGCTTTAATTATGTTATCTCTTCAAATTAAGGTATCATTTATACTCGAAAAAATAATGGTAACTAAATTAAAGTTCATTAGGAGGAGGACTTGATGACATTCAGCTCCTGCCTATGCTTTAATTATGTTATCTTTTCAAATCAAAATATCATTTATATTGGACAATCAACTTTTCAAGAAAAAGCACATAGATCAATCTAGGTAACCTTTTAGGGAGTTGTGGGGTGCCTAACACCTTCCCCACACTCAATAGACCCCCTTACCTATTCTCTGGTTCGTAGACCATTTTTTTTAGTGTCCAATTGCACTTAAATCAATTGGTGGCGACTCTAAACATTTTTCATCCTTCCACCGCCGGTCCGCGTCGTGACCCCGGTTGCGACAACTGGCGACTCTGCTGGGGACATTGGTTTTTATACCAAAGGGGTTGAGCCTGTATGGTTGATTTTGGTGCTTTTCTTGTATAGTTTTTATGTTAGTTCCTATTTGTATTTGTATATTAAATTTGAAGAATTTGATGAATTTGTTCAATGTTGTAGATTTCTTCATCAGATATGGGCCTTGTGAGATTTAAATGTTAGGGATATTGGTTTGTATGCCCCCGCACACACATCCACTTATCACTGCACACACATAACCCTATACCCGGGTTACTTAGTGATTAATGAAGGTTGACCTACCACTTTCATGCGATTCACTTCCCTGTATGGGTGGAGGAAGACACCTTCCTGGATTGACGTCCTCTTATGACATTAAGGGATGGGCTTTTGTGATCCAATGGAGCAAAAGCCACCTGATCCAGAGACCTCGCGATTAGTTAGTCAAACCACCCTGTGCACCAAAGATAAACCGTAGCCATGGTTCTAAACCTTCAGACATTTTTAGGTGGTATTACCCATTTTAGGAACAAAGGGGGCATTCCTATCCCTAACTATTTATTTCACATACTTATATTATGTTATATTCTTGTACATTTATATACCATTTACCTTTATCCCTTATTTACATATTCATATGTACTTGATGCATCAATTAGATTACACTTGTATATACACATTTATTAGACCGCATATGTTCATACACTTGTCATGTATATGTTAACCTAGGTTGTACCCATGTGTATGCTTGTTAATTATCCATACATGTCCATATATGCTTGCATACTCCTTAATCATCCATACATGTACATATATACCTTTCATATACATAACTATTGCACATATAATAGATCAAATTTTTTTTTTTTTTTTTTAAAATCATCTTGTTAATTGTAAGGAGTACTTAGGATTTGCACAAATAATAACCACATGCATGCATGTTCTTAGAATAAAATAAATGAGGACTAATCTCATTTTTTTTTCAAAATGCACAGAAAATCATAAATAATCATAGCGTCCAAGAAGCACCATCGACACCCCTATCAGACTCGCCTACAATCAAGAATTATTGAGAATATGGAGCAGGAAATGGGTGAGCATAGTCAGAATCAGGATATAGCTGAATTGAAAGAACAGATGGCCTTATTGATGAAGAATATGGCGCTGCTAATGAAAGGAAAGGGAGTAGCTGAAAATTCTGAAACACCAGAGGTTCCTGAGAATCATTTGCACCAAGAAGTACCAGTTTACCCACCTGGGTTCACTCCTGCGCGTAACCAATCTTTGCCTGGTTTGCACCAGCATCAATATGTTTCTCAACAGGCAACGACTCAGAATCCAGCTTACATTCATCAAGTTGATCCTCATATGCAGAACAATCCCTTCCCAATCGGTGCTGATACTGCGGGAACTTTTATTGGCGGAGTAGTGACTAAGGGAGTTCAGTATGAAGAAAGTAGCTCAATGGATGCTATCAAGAAGTTGGAGAAGAGATTAAGAGCCATGGAGGGTTTCAATGCTGTAGGGATGCTGAACCCAGCCAATTTGTGCTTGGTGAAGAATTTGAATGTTCCACATGACTTTGTACTACCAAAATTCAATTTGTTTGATGGCACTGGAGTCCCTTTGGATCATTTAACGATGTATTGTCGGCGCATGCAGCCATATGCAAGCGATGAGAAAGTGTTGATGCATTATTTCCAAGATAGTCTGACTGGGGCAGCTCAAAGGTGGTTCAATACCCTTAATCCTTTGTCAGTAGCCTCGTGGGAGGATTTGGCTGAAATGTTTATGAAGCAGTATAAGCATAATGAAGAGAAGATCCCTACCATTTACGATCTGCAGAACACAACAATGAAGAGTGGGGAATGCTTTAGGGAATTTGCCCATCGATGGAGGGATTTGGCAGCCCAGATAATTCCACCCCTTTCAGAAAAGGATTTGTTGAACGCTTTCATTGATGCTCTCCAGGAGCCTTATACTTCCAATTTGGCGGGAGGTGGCCATAATAACTTAGCTGATATGATACAGGCAGGAGAACGAGTTGAACAATGTATGAAGAGAGGTACTCTGCATTATCCCACCCTTGATAAATCAGACCCAGCTAAACAAGTAAAGGCAAGAAGGCTGAAGTGCATTCTGTGAATTTTGATTCAAATCCTGTTGTTTATGGTGCACCTACTTCAGATTATCGCACTAGAAGCAATGCCCCGAAGATGTCAAGCCCAGGAGCCTACTATAATCATAACCACACCCAAAATCCTTATCCACCCCGATTCAATGCACCATCACCCAATCAATACTCGCAAAACCCAAACACTTACCAAAACTTCCAAAACCCAAACACTTACCAAAATTTTCAAAACCCAAACACTTACCAAAACCCTCGTCCAAATTTCCAAAACCAAAGACCCAGAAGACCCGTTGAGCATTTCGATCCTTTGCCCATAACCTATGCTGAATGTTTCACGAAACTTCAAGCGCAAGGAGCAGTGGCTCCTGTTCCGGGACGGGTCCATCAACCTCCATATCCCCATTGGTTTGATCCTAATGCCACATGCTTATATCATGGAGGTACACCCGGGCACTCAACTGAAGGTTGTTTACAATTCAAAAGGATAGTCCAGGGGATGATTGAAGCGAAATGGTTGGATCTTAGTGCAATCAATAAACCGAATGTCAACAACAATCCATTGCCTAATCATGAGAAGGAGGGGGTGAATGCCATTGAAGAATTTTGTGCTACAAAAAGATGGGTATCAGAGATTGCAATGCCGTTGGGCCAGTTGTTTATGGTGTTGAGGCAAGAAGGATTAGTTGAGGAAGTGGCATTGGATACGCCCATTCAACGTGGACTTTTTGATGACGTGAAGACTTGTGAGTTCCATAGAGGACAAAGGGGACATGCTATTGAGAATTGTTGTGGCTTTCAGGAGAAGGTACAAGAGTTGATGGATTTGAAGATAATAAAGTTTGAGGTGAAAGGCCAATTAAATGAAGTCAGTGTCATAGGAGGATATTATCAAGGGCCTAGGCCGAATCACGCTCCACAATTTGTCTTGCATTATTATGTGGAAGATGCGCCACCAGTTGGGCCACTCAAACCAACGATAGATCCTTTGTACAAGAATGACAAGGCTGTGCCATGGAATTATGAGGCTGAAGTTAGAGGAAAGCAAGGAGAAATGATAGATAATATTTCTGGTGTTAGTGGAGTTACCCGGAGTGGGAGATGTTACATGAGAAATGAGCCAGAAGAGAATCCGGTAGTGGATCTTGAAGCTGAACGTAAAAGAAAAGGGAAAGCAATACCTGAAGTTGAAGGATCAGGTTCTATTCCAGCAGAAGGTCTTTTTGTACGCCCAGAGGAGAAAAAGAAAGTTGTAACTGATGTGGAAGTCCAGGAGTTCCTGAAAATTATTCGACAGAGTGAGTACATGATAGTGGATCAATTGAAGAAAACCCCTGCAAAGATTTCGATCTTGGAGTTGATAATGAGTTCTGAACCGCATCGACAAGTCTTGATGAGAATGTTAAATCAGGCGTATGTATCAGACAAGATTCCTACAGACTCTTTTAATGGCATTGTGGGAAATGTGTTGGCGTCCCATTTGTTGTCTTTTACTGAGGATGATATTCCGCCTGAAGGGATGGGGCACAACAAAGCTTTGCATATTTCAGCCATGTGTCGTGGAAAGGAATTAGCAAGTATTTTAGTGGATAATGGGTCATCGCTCAATATTTTACCAAAGGAGACTTTTGAAAAGCTACCGATTGACAGATCTTATTTAAGACCAGTGCCTATGGTGGTAAGGGCATTCGATGGAACACGTAGAGAGATTATGGGAGAAATTGAAATACCTTTACAGGTTGCAAGCGTAACTTTCAATGTACCATTTGTGGTAATGGATATCTCACCAACCTACAGTTGCCTGTTGGGACGACCTTGGATTCACACTGCAGGAGCCGTTCCCTCATCATTGCATCAGATGCTCAAGTTTGTTCATGATGGAAGGGTTTATATAGTAAAGGGCCAGTCAGAATGGATGGTTGCTAGTTTGTCTAATAATTCTCCTATTGATGCTCCAACAGAAGGGATTGAGAGTTCATTCCAATCTTTTGAAATTGCTAGTGCTAGCTATGTGAAGGAAGGACTTTCTCCCTTAAAGCCACAAGTATCCAAGGTTACGAAGAATGTAGCAAAATTTATGTTGAAAAAGGGGTTTCGCCCGGGAGAAGGACTTGGTAAGAATCGACAAGGAATTAAGAAGCCAGTAGAAATGGTGAAACATCCAGAACGTTGGGGTTTGAGTTATAAGCCAACTAGGGTTGACAGGAACCGTGCACAAGCAGAAAAGCAGGCGAAGAGGTTTGCTCGTCTGGAAGGAAAGGAGCTGGAAGCTGAAAAGGAACCGATTCCTTGGCTTTATGACAGTTTTGTGTATGGAGGGATGCAGAACAAGATAAATTTGGCTGATACTGGGGCAGTTTTTGGAAAACTGCCATTTGGAAACTCGATAGATAAAACTGGGGCAATTTTGGCAAATATATGTGTTCAGTTTGAAGAGTTCCAAGTAGCTGTGGTGGAAGAGGAACAGAGTGCGACTGCTAGACCTTGCTTTGTCATCTCGCGTCCTTCAAATTTCAAATTAGGCAACTGGACCAGTCTAGAGCTCCCAGTATCTCTCAAGAACCTGTAAGAGTAATCCCGAGTGCACTACCATCGTGGGCCCAGCTCACGGCCTTCGTTTGGGTCTTTTGTAATGAGCACGCTTTACTTTGCTTTCAATAAATCTTATAGTATGGCGATTGCATGTTCAATCTTTGTACATATTCCCTTTTCCATGAAATGAAAGTCTTTTGACAGTCATCCATATTCATGTTTCTTCATTCCCATTTGAGTTTTTGTTCTCCATTCTCAAAACCATTTTTATTCATTTCTTTCACAGGATTGAAAATGATGATAACGAAGATGACGAACTTAATGAACCAGATTTTGATGCACCCATTAGCAATGTTGAATCTGACTATGAAATAGAGGAAGAAATTGAGATTTTACCTGAAATGTTAAGACAAGTCAATCAAGAAGAGAAACTAATAAAGCCGCACCAAGAGATAACTGAAGTTGTTAATTTGGGAACTGAAACGGAGAAAAAGGAGGTTAAGGTAGGAGCTGCCTTAGAAGGAGAAAACAAGAAGAAGTTGATAGATTTATTGCATAATTACCAGGATGTCTTTGCATGGTGTTATCAGGACATGCCCGGTCTTGATACAAGTATTGTTGTTCACAAGTTGCCATTGATTCCAGAATGTACCCCAGTGAAACAAAAGCTAAGGAGATTGAAAGCAGATATGCTTTTGAAGATAAGAGATGAAGTGAAGAAGCAGTTTGATGCTGGTTTTTTAGCAGTGGCTAGATACCCTGAATGGGTGGCAAATATTGTACCTGTTCCCAAGAAGGATGGAAAAGTGCGGATGTGTGTCGATTATAGAGATCTCAATCGTGTAAGCTCGAAGGATAATTTTCCACTTCCCCATATTGATGTTCTAGTGGATAATACAGCTAGACATTCAACTTTCTCTTTTATGGATGAATTTTCGGGTTACAATCAGATCAAGATGGCACCAGAGGATCGTGAGAAAACGACTTTTATTACATTATGGGGAACTTTTTGTTATAAAGTCATGCCGTTTGGTCTGAAGAATGCCGGTGCTACTTATCAACGAGCCATGGTCACTTTGTTTCATGACATGATGCATAGAGAAGTTGAAGTATATGTCGATGATGTGATAACAAAATCCAAAGAAGGTGAAGATCATATTGTGAATCTCCAGAAGTTGTTTGATCGATTAAGGAGGCATCAATTGAAGTTGAATCCAGCTAAGTGCACATTTGGGGCAACCTCGGGGAAGTTGCTAGGTTTCATTGTAAGCAGGAAAGGAATTGAGGTAGATCCTGATAAAGTGAAGGCGATCTTGGAGATGCCACCCCCTCGGACAGAAAAGGAAGTTAGGGGTTTCTTGGGAAGGTTGAATTACATTGCCAGATTCATTTCACAGTTGACGGCTACTTGTGAACCTATCTTTAAATTATTGCGTAAGAGTAACTCTACTGACTGGAACGAAGATTGTCAGATAGCATTCGAAAAGATCAAGCAATACTTGAAAAGTCCTCCAGTGTTGATGCCTCTTGTGGCTGGCAGACCGCTTATCCTCTATTTGACTGTCTCAGATAGTTCGATGGGATGTGTGCTTGGACAACATGATTCATCAGGAAGGATAGAGCATGCCATTTATTACTTAAGCAAGAAGTTTACTAGTTGTGAAGCAAATTATTCGATGTTAGAGAAAACGTGTTGCTCTTTGGTTTGGGCTGCACACCGGCTTAGACAATATATGCTTTATCATACGACGTGGTTGATTTCCAGGATGGATCCTATCAAATACATTTTTGAGAAACCTTCTCTTTCAGGGAGGATAGCTAAATGGCAAATGATGTTATCAGAATATGATATTTTGTATGTCACGCAGAAGGCAATCAAAGGGGGTGCAATAGCAGATTATTTGGCAGATGGAACAATTGATGATACTCAGTCTATGGATTTGAAGTTTCCAGATATTGATGTCATGACTGTGTCGATAGAAGAGGGGAATCAGAAGGATTTGGCAAAATGGACTATGTTGTTCGATGGGGCTTCTAATATCATGGGATGCGGAATTGGTGCAGTGTTAATATCACCTGATGAGAATATTATCCCGTTTACAGCTAAGTTGTATTTCGAATGTACTAACAATGTGGCTGAGTATGAAGCATGTACGATGGGAATTCAAGTTGCTATTGATATGGGGATTAGGAGGCTACAGGTCTATGGTGACTCACAGTTGGTGATTAGGCAATTGAACGATGAGTGGGAAACTAAAAATGACAAGCTCATTCCATATTACCAACATATCAAAAAGTTAGTCAAGTTTTTTGATCGGGTTGAGTTTGATCATATCCCCAGGGAAGAAAATCAAATAGCAGATGCTTTGGCAACTTTGGCAGCAATGTTTGATGTAGACCCAAAAGGGGAAGTGCAGCTAATTAAAATTGAGAAACAAGAAGTTCGAGGTTACTGTTCAAATTTGGAGGGAGAGCTTGATGGTAGACCGTGGTATCATGATATCCAACAGTACATGGAAAAGAAAGAATATCCATCAGGGGCATCAGAGAATGATAAGCGCACCATCAGGAGATTGGCGGGATCTTTCTTCTTGAGTGGAAATGTTCTTTATAAAAGGAATGATGGGATAGTTTTCCTACGTTGTGTTGATATGGCGGAGGCTGAACTAATTATGGAAGAAATTCATGAAGGAATATGTGGGACTCATTCCAGTGGATATGCAATGGCACGGAAGATTATACGTGCAGGGTATTATTGGTTAACCATGGAGAGGGATTGCATAAGTTATGCAAACAGATGCCACAAATGCCAGATTTATGCAGACAGGACACATGTTCCCGTTAATCCATTACATGTGTTGACATCACCATGGCCTTTCTCGATGTGGGGATTAGATGTCATCGGTCCAATTGAGCCGAAGGCTTCTAATGGGCATCGTTTCATTTTGGTTGCTATTGATTATTTTACTAAATGGGTGGAGGCTGCTTCGTATTCTAATGTGACGAGTAGTGTGGTTGTTCGGTTCTTGAGAAAAGAGATTGTTTGTCGATATGGAGTCCTAGAAAGAATTATCACTGATAATGGCACGAATTTCAATAGCAAAATGGTGAAGGATTTTTATGACCAGTTCAAAATTAGTCACCATAATTCAACTCCATACCGTCCAAAGATGAATGGGGCTGTCGAAGCGGCGAATAAGAATATCAAGAAGATCATCGGGAAGATGACAGAGAATTACAAAGATTGGCATGAAAAGCTCTCTTTTGCTTTATATGGTTATCGAACATCAATACGCACATCTACCGGGGAGACTCCTTTCTCCTTGGTGTATGGTATGGAAGCAGTTTTGCCTATCGAAGTGGAGATTCCATCCCTTCGAGTAGTTCTGGAGGCAGGATTGGAAGAATCAGAATGGACTCGAATGCGATATGAACAGTTGAATTTGATTGAAGAACGAAGATTACAAGCAATTTGTAAAGGGCAATTGTATCAAAGAAGATTGATGAAAGCACATAATAAGAAAGTTCGGCCTCGCAGTTTCAGGGGGGAGAGTTAGTGTTGAAGATGATTTTGCCACCTCAAAAGGATCACCGAGGGAAGTGGACACCGAATTATGAGGGACCATATGTGGTGAAAAAAGCTTTTGAAGGAGGAGCATTAATTTTGACAAGAATGGATGGAGAGGAATTGCCTAATCCGGTGAATGCAGACGCCATCAAAAAGTATTACCCATAGCAAAAAAAAAAAAAAAAAAACTCGCTAGATTGAAAACCCGCAAGGGCGATCTAGGCAAAAATTAGAGTAAAAAAGCTCGCTAGATTGAAAACCCGAAAGGGCGGTCTAGGCAAAAATTAGAGCCATAAAAATCCCGCTGGAATGAAAACCCCTCGTGGGCCCTTCAGGCAAAAATTAGGGAAAAAAGAAACGTCTCTACTATAGTGAAAACCCTTCCTACGAGGTTCAAGTAACGTTGATATCAGAAAGGGGTGGAGAAAGCAATTAATGAGAATTGACAGAGGCCATTATGAGGATTCGAGAAGAATATGGGGAAATACAGATAGCAAGACTATGCATAGTTGAACTGGTTATGATCAGTGGTATCCATGATGAATTTGTGGGGGAGAAACTTCATATGAAAATAGTCAGATTCAATAATTGCAATGGGGGTGCACACAAAACTAGGGCAGTTTTGTGCGGAATCAAAGTTATCTCATTTTATATCCTGTAAAGATTTCTGCTATTTCCTTTATTTCTAACCCTCTTGAATCATATATATACTTGGTCAGTCTCTCCTATTATCTATCTATTCTAAATAAAATGCTCTGAGGTCATTCATTTCTGAGTTCCTAATTCATTGATTGTTTTCATCAAAATTCTGATTGCTTGCGTAAAATTCTTATATAGTACAAGCATCGCCATGCTGTTGAATTTATTTAAAATGGAGTAAAGTAATAAAGGAATCATGACAAGTGCATTAGGACATTGTTCTTAGCAGGAACCTGTGAGATTTTGGTCTTCATGACTGTAAAGGAGCTAAAAGAAATTAAATGGAGCTAAAAGGCATGGTGGAGCCGAAGAGATTGTGGTGTTCTTAACTCTAAGAGAGCTAAAAGAAATTAACTGGCGTTAAAAGGCATAGTGGGGTCAGAGAGATTTTGGAGCCGGAGAGATTGTGCTTGGCATTAAAGGTATGTCAGATTTGGTGGAAATCAGATGTGAGCAGTAAATCGATGGAAAGATCGGACAAAAAGAGAATGAAAGATACAAGAATAAGCCTAACATGGTAGATTGAAGATAGGATGGAATCAAAAGATGCAGTTTTCTCATGATGGATGATTGTAGGATGAAAGGGGGAAATCAAATGTGAACAGTAAATCGATGGAAAGACCAGACAAGACAAAACAAGAATGAAAGATACAAGAATAATTGTAACATGGCAGATTCAAGATGGGATGGAGGCAAAAGATGCAGTCTTCTCATGATGGATGATTGCAGGATGATAGGGGTGATGGTGCTTACGACAATTAACCAAAATCAAATTTTCAAAATGAGAAAAATAAAAGAAAATACAATTTTCTTCATGCATTCATACACTCATGGATATTTTCTTGCATAAATTCAAACAAATGTTTTTGGCCAAGCTGGGAATGGCCGTAGTGATCCCATGCACTTTCTTTTCATCAGCCAAGCTGGGAATGGCTGTAGTGATCCCATGCACTTTCTTTTCTTGTCAGCCAAGCTGGGAATGGTTGTAGTGATCCCATGCACTTTCCTTTCTTGTTGGCCAAGCCGGGAATGGCCTTGTGATCCCGTGCCCCTTTTTTTCTTGCACAAACATTTGGCCAAGCCGGGAATGGCCTTGTGATCCCGTGCCCTTTATTTTTCTGCACCAACATTTGGCCAAGCCGGGAATGGCCTTGTGATCCCGTGCCCTTTATTTTTCTGCACAAACATGTGGCCAAGCCGGGAATGGCCTTGTGATCCCGTGCCCTTTATTTTCTTGCACAAACATCTGGCCAAGCCGGGAATGGCCTTGTGATCCCGTGCCCTTTATTTTTCTGCACAACCATTTGGCCAAGCCGGGAATGGCCTTGTGATCCCGTGCCCTTTATTTTTCTGAACAAACATTTGGCCAAGCCGAGAATGGCCTTGTGATCCCGTGCTCATTATTTTTCTTGCACAAACATTTGGCCAAGCCGGGAATGGCCTTGCGATCCCATACCCTTTATTTTCTTGCACAAACATTTGGCCAAGCCGGGAATGGCCACAGTGATCCCGCGCATTTCAGTTCCCGTACGAAACTCGGTTGACTACACCTTTGTTTGCCTTTTATTTCATAAAAGACATACAAAGGGGGGCAGCTGTAGTACCCGGTTTTCGTCCGGCCAAAAAAAAAAAAAAAAAAAAAGAAAGAAAGAAAGAAAGAAAGAAGAAGAATAATAATAATGCAGAAATTCAAAATTCAAGAGCCCGTTTCATAGGCCCACATGCTTACAAAAAATTCAAAACTTGTTTCTTGGACCCATAGGCATACAAAAATCCTAAAGCCCACCTCTTGGACCGTAAGCCCATAAAAATTCAAACCTAAACCCAAAAGATCTAAACCCTATAAAATATCTAAAAAATAGGAGAATTAAATACATAATAAAACAAAAGAAAAACCTTAAGAGGAAAAGGTGGTTCCTTTATTAGGGTTTCACAAAAGTAGGGAAAAGATAACTTGAGGGTTTTTAACAAAGGAGAGGAAAATAGGGTTTAAAGGGCAATGTTGACATTTAAAATAAAATCCAAGTTAAAGATGAGGTGAGAGTCGCCGCACAAAGGGGGAGTGGTATAACAAAAGGAGCAAAAAAGGGCTTTAGAGGTTGGGAGAGAAAAAGCAATAGGAGGCGACACAATTGAAGAAAAAAGCCGCACAATTAGGAGAGAAAGGGAGCAAAAAGAGAAATAGTTGAACAAAAAGAGGAAAGAAAAGACAACGGTTTTTGGGTGATTGGAAATAGAGAAGAAGGGAAGCCACCGAGGATTAGTGGAGAAAAAGGAGAAGAAAAGGGAGAGGAGAACCAGAGGAGAACCAGAGGAGAACAAAAAGAAAAGTCAAGGTGCTCCGAAAGACCAAAGAAGAAAAGGGTTTCGTTCTCTTCAGTTCCACTTCTCTGCAAGAGTAATAATCTACACACATTTATATCATTCTTTATTTCTATTTCTTTGGTTCCATTTCTTTGCTGCTACTTCTGTATCTCTTTGGGTCCATCTTTCCGGTTCTATTTCTTTGAAGCATATCTGGTTTTTATGTTCTTGGCTTGGAGATCTGTTTGCTCTTTGTGTTAATATTTGGCTTCGACATCCTTGTTCGCTCATTGTGTGGAGATCTAGTTTTTGTTTTCACATCTGGTTGTGATATCTAGCTTTGATATTTAGTCTTGATGAAATTATACTGAAATGTTGATGACTGATGAACTGATTTCGTGAAAGAGAAACTATCCAGGAGCTATGTCCGGTTAAAAATGTGGATTTCATTTTGTTTGGTCCAGATTGGATTTGCAGATATGTTTATAGGTGACATAAATTTTTTGTATATAATATATATATGTGAATCTCATAATGTGGTTTTGATTTAATTTGGATCTTGATTACATTTGAGCGTCTAATTTTGATCATTTCTTCCTTGTATTTGATGTTGAGCTTGGACCGGGTTTGATCCCACTTGGGCCGGACTTGACTTCGTTTGGGGCCGGAGAGTTCATTTGAAGATTGGATTGGGCTTGAGTAATGGACCAGGCTCTGTGGCTATATTTGTATTTGTATTTTTATATATCTTTTTATCTTGTATATATTTTTATCTTGTTTTTATTTGTATATATCTTTGTAAAGGCAAATATGTAATAGGGTAGTGAAAATAATGGAAATGTAGTGTAGAGTAGTGTAATTTATATTTATGCATATTTAAATTGATTAGTATGCATGTTAGGGGTTATTAGTTTAGGATGCATGTTTAGAATGTATATTAGAATTGTATGCATAGTATTTTCCACAAATCCGTCAATTCAATAACCGCGTCTTTACCAACTTTTCATAAACAAATTAATGGATATTACATTAAAGTCAATTAGGAGGAGGACTTGATGACATTCAGCTCCTGCCTAGACTTTAATTGTGTTATCTTTATTTACACGAAAAACAAATGATAAATTAATTTATTAGATACCCAAATTAAAGTTCATTAGGAGGAGGACTTGATGACATTCAGCTCCTGCCTAAACTTTAATTGTGCTATCCTTATTTAAACAAAATGTAAATGGTAATTTAATTTATTAGATACCTAAATTAAAGTTCATTAGGAGGAGGACTTGATGACATTCAGCTCCTGCATAGGCTTTAATTATGTTATCTTTTCAAATCAAAGTGTCATTTGTATTTCTAAACACAAAGATAAATTAATTTACTAGATTCCTAAATTAAAGTTCATTAGGAGGAGGACTTGATGACATTCAGCTCCTGCCTATGCTTTAATTATGTTATCTTTTCAAATCAAAATATCATTTATATTGGACAATCAACTTTTCAAGAAAAAACACATAGATCAATCTAGGTAACCTTTTAGGGAGTTGTGGGGTGTCTAACACCTTCCCCACACTCAATAGACCCCCTTACCTATTCTCTGGTTCGTAGACCATTTTTTTTAGTGTCCAATTGCACTTAAATCAATTGGTGGCGACTCTAAACATTTTTCATCCTTCCATCGCCGGTCCGCGTCGTGACCCCGGTTGCGACAAACTTTTCATTGGAACCATCAGAATTACGTTCAGTACGAAAAATCCACTTACAATCAACAATATTAGTACTAGAAATAGATGGTACTAGTTCCCATGTTCCATTTTGAACAAGAGCATCATATTCTTCAGACATGGTCCGATGCCATTTTGGATCTTTGAGGGCTTGGGTTGCTGTTGTTGGTTAAAGAGCAGAGTTTTGTGATAATTGGGTGGAGAGATTTAATTTATGGACAAGTTTGTGGATATTATTTTTGGCTCGAGTGGTCATAGTGGGGGAGGGCCGAGAGGTTGGTTGGTTGGTGGTTTGTGCAGAAGTAGATGGAGGTTCAGAGATGGATTGAGCCATTAAAGGGCTAGAGGTTTGGGTAGCTAGGATGAGTTGGCTGGAGGGCAAGATTCAACCAGAGTAGGAGCATTGCACAAAGGCTTCTGATGGGGCTGCACATCAAATGGAGGAGTGAGTGACAATCCTGAAGGTGAAGTTGACCAAATGGTGCTGATAGGAGGAACCCAAGTGTCCAAGAGATGAGATATTTGACATGAGGGTCGTGTGAGAAAAGTCTCAAGGGAAAATACTGATTCATTAAACTTGACATGAAGAAAGACAAAGATTTTTTATGTAGAGGTATCAAGACGTAGATATGCCCTTTGAGTAAGAGTATACCCAAAAAAGCACGTAAACCTCAAAGGAAACTCCTAAAATAAGTCAAATTTCTAATTCTCGGATTTTTTATTTTGTCGAGCATGTCTTGAGCAACTGTTGAGTGTCTGTTAAGCGTCAGTCGTTGGCCAATCTAGACTTTCCTATGCTTGAGCGTCTGTTGAGCAGTTGGGATTGGACAGCTATTGAGCACAGGTCGAGCAACTATTGGGCAGTTGCGAAAAAGAGCTGAAAAGCACAAAAAGTAGAATTTATGCATAACATGATCTCATTTCGATAAATAAAACATTAATTTAAACCAAAAACACAAGCAAAAATAGACATCAGTTTGGATCAAGAGTCAAGTTTGTGTGAGGAATATGATCGTAACCAAAGATAACATAGACAACCAAAGATCCAAAGCTTGGAATAATTTAGGGGAGAACTAAAAATATTTTATACGGGGAGGATAGATTGAGCGTAGAAGTGGAGCATATGATTGATTAAATAAATGACAATGACAAAAGTTTGAGACCAGAATTTTAAATGGATGGAAGCATGAGAGTCCAATTTCAACAATATGGAGATGTTTTTTCAGAATACTCATTGTATCATGGTGTATAGGGTGAAGTAGTGATATATAAGAGACCATATATAAAAAATTAACTAGAGCCAAATATTCATCGTCATTATCATAGTGCAATGTATGGATATTTTGATTTCTTATGATGGCTTTAACTACCTCTTTCACCCCAGATTTTTGTTTGAGAGTATAAAATCAAATATATTTGATGAAGTGATTTACAAAGATAACATAGTATTTAAAGTTATGCGAAATAATCGAGTGAAGTTCATACTTTCAAGTGGGCAAAAAGAAACAAGAGTAGAGGTTGAAAATGATTATTTATAACTTTTATTATAGTAACATGCGTTACATAAAAAAAATCAGATGACAAATCTAAGTGATTACTGAAAACAATATGTTTTAAAATAGAAAAGACATGATGTCTGAGTCTATGATTCTACTCGAATGAAGATGTTTTGACACTAGAAAAAGCAATTAGAGGGGAAGACACTGACCACTAATATACTCCATCCTTAGTTTTGCTCTTCAAAAGAATTGTCTCATGAAAAGTTCGTTCACAAGAAAAGAAGATGATAAGAAATCAATGGAAACATTATTTGAGGTATAAAATTGAGAAATTTATAACAAGTTCTTTTACACGATATTTGCACAAAAAAATTGTTTAAGATAAAAGTAAAGGTCAAAGTTTTAATAAAAGTGGAACTAGTATGAGTGATGGGAAGACCCGGGCCATCTCTAATCATAATGTCACCAAAGTCGGAGTTGGTCGGCTTGGGGGTAGATTTCCTATATCACTTGATGTTTGCTAGCGTATGTTATTGTTGTCAAAGTTAGGCGATGGGCACCAACCTGTATTGAAGCGGTTCACTGGATTGGTAGAAGCAAGAAAGTGGGATGGCTCTCATTTCATTCCTTGAGGAGATACTTCAAAATTCAAAAGTCTGTGTATGAAGTTCATCAAATGTGATCGAGGTGTCTCAAGCTTGAATGGCACATCGATGATTTTCTTCGTCATATCATCTTCATCAATTGGTGCTCCAAAAATGAAAAGCTCATTAGAACGAGCTCTAACAGTTTGAAGAAAATCAATAAGACTTTGAGATTCTATGATGAGATTTTTAAGATGGCTTTTCACTTGTTTGATGCGTACTCAAGATGGCTTGCGTAGGGGTTTTTTAGGATTTTTCATGCTTCTTGTGAGGTTTTGGCTCAAGCAATGAATGCGATAATGATGGAAAAAAGAGAACCAACAAGAGCATTGAAAATCAATTGGTCTTGTCGAACCCATCAAAAGTGAGCTGGACTCGGTGTGGTAGTGTTATTTTGAGTGATAGTAGAAGTTGGACAAGGTTTTGATCCATCAATATAGCCAACAAGAGGGTGTGAAACTGAAAATTACATGATACATAGTTGTTGGTAAAGTGTGTTTGAGTGGAACTTGGGCAGAAATATTTGATGGTGATTAGTGTGTTATTTGGTTCATTACTGATGTGAATAGTAATATTGGATGTTGCTTAGTTGGTATTGGCATTTGTGGTCAATTTGGTGGTGGCTAGAGGGAAGAATGACAGCAATTACACTTGCTCCAATACCATATAGAAAAGGAGAGAACAATTAGAGTTGATGAACAATTGAGAGATTTACAAATTCCAAGGGAAACACCAAAGACCCATTCATAGGAAAGAGTACAAGAATCACAAAATTTCGCAACCAACTCTAACAACGTAATCAAAGGAAGATAAAGAATTCAATACTCAAGAGTATACCAAGGACTAGGTGTAACATTCCAAAAATTGTTGATCAATGGCTATGTGTCATGTGTAAATAGGAGTTGCTATATGTACTACATTGTGACTTAATATTTATTTTGCAAGAACTAAGATTTGTTTTGCAATGGTTGAGTTCAGGAGCTGCTGGCATTATCTTGTTCAGTAGTGAGGTATTAGATCGACCTGGATCAAGCTTTTGTTCAAGGACTGATTTCTAGTAAGCTTCTCTAATAATTGGAGCTAAGTAAACATGTTGTGATTTCTACGTAGGTTGATATGAGCAAACTATAGTATAGTCTTGTTGGTTCACGAGAGGGTATACTTTATGATATTCTTAGTAAAGGTTAATGAATATGTGTTGATGGTGGGGTGTCTGTGATGGAAATTGATTTTCGTTCATAATGACCCATCTTACATACATTTTGGACCATAGTGTATATGCTTAGACTAGAGCTAATAAATTGCATGAAATCAACTCATATATATATATATATATATATATATATATATATAGAGGGATTCTCAAGTGCGGGATCCCACACTTTATTTAAAGTGCGGGATCCATCTAACACCATTCATGCGTGGATCCCATCACGTGTGGGGACCACACTTACACATAATGAATGGTGTTAGATGGATCCCTTATTTTAAATAAAGTGAGGGATCCCTCACTTGAGAATTTTCATATATATATATATATATATATATGCATGCAATCTTTGATAGCTTGAATACACGTTTGTTTTAATATAAAATTAATTGAATGAAGTTTGAGTTAAGTAAATAGGTGGACGAAATTCACAGAGACAAAATAATGATCGAGTGTGTGTAGGTCTAAATAAAATATGCCTTGTTTTAAATTGTTAAGGGTGGTGAGAAGGTAGATTGTACGTGTTACATTATCTTTCTTGTTTCGGTTAGTCTGATGATGGTATGAGATGGTAAGCTTATTTTTAAACAAGTTGGTGTTTCGGGTGAGAGCATGAGTTGGTGAGATGAGTTACTTGGTGATTAGTACAATTTGTATGGATTATGTTTGGTGTTGATTAATGGCTTAAGGTTGTTTGTGATATATTTATTTTATTTAATTAAATAGGGTAAGTGGACGAAGGTCTCGATTTGGTATTCGATAAACGTAAAGGGAAAGCACATGCTTAAGGATTTAGTAGACGCTATAAGGTGAGACACCCTTGTGCTATAACATACTAAATTTTTTTATTGAGTTTTTATAAAATGTCTTATAAAATTATATGAAAAATTCTTTTGATTCTATGTTTGCGAATTTGATTTTATGAAGAATTGTTTACGAAAGAAAAATTATCGTTTGTGAGATATGTATCTATGGATTATTTTTGATAGTTGAAAATGAGTAATGATAAGAAAATATCTTTACTCGTGAATAGTGATATTGAAAGGTTGAAATTTTGGTGAAATATGATTTGGGAAATAATTTTGTGTATGAAGTATGAAAAGTGATTGTTTTCCATTAAAAAAGGAATATTGTGTTGGTTTAATGTTGTTTTTGAAAACTATTCATGTACTGTTGTTGCATTGTTGAGAACTTGAAGAATGGATACGTGGAATAATATAATTTAGCTTGTGCACATAGTTACCCCCAACCTTGGCCTGATTGAGGGGATGATTGAGCCAAATGAGTGGTTTTATACCAACTCAGACAATTGATTGATTCAAGACTAGTTGAGGCTAGACCTAGTATGAGCTTAGGTTATGACTAACCCATACTATGAAATGTGACTTGAGGTTAGTTACGACTAAGCCTAGTAAGGGATTAGTCTATGACTAACCTTTACTCTATGTACTTGAAATTTCTACGGTCTTGAACAGTAAGTTTTGAGATATTTGAAAATTTACTCTCTTGAATTAAAAGTATATTTTGAAAATGTCATTTTTAATTTCTTAAATTGATAATATAGCCAGGCTGACCTCTCCTGCATTTTTCAATCGCGTAGAATAATAATCAAGACTTTCAGAGGAGAATAAAAGAGGACGTGACCTTAGAGATGGAGGCGTTACCATTCTCACCATGATGCCCATTACCATGAGAAAGTTGTGGTTATAAAGAGTTTTGACCTAGCAATTCAAGTAACCAGCAAAAAGATTGTTCCCCACGATCTCCCATGATAGAAAATGTCAAGGAAGTGCTAGGGAAACATGATATGAAGACCACAATACTGTCTTAGGCAATGACTCAGATCACTTATCTTTACAATTAGCATGGCTCAGGCCAACTAGTTCTTAGATTAGCCATTTTCTTTTCAAGCATCTGTGGTTGTAACCTTCGCGACTATGTTTCTATTTTAACTTATAAAACACGGCTCAATACATTCCACGATGTATTCCCAGTTGATGAAATTCATGATACATTATAGTAATGTGTTGTTTTTCATCTCATTTCAATAGAAGTTCTTTCATTTCGATCTTAGTATTCCATCGTCTCATTTTTCTGCTTAAGACCAATCAAATTTTAAGTCATTTTCTTAGAAGGCAACCTCAAACCAGCAGCTTTGTATTCTCATACTGCACACAACTCGTTTGGTGACAGGTCAGATTTGGTGCAACCCCATATCAAAATCTTTGGACTAATATCAAGTCCTGGCACAATTGAACACATACATCATCTATAACTCAAACACTTGTATCCCCAACAGCCAGAAATGATATATCTCTTGTCTAGTGCATAAAAGAGCAAGTAGTTTGTCACGTAACTATATGAAAATTTCATGTACGAATTTGGTATGAATAGAATTCAAAAGAATTAATGATGATAATTATTTTTTTGTCCTAAAAAGAATTTTATAATTTTTAAAAATATGATTAATTAGCAATAAGGTTTATAAGTGGACAAGATTTATTTCATCAATGAAAGATTACTTAACATATCTTTTTTACTGACCATACTACTATCAGTCCTTGCTTTGTTTCTAAATTTCAACAATTAAAATTTTTTTGACATTAATGTGATTGGAGAGTCATAACTCGCTCGTTTGAGTTTCGATTGAGACAATTTATGGCATTCAAAAAAGAAGATTCAAAAACCTATAGATTGTGTCTAATATATTTTTGGAGGTTCAAATATTTTAAAGATCAAATCGAGGCTCAAAGGTTGCGTATCGGAGCTATATTTTTGACATCAGTGTGTTCGACGTCAATGTGTTTGGACAACCATAACTCATTTGTTTGAGCTCCAATTGAGATTATTTTTATGGTGTTTTAAAGAAGACTCAGTTTTAAAGAAGACTCAAAGATCCATAGAATTATGTCTAATATATTTTTAAATATTCAAACATTTTATAGGTCAAATCAAGACTCAAAAGTTACGCATTGGAGTTGTATTTCTAACAGTAGTGTGTTCGAACAGTCATAATTTACTCGTTTGAGCTCTGATTGAAACAATTTATAAAGCTTCGAAACAAAACTCTAAGACCTAAATAAGGTGAACATTATATGCACATCAAATTTTACTAAATACACTAAAATCTTAAAGCACCACAGTTAAAAACATAACATTACTGAATATACCTTATTCTCAGGGTTTTCTAAAAACTCAATCTGCACCCCTTTTTTCAAACCTTAAATCTACAACTCTGCCTCCTCTTCTTTTTCCATTTAGGTTTCTCTCTTCTCTCTCTGATCCTTGCTCTTCCTTCTCTTCTTCTTCATGCCTTTTGTAACTAACCTCTTCATCTCCTCTTTCTTCAAAACTTTCCACATACTTTTGAGCACATTGGTGGAGCTCAACTCAGTGAGTCCCAGCTCGTGCTTCGGTGTAGACCTGTGTGACAATCTCTTCATTGGGTGATTCATGTATGGGTTCAAGTAAATAATGTGGGGGCTAGATCAAGTCGCGTGATCGAACTCGCTCTTGACCAGGCAGGTTATGCAGGTCAAGTCGGTTCGTGCTTCATTGAACTTGCCTTTCTTACAAACTCTGGATTTATCCAACAATTACTTCTCCAGTTCAATTCATGACTCGCTTTCGAACCTCAATCTGATAAGATTCCCTCCTCGATTGGCTCACTCGCTAGTCTCAAAGAGCTGAACCTCGATTGAAGTCCGCAAAGTGTGGCTTCCCCTGGTTGATGAGTGGGTTTGTAGGGTTTCATGGAAGGAGGAGAAGATTTGAGGCTAAAAATGGTAGGGACATTGGGGTGTTTTAAGACTTGACATTTTCATGAGATTTTGAGGTGTACTTAGTAAAACGTGGAGTGCATATAGTGCTCATCCCAAATAATTGTGTCTAGTACATTTTTGAAGATTCAAATATTTTAGATGTCAAATTGAGACTCAAAGTTTGCGCGGACTGTGAATCGTATATACACGAATTTATTTGCACTAAATTTATTTGCATTATCTGTTGTGGTTTTGTTATGATTAGTATATATTGAAATTTATCTGTACTAAATTTACACCGCAAATAAATTTATACATTATTGATAAATAAATTTTATGCACTATAGATAAATTATATATTAGGTAGATAAATTATATGCTCTGTAGATAAATAGTTTTTATGTATTGCAGATAAATTATATACATTGCAGATAAATTATATTCTTTGTAAATAAATATTTTTTATATTTGCACTAAATTTATATGCGAGATTTTTTCATCTCTTTGGATATTATTTGAAAGAGTTTTTCACACTGATGTAGAATATATATAAATTTTTTTCAAAATATGTCATGTATTTTGAGAGATAAATTGTTTTGAAATTTCATTTAAGAAAAGAAAATCAAAACCAATGATGTCATGCATAGAGAAATATAGATATGAAAAGCGTCCAATGAATAGTTTATAATTTTTTAAATGAAGAGGGACATATAGGTAATTCAATGAGCCTTATCCTTATTAATAAATTTTTTTTATTGTCCTTATTGGAACATGTCTTTCCAATTGTGTCCTTATTGGCAATTGCCCCTAAAAAATAGGTTATATAGCCGAAGTCACGATGCTTGGATACACTTTCTGCATCTAGGTATTGTCCGCTCTGGGATACCACTACGGGCATTCCTACATTCCCCTCATGGATTTATTTCAGCAAAATATCTCACATCCCCCACTCGAACCCATAACCTCTTTAGTTTGGGGAGAGTGAGTATCCAACTTAGCATCTAGACAGGGGTGGACCCAAGGCAAAATGAGTGGGGTCAATTGACCCTACAATTTTTTTTTCATATACCTATTTATAAAAATTGGGCTATTTTCCTGAATGCTAAATGGGCTATATAACCCCATAAAAAATTTTAAAGGGTCCAATAAATAAATGGGTTTTAGTCTAGTCTTGTAAATTATTAGAGCATCCACAATGAGATGGTTTTGGAGTACTTGAGATAATACTTTTCTATAAATGGGGTGCTAGATGCTCACAATGGGTACAATAGAAGGTATTTCAAATACTTGAAATGTTACTTTTTTGATAAGTTAAGCACTACATGCACACAATAGGGGAAAAATAACACTTGAAAACATCTACAAATTTTGTCTATGCTACATCTTTGGATGCTCCTAGTATTGTATTTTAAAGACCCATAACTAAACCCAATAAATGGGCATAGTCTAGCATTGTAAATTATTAGTATCTATTTTAGAGACCCATCACTTAGCCCAATAAATGAGCTTAGGTTAATCTTGTAAATTATTAGTATTGTATTTTAAAGACCCATAACTTATCCTTTGATAGTCATAATAGAGTCCTTGTAAAAAGGCCCGATAATCCACTTTCACAAATATAAAAAAATTATCGACAACATTTGTGGATCAATTTTCAATTATTACTACTTCAGTTCTATAATATTTTGATTTTTAGTGTTGTTTTTCATACTTTAAAGAAATAATTAATAAATAACTCAAAAAAAATTTCAGGGGTGCCACCCCCAAAATCCCTCAATTTTTTTCCGCTTCATGTATAAACTTAACCCCATACACTCGTGAGTTGGGTTCGCCCTTGCGTCTGGAGTTGCTGACGTATGGGTAGTGCAGATGTTTACATC
The DNA here is from genome assembly GCF_013401445.1 of Tripterygium wilfordii. Lineage (NCBI taxonomy): Eukaryota > Viridiplantae > Streptophyta > Magnoliopsida > Celastrales > Celastraceae > Tripterygium > Tripterygium wilfordii. The sequence goes on from NC_052245.1 coordinate 5,117,986, forward strand.
GACATTTTGTAAAAAAAATTTATAGAACACTTGATATATGAAGAAATTATGTTAGACATTTCATAATAACAAGTATGGTTAATTATACTTATGTGACATTTAGTCAAACAAATTTTGGCTAACAAATGTATGTGGCAATAAACCTTATTTTTTATGTGTGATTAATTCATAACAAGTTTTTTCTTTTAGTACTGGAAAATATAATTAACCCTTATTTGACAAATAAGGGATGCATGATGAAATCTTACAAAAATCACATTTGCTTAAATTTTTTGAAGAAAAAGAAATAATGATTGGCTCGATTGGCTTCAGAACTTCAAATAAGAACATTCACAACAATGTTTTTTTGTTGTCCCATGGAGATATTTTATTGTCTAAAGTAATGGCTCATGGATTAAAAAAATATACAATTGAGGCATTTTGCTGGCAATCATATAGCCATGGAGGTTAGTTGACCCTGAAAATGGCCACAATTGATAAATCTCATATGAAATACACATATGTTTTGAAAATCGGATCAGTCTGGCCGGTCAGACCGGTTCAATCGATGATTGGGCTTGGCTTCGAATGGTGATCTTTTTTCAAATCGACCATTTTTGGTGTGACAGTTTCGGGTCAAACCGGTTAAACCAGCCGGTCCATGTGAACCGGATCATGCGAATCAATGTATATGAATAAAATATGTTTTTGACAAGTTTCGAAACGATGCTCTCACCTTATCAAAAAGTTGTCATACCATCAAACCATGACGCATTTCACACTCAAATATGATGTTTATCATATATATTATATTCATTTAAAAATGTCATATTGAGTTGTAAAAAATATTTTTGCACATTTATTTTTTAGATACATTATAATAAATATATATCTAATAATTTAAATATCTTTGCATATATCGGTTGTAATTTTTTCACTATATGCTCCTTCGTAATTTTTATAACAACTTGTTTATTTATTATATTATTTTATATATTATATTTTTTGTTTTGTGAAAACTTAAGACCTATAACTGATTGTGAATTTTTGAATAGAGACATATTAATAATGTATTTTTATCAGTGTTATCAGAATCGACCCGCGCATCGACCCGTGAAAATAATTTTTGAAGGTTCAACCGGTTGACCCGAAGGGTCAAGGGTTGAACCCCATATTTTTAATTAATTTATTTTTTATAAATAATAATAATATAATAAAAAAATCTTCACTTAATTTATATGGTTGTGTAATTTTATATCAATTAGATCAACAAAAAAATCAAGATAATTAATAAGTTTAAGACAAAAAATATAATACCCGTAGCATATCTGACATTAGTAAACCTCAAGCCTAAATTAGTTATAAAAATGTACATTAAAAATAGTAATAAAATGCCAAAATAAAGTTATAAAGATGAAGAATAAAAGAATTAGTTAATTCATTTCAGCATGTAGGCGATAGGTTCACTACTAGGTACTTTCAAGTTTCAAGTTTCAACCTTATATTGAGATTGCAAATGACATTTTGACACGCAGCAGCCTTTCTTTATTGTCCTTTAGTCATCTCCTACAAGCAAAAGTCCCACATCGAAACAGAGAGAGAAAATGATTGGAAAGTTTAATATAAAAAAAGTTGAGGGGATAGTAACGCTGGTAAAGTGAGGTGTGGAGAAAGACACATTTACAGTGGGTTTTCCGGTTCCTTGATAAATTCACGGGTTTTGACCGGTCAACGTGGGCTAATTGCTTATATGGTTCAACAAGAGAACCGACCCGGTTTTAGTGAAATGTTACGGTTTAACCGGTCTGACCGACGGGCCGATCCGGGTCTGATAACATTGATTTTTATATTATTATGAATATTATAATATATGAAATATTTTTAATCATCATTTATATTAAATAAATATTTATAATAATGATTATGTTAAATCCGGTCGAATCCGGGTTGAACACCGGTTGAACTATTGAATCTTGAACCGAAGAATTTTCCGATCCTATGACTGGTTCGATTTTTAAAACCTTGCAAAAATTAAGCCATCAAATTTACATCATTAAACGAATACAAAAGCCATCTTATTTCTATTCTCAACTAGATAAACAAAACACAAATCTTCATACATTATCCATATTCCAATAAAAAATGGAATTTGGTATTCAAACCTCTTTTTTCGGTAAATACATCCCCATGTCAGAGATTCCTTTATAATATTTCACTTTTGCTGACTTTTTTTTTAATTTTTAATTTTTTTTTGTTTAAATGACCCTTCATGTCAGAGATTCCATGTCACTTCTTCCCTTTTGTAGACAATTTTTTTTATTTTTTAAATATTTTTTTTGTTTGAATGACACTTCATGTCAGAGATTCCATGTCACTTCTTCTTTCGATTATCAATTCTGTGGGGTCCATATCAATTTGACATGAATTGATAAATTATCCCTCAATTATCCCTCATGTCCCCTTCCTTCAATCCTGTTTATCTTCAAAGAAAAACGTCATATGCCGCTTACGTTTGAACATTTGCCGCTTACGTTTGAACATTTGCCAACCCTTTGATCATCATCCTCTTCAATTAACATAATCATTTGTAGGCTTCACAACTCTATAATTATTTGACATCTCTTTTAATTCGAAATTATTTGACAAATAAAGTTCTCTAAAAATTATTTACTATAATAAAGTAAAATAATTATTTTATTGAATCACATTAATACATGTTACATCCCTAATCTTCTAACACAATAGTTTCGGGAGGGAACCTAGAACGAGTATGTTGTATATACGCATCAAGTTGTTCCATATATGATGTAGCCCATGTAGCTGCACAATCATACCGGAAGTGTTTCCATTGATACATAATGGGAGGCATCGGATAACCCTCTGTCAACGCAATCCGAACGTAATGATTATTATTTACGTGCCCAATAACTATAGCAACATGTTGATATAGCGGCGGAGGAGTTGATCGAAGTGGCAAATATGTCAAGCTCTGTAATTGACTAAGAACATGTAGTATGACATTATATCTCGAAGCAATTAAGAGACTCATGTATGGCATTGTCATCCAGTGCTCAATCGGTGCTCCTCTATCTGTTGCAAAGAAATTCAATGAGTTTTGAATATGATATGCTCGCTCTTCACTGCCAAATATTGCAACATATTGATCCCAGAATGTGTTCAACTCTTCCATCAAGTTATACCGGATGGTGGCCCATGCATCTTCGCCAAGACGAAGACAGACAACTATTGCTCGAAAGCCGCAATTTCCATCAGGTATTACATCTTCTACTTGTTTGATGTAATCTTGCAATATAGGTGGAAATTGACGAACATAGCCATCTACGGAGTAGTTTATCCTTTCAGACCTTGAACTCATTTGTGCAGACAAATTTCCCTGAATCGATGTGCCTGACTTCAAGTTCGAGAAAGGGCATTCGTATGTATAACTGTGTCTACTTGGTTCTTTATCTTGAATAACTGCCTTTTGCTTTGAGATGGGGCGGTCGTACGAATAACTATGTCTATTTGGTTCTTGATCATGAATAACTGTCGTTTGCTTGGTATTCACCACCCTGTCCTTCTTTGGTGGGCGTCCATGAGTATTTGTCTTAACAGCTGGTTCTTGAACAGAAGTTGTAGACAGTTTGATTATCTCCCTCAGCTTCCTTAGTAGACTGAATTTACCCAGTCTGGACTGCTTCTTAAATTGTTCTGTGAACATTTGTACCTCGACGGCACAATCAATGCCATCATTGAGTAGAGAAACACATGGCGACAAGTCAAGTTTCCTCCAAAATACATCAATGGAAGCAAGTGGTATAGGTCGACCATCATTCACATGTATTGCAATCTCGTGGGCACATGGTAGACCGTAGCATTTTCTATACTTGCATCCGCAGACATATGAATCTTGTCCAACAACTTCATACCGCTCAAATTCAGTCGAAATTAGATCCAATGCGTAGATGGAAACAAAACCCCATAATTCTCGAAAGTGCTGGGTTCTAAATCGATGTTGTATGATATTTCTACTTTTCTCCATACTGGCTTTGATCGATGAAATTTGATTTCGAATGAGCTCATGAATGAACGATACCGAAGACTTCAAGTTCGACTGTGTTGAACCCAAATAGCGTTTCAACTTGGCATGCTGACTCTCCACTCTATTAGTAGTCTGGTTCCTGAAATGCAAATAGCTATCGGTCCAAGCAGACACAAACATCTCCTTATATGGTGTCAACCATACAATTTCGATGTAATTAACCGCAGCTGGATGGTTTTGTAAAATTACCTGCATATATGACAAGTTGCATAGATACACTGACTCATTTTCTGATTCCAACAACGTTTTCCACATGGAGTAGAAAGAATTCCACAATTGCTTTTCTCTTAGTAATGACTTGCAGTTCTTGACGATGCTATTATAAATATGCCAGGTACAAAGTAATTTCGTAGCATTTGGAAATACCACTGCACACGAGTTCATAAGCGCCAATTCCCTGTCCGTGACAATAACTCTCGGAGCAGTGCACTCTTCCATTGTTGACTGTAAACACCTTAAAGCCCATGTGTAGTTCTCCTCTTTTTCTGAGTTCAAGTACACGAACGCTATGCAATATGTCATATTTGTGGAAGTCACACCAACAATCTCGAGGAGAGGCATCCTAAACCGGTTTGTCTTGTACGTTGCACCCATCAATAACACATGCGGGAATGCACGCAATAATTCCAACGAGCCTGGATATGCAAAGAACAAATCTTCGAGCTCATTAGTTAAAGCATTGGTACGATGATAGAAAATGTACCCAGACTCGTGTAGGAAGCTCATGAGAATCTGCATTTCAGATCTATCAGTTTTCTCTGCCGCCCGAATCTTCTTGTGCATTGTATATAGTATCAATTGTGGATGCATTGTAGGGATCACGGTTCTTCAACGAATTCAATATATTTCGGGGCTTCACGAAATTCTTTGACATATCTACTAGTATCTCATTTTCAACAGCAGATAATCGACCGACATACGGGTGTCCCTCCATAAATAATGCAGCGGCATGGTTATGCTTTCCACATAGCACCCTTAACATCCAATCATCATCTGTTTTCAATTTCACTCCTTTCAGTCTGAAAGGACAATCTATTTTTTTGGTGCCAGTAAATTTTGTCGACAACGTCTTATTTTTGTATGTGTCACCGCGATCACAATGTAACTACAATTTGGGTCTCTTTCCGAATCCACCAATCTCTGACCTTTTAATGACAATGATAAATCCCAAATTACGTTCAACGTCTTGAACCCAATCAATTAAGGATTGACGCGATTTGAATACCTGATGATATAGTAATTAATATAGAAATTAAGAAAGTTAGTCAGGAATTAAATGTTAATGTGTGAAATTTGACCCTAAAATTGAAGCTTGAAGCCAATAAATTTCGTGGTAAATCGCAGCATTATCATACCATGTTAGTGAAAAATTCATTTGTAACATCAACGTCTATATTGTCTTCACTTTCTTCCACATGTTCGTCTTCTTGTTTTATGAAAATATCATCCTGCCAATAATAGATATTCACCTTATCATATGCAATTAATAAAAATATTTTATGAAAAAGTAAAAAAATATGTATATTTACTTGACCGTCACTAGAACCACTTGACAATCGCAGATCTTCGACCCAACTTCGTAAGTGATCCAAATTCATTTTTGTCAGAAATGACGAAAATAAGATAGGGAGAATGGAAGAAGTGGAGAACATCTCTCCTTACAATAGAAAAAATTACAACCGTTAAAATTTGAACGTTAAAACAAATAGAGCCATTGCAAATAGAGCAAGATAAAGCCAAAAAAAAAAAGTGATTCTGAAATCATGTAATTTTTTACGAGTTCAAGTGAGTTGACAAGTCATAAGGTGATGTATCTACATTAGAGTGGTTTTATTATTTGACAAGTGAGTTGACAAGTCATAGGGTGATGTAGCTATATTTTAGAGTGGTTTTACATAAAAAATCACCATTGCGATTGTCTAAGAATAAAATTAAAAAAGCTGTTTTGTCAGATTTCCACTTTTGATTGAAGCAAGTGATATACGTGATGTATTTGTGAAAATGTAATTAGCTTCTCGGTTTCACCATTGTAGCAACTCAACGACACGAGAAGAACATATAGGTAGGCGTAAGGGCTATCATTTCCTTCAAACAATTCTCTCTTTCCTTTGGCATATCCTTTTCTTCATGTACAAATTGCTTCTGAATTTCGCTTTTCAGTTCAGATAAGATATAGATTATTCTGCTAGGATCTGGGATTTGAGAGAGAGAAGAAATGGGCAGGTTGTTCGTGGTGAATCTGGAAGGGAAGATCTATAGCTGCAAGCACTGCAGGACCCATTTGGCTCTTTATGAAGATATTGTCTCTAAGGTTGTTTTTGATCTCTAACTAACTGTTGATTATCCAGTTCTTTGTAGTTTCGTGATGTTATTGACGAAATTTCTTGTGGGTGTTGTTGTGGTGGTTGATCCACGCTGTCCTTTTGCGAGAATTGCGAATTCCTTGATTGTTCATGCGAGTGTGTATATGTTGTGGTCGTTTATCAGGTTTAACTGAAAAAATTAGAGGATTGCTGTGTGAGAAGTGAAGAATTGATTAGTGTTTTGTGTATTTGGATGAGAGTATTGATGTGTCATTGTAATTGCATTGCTGTTCTCATCAGGAAAGTTGAGTTAAATTGGTATGTTTGCCTCAGTTGTGATCCACTAGACTCTGTGGTGGTGATATCCCATTTTATTCTCTTTACTCATCTGATGTATTGGAAGCTTGAAAATGCTTCTACTTCTTGCTGTCTCAATAAAACATGGTAATTTTCTAATAAGTGTAATACCTTTTCCACCATTAACAACTATATTAAATATGACAGGTAGATTCTGGGAGGATCTTAGTGGTTTTTGTAATCTTTTAGGTAAACTGGTGTTTCTTCAATTGCTAATTTCATTTTGCAATCAAATCTTATGCTGGATAAGTGCATCCTACCTTCATTTCCCATGTTTATCAGACAGCCCACTACAATGAATGCAATAAGTTTGATGATAGATATCATGGAATACTTTAAAAAGATTGAAGGAGCCATATCGAAGGCAAAAAGGAATATGTGTTGCTCTATATCTATGATATGAATTTTAATTTGGCCTTCCTAGTTCCTACACTGTTTTATTTGAATAATTAGTCTGTTCTTACTATTGTCCAGCCTACTAAAATATCTATTCTCAAGAATCATTTGTATGTATCTGGTTTTGTGACCTCAAAGTTCAAGGGCGTATATGATATGGCACTTGAATGCAATTTGATAGGTATTCTTTGGGTGGACTACTATGTCAAACCATTTGGAAGACAATGAATCTTGGATGGATTGGTTCCAAACCGCAATTTGATTACTGCAAAACGAATAATGGGGGAAAGGAAAACTTGAAAAGATCTTGGTTGAACTGATTTGAACAGTATTGATGTTCAGGAATCTTGTGGAAAATATAGCATGGTACAATCAGATGGAGAAAAATAATGCCTGAGAGTCAATCAGGCTTCAATGCTGGGATAGATTTTTTCTTGCCAGTGGTCTATATATTTCTCATGCTTATTAAATTTATTGTCTCCAAGCACATGATGCTTATATACAATTTGCATTCCTGTGTTGTGTCAAGCTTTATGATATAAAGAGATGCATAAACCAGTGAGAAGATTGACAACTTGTAGTTAATACGAGGCGTAGAGTATAATATGCTGAATCAATCACTTATTAATGCTAGTACCATGTATCAGAGGATTTTTTTTTCAATTTCTCATTGTCCAACAAATGTTCATTGGGGATATTATATATGCAGTATTCTGACTAAATGTCTTGCTTGTGTTCTTGTATTCAGTCTTTCCAATGTCGGCATGGGAAAGCTTATCTCTTCAATAAGGTGTAAGTTTTCCTTTATTTTGGCCCTCATCGTTTTATGTTATCAATTTCATATTGAATAACATAAGCAAGTTCAGCAGTGTGTTCGAATAAGAGAGAGAAGAGTGAGAAGAAGATAGAATATAACTGTTATTTTCTTTAATGTTCTAGTCTTTAGGTGGTTTATGCAATTCTCAGCTCCCATTGTTTGACAGTGTGAATGTTACCATTGGAGAGAAAGCAGAGAGGCATATGATGACTGGGATGCATACTGTTGCTGACATTTTCTGTGTTGGATGTGGATCAATCGTGGGGTGGAAATATGTAAGATTGGGAGGCAAAAATCTGCAAAGCATGGTGTTTATACTTTACCCCCTTTGTTACTATTAGTAATTTTGGATGGTTTCTTCCAGGAGACTGCCCATGAAAAGAGCCAGAAGTACAAGGAAGGAAAGTCGGTCCTTGAACGGTTAGTGTATATCTAGTTTCTGGATTAACTTATAATAATTCTAATTTGAATCCGATACTGAAAATAAAGACTGGATGGGTTTGTTATTAATCAGGTTTAAGGTGTCTGGTCCCGACGGAAGCCATTACTGGGTCAGTCATAGTGCACATGTTGCTGGAAGTGATGCTGATGATGTTTGATTTTCCTATTCCTAATTGTACATTCTTTCACCTCTATTGCTCTTTTACAACAAGTCTTGTGAATTCTTGAAACCCATTTCCTCGTTTCGGCAGCTCTCCTAACTTGCTGTCAAATAACATGATTGTAAACATTCAATTGCTGATTCTGATGTAAAGATCTGTCTGAATTGGTTTCTTGCACAGCTTTCTTATCTGGGTTTTGTTTTCATGCAAAACACTATTATTCACATGATCATATTGTTTGGTATGCCAAACTCCATTAATGTATGATCTTATTGGTATGTTCCTCAGAATGATGTATGTTCCTCAGGTATCCACCATAAGCCTTTCCCATTTGAACGTCGCCCTAAGGCTATGCCATCCTATAAGGCCACCCCATTGTTTCTGCATTATTTAGTGCACATTCGGTTGTCCCTTTTGAGTTTTGACTTGGGAAATACTTTCCCTTTTTTCTAGGTTAAGAGGGGCTTTTAATACCAGGACTGGGACTGACCATTCCTCCAGAAATGGATAATTGTCCATCTCATTTAATAACTGTTAAATGTGAACCACTTCAATTCATGAGTGATCCTGAAGACAAGGCATTAGAGTGAAAAGTTCTAGAAAACGTTTGGAGAATAGTCCCTCAGAGAAAGTAAAGGATAGTCGTTAGTCATGACAGATTCCACAAAGAAGATGCAAAGCAAATATTTCAGGAATGAAGGAAAAGTATAACCAGAGTTCTTAAATTAAGGAACAAAATATTCAAAGAGACCCCAAGTTTTAAGAGAATACCATTGAACGGCTCCTTCAGATGAATGCAAGACGAACCAGGACTTAAAAATCTGTACAAGTTAAACAATGTTTGTAACATGAATCCAAGAGAAAGTATCCCAGCTGAAGAAAGATCAGAGATGGACAACAGCTCCCATAGGGAGTTAATTAGGTAGAAGTCCATCTCAAACCATTGGAACATGCTCCTCTGGCTTATTGCGAAATTCGGGTCCCAAAATAATTATATCACCCAAGAGAATTCACCATTCGCTCAGATAGCTCTGCACCCACGACATTCTTATATCTATGCAGCTGGGATTCCAAGTAAGTTCTCTCTGTTGGGCCAAACGCATGCCGTAGATCCTTCAGGAAAGTAAAAACATGGTGAGAAGAAGAAAATGAGATGAGGGTCTAATAAGATGGCAATTCCTGGAACAATATCTTCCACGGAAGCACAATTTCCTACAATATGCAAATAAACGGTACATGTCGAGGTGAAGAGACAGACAGCAAAAGTATTTCCTTCTCTTCACCGTAACCCCCATATGCAGGGGATCATTATCCTTTAGATAGCTTCAACTTATGCTCTTGACATAATTCAAATCCTCAAAACAGTATTATTCTCCTTTGTGAAGTACCAGTGATGGCACGACATATTAACAATATGCCAGATGGAAATTCGAAAATAACAGCAATCTAGAAGAAATGTCAAACATGAAGCTTTCAACATGCCTGGCCCAGGTCAATGCAACATAGAATGGTTGTAAATAAGTATTTAGTAGGTGGCGCATAAAATTCTATGCATCAAGTAGTTATGCAATAGCAGTGCCCTGTTGAGGTATATTACTCTGTGCAAAACGACTCTCCCCTTCAAGCACCTATTAATAATCAGCATTTAGATTGACCCTAGCAGGAAGAAAGTGGGAAATAGATGGCTCGGAAACCTTTTCTTCCTTCACTTTATCCTTCTGTTCCTATGTAACCAAAGTATGCTCTTAATGGCCATCAAAAGAGCCAGAAGTTTTACGAGTAAGCAAATTGCAAATATAGACTGATCAAACAGACGAATATTATTGCCTAGGTCTGGAGAAACTGATAATGCTACATATAATCAATGCACTGAAGTGCACAGTTTATATACCTCGTATCTCAAGTGAGATCCTTTGAACCCAATTAGAATATTACTGACATCGCCATCTATGATTTCAACTGAAGGAAGATCACTGGTTTCTGAGCCCGATTCATCATCAGAGCTTCCAAACTCAGGGTCAATCATCTCATTGTAGTCATATATAAGAAAATCATCTGAGTTGTCTCTGACAATATCATGCTGTGATTCCATACCATTCTCAGATGCAGGGATTGGTGTGGACTCGCTGTTTGCTGAGTTGGTAAAGTCTGACAAGATAACATACGCCTTTCTATCAAGCATAGGCCTAGCAATATCAAAAGGAACCCATCTGCACATATCATTTCATCTCATCAGAACTTGTGAGTGTCCACTCAAATCCATTTCTTTTTCTTTACTTTTTTTTGTCTCCAATTTGCAGTGAATAGAACATCAAGCTAGCACAAACATGTTTACCAGACAAAGAGGAATCTGAAGCATTAACTTTAATGGGAGTCATGACGATCTCATCGTCAAAACAAGAGTCGCTACATTAACTTACCTTTTCTTCCTCCCATTCTCTCATAGCAATGGGTATTTGTAAGAAAGTCGTAGTCTGATCACCAATTTACAAATTTAATCACAATCAACAAATATTTCTACAAAGTATTCTGATAAATTTGGGTGACATTAGCAGGTGAACCGTGAGAATTCAGTTGAATATTGCTTAACACGTTAGAAAGCCACCATATTTCATAGATACACAGCCTTTCACACGCTCAACACATAATTCTATAAGGTTAACCCCATTTAAGAATGGTGAGTTATAAATTTCCTCAGTAAACTATCAACTCCATCAACTTTCAGGCTTTCAGCAGACATGGGTTCCAAAAGGTAATAGAGTAACTAATAAAACTAAAAGAAGAATCGGTCTGGAAGATACAGCATCATAATTTTTCATCTTTTCATATCCCACTAACGGTGATAAAGTAGACTGGAAATATTGTTAATAGATGCAATTTTACATGAAAAAACTAGTACAAACACAAGTAACTGGGTTTGTAGAAGAACTTACTGGTAACGAAGAGGGCAGAGAAGCTCTGAAGGCCGGTATGCAGCTTTATACCTCATTTTGCTGCAGGAGTGAATGTAATACCCAAGATAATAATATTGAAGACTAGGGCAATGGACCTGATTCTCTTTTACCCATCTTATTTCCTGCAGAGCTGAGTATTTTCCTGGGGACAGAAGGGCAAAGTCGGGGTCCCAGAATAAATACTTACTCGACAAACACTTAGGAAGGATATCTACCACACCGACAGCAACTAGCTGGCCATCAATTACATATTGCTGATGGAAAGAACCAAAGCCACAAGGAGGAACTGTGCCATCACCTGATGTTGGAACAAATACTAAGGGCGTGTCCACCAGAAACATCCTATAGGAGCTCTCTGTGACATCAGCTGGGGTATCATTATGCACTTTCATCTGATATCGTCTATAAAGTGCAAACTCTTCTGGATCAAAACAGGACTTCTTCATACGTATTTCAAGTTTCCGCTTTTTCCGTTGGGGATTTTCAGCAGTTTTCTTCAAACAGCATCCTTCACTTTTACACTCTATGGCGGATCTTTTGGGGGCAGGAGCAACTGCGGCACTTTCATCTACAGAAGCTTCTTTTGCAGAAGAATAAAAGTTGATGTGTCCATTGCAAGCCTTGATTGAAAGGCCAGAATTTTCTCCAACCTTCTTTAAAGAATCAGACAACTTTTCTGCTATACTTTTGGGGGACAAACCATTATCTTCTGCATCATTTCTCGATATTTCTTGCTCATTGACATTTTTTTTAGCTGATTTTGCCTTCCTTAAAGTGGCTGCCAATTGAAATGCAATGTTACTGGAATATATGAGAATTTCTGATCCTTCAACTTGTAGCTTCCTTTTGGCCGGAGAAACCTTTTTGACGGAAGCTTTTGGTAATTCAATATCCTGAGGAAAATCCCCACTTTCTATGCATGAATGTGCCACTTTGTTGATTTCGTCTGACAAATAATGCATGATTGCTTCTTCCTTGTTATTCTTTTCAGAATCACCTAATGAAGATCCCCTTGTTTTCAAGTGTGAATCTTTGTGATGGACAGAGCTACAGGAACTATTAAAAGTCTTCGCATCTTCTTTTGACTCAACTTCTCTTTTCACATCCAACGTACCATCTAGAAACCTAGGCATATAAGTCTATCAATATTTTGAAGGGAATCACTTCCAATACAAAAAGA